>NC_090173.1:28693575-29020659 GCF_024679245.1 Pseudorasbora parva
ATTCACGTTAAATCAAGGCTAGAACCCACTTATTTTCGGTGGAGAGCCAGGCTTCGGCCATGGGACGCTACTGTAGAACAGATGTGTTCTGGCTTGATAATACGGTCCATATGGAAAGGCAGCAAATTCTGAGGGGCTCAAAATGCCCCTCAAAATGAGCTACCACCTGTGTTGCTTTACATTGTACTCAAACTATAGCAACTCTCTCAAACATATTCTGATAGTGTGAAACCACACTACTGGTCTCACTAAAAAGTCTTCCAATAAAAATCAAGATTGCCCAAAAAGGTCTCACTTTCATGTATCTGCAATACAGGCCAGAGAGTAAACAACTAAGACTGGCTTACCTAAAACCATTGAGTGTTTCAAAAAACAGTCCCCAATTCACATTAAATCCAGGCTAGAACCCACTTATTTTCGGTGGAGAGCCAGGCTTCGGCCATGGGACACTACTGTAGAACAGATGTGTTCTGGCTTGATAAAACAGTCCATATGGAAAGGCAGCAAATTCTGAGGGGCTCAAAATATCCCTCAGAATGAGCTACCACCTGTATTGCTTTACAGTGTACTCAAACTATAGCAACTCTCTCAAACATATTCTGATAGTGTGAAACCACACTACTGGTCTCACTAAATAGTCTTCCAATAAAAATCAATTTTCCCAAAAAGGTCTCACTTTCATGTATCTGCAATACAGGCCTGAGAGTAAACAACTAAGACTGGCTTATCTAAAACCATTGAGTGTTTCAAAAAACAGTCCCCAATTCACGTTAAATACAGGCTAGAACCCACTTATTTTCGGTGGAGAGCCAGGCTTCGGCCATGGGACGCTACTGTAGAACAGATGTGTCCTGGCTTGATAAAACGGTCCATATGGAAAGGCAGCAAATTCTGAGGGGATCAAAATGCCCCTCAGAATGAGCTACCACCTGTATTGCTTTACAGTGTACTCAAACTATAGCAACTCTCTCAAACATATTCTGATAGTGTGAAACCACACTACTGGTCTCACTAAATAGTCTTCCAATAAAAATCAAGATTTCCCAAAAAGGTCTCACTTTCATGTATCTGCAATACAGGCCTGAGAGTAAACAACTAAGACTGGCTTACCTAAAACCATTGAGTGTTTCAAAAAACAGTCCCCAATTCACGTTAAATCCAGGGTAGAACCCACTTATTTTCGGTGGAGTGCCAGGCTTCGGCCATGGAACGCTACTGTAGAACAGATGTGTCCTGGCTTGATAAAACGGTCCATATGGAAAGGCAGCAAATTCTGAGGGGATCAAAATGCCCCTCAGAATGAGCTACCACCTGTATTGCTTTACAGTGTACTCAAACTATAGCAACTCTCTCAAACATATTCTGATAGTGTGAAACCACACTACTGGTCTCACTAAATAGTCTTCCAAAAAAAATCAAGATTTCCCCCAAAAGGTCTCACTTTCATGTATCTGCAATACAGGCCTGAGAGTAAACAACTAAGACTGGCTTACCTAAAACCATTGAGTGTTTCAAAAAACAGTCCTCAATTCACATTAAATCCAGGCTAGAACCCACTTAGTTTCGGTGGAGAGCCAGGCTTCGGCCATGGGACGCTACTGTAGAACAGATGTGTTGTGGCTTGATAAATCGGTCCATATGGAAAGGCAGCAAATTCTGAGGGGCTCAAAATGCCCCTCAGAATGAGCTACCACCTGTATTGCTTTACAGTGTACTCAAACTATAGCAACTCTCTCAAACATATTCTGATAGTGTGAAACCACATTACTGGTCTCACTAAATAGTCTTCCAATAAAAATCAAGATTTCCCAAAAAGGTCTCACTTTCATGTATCTGCAATACAGGCCTGAGAGTAAACAACTAAGACTGGCTTACCTAAAACCATTGAGTGTTTCAAAAAATAGTTCCCAATTCACGTTAAATCAAGGCTAGAACCCACTTATTTTCGGTGGAGAGCCAGGCTTCGGCCATGGGACGCTACTGTAGAACAGATGTGTTCTGGCTTGATAATACGGTCCATATGGAAAGGCAGCAAATTCTGAGGGGCTCAAAATGCCCCTCAAAATGAGCTACCACCTGTGTTGCTTTACATTGTACTCAAACTATAGCAACTCTCTCAAACATATTCTGATAGTGTGAAACCACACTACTGGTCTCACTAAATAGTCTTCCAATAAAAATCAAGATTGCCCAAAAAGGTCTCACTTTCATGTATCTGCAATACAGGCCAGAGAGTAAACAACTAAGACTGGCTTACCTAAAACCATTGAGTGTTTCAAAAAACAGTCCCCAATTCACATTAAATCCAGGCTAGAACCCACTTATTTTCGGTGGAGAGCCAGGCTTAGGCCATGGGACACTACTGTAGAACAGATGTGTTCTGGCTTGATAAAACAGTCCATATGGAAAGGCAGCAAATTCTGAGGGGCTCAAAATATCCCTCAGAATGAGCTACCACCTGTATTGCTTTACAGTGTACTCAAACTATAGCAACTCTCTCAAACATATTCTGATAGTGTGAAACCACACTACTGGTCTCACTAAATAGTCTTCCAATAAAAATCAATTTTCCCAAAAAGGTCTCACTTTCATGTATCTGCAATACAGGCCTGAGAGTAAACAACTAAGACTGGCTTATCTAAAACCATTGAGTGTTTCAAAAAACAGTCCCCAATTCACGTTAAATACAGGCTAGAACCCACTTATTTTCGGTGGAGAGCCAGGCTTCGGCCATGGGACGCTACTGTAGAACAGATGTGTCCTGGCTTGATAAAACGGTCCATATGGAAAGGCAGCAAATTCTGAGGGGATCAAAATGCCCCTCAGAATGAGCTACCACCTGTATTGCTTTACAGTGTACTCAAACTATAGCAACTCTCTCAAACATATTCTGATAGTGTGAAACCACACTACTGGTCTCACTAAATAGTCTTCCAATAAAAATCAAGATTTCCCAAAAAGGTCTCACTTTCATGTATCTGCAATACAGGCCTGAGAGTAAACAACTAAGACTGGCTTACCTAAAACCATTGAGTGTTTCAAAAAACAGTCCCCAATTCACGTTAAATCCAGGGTAGAACCCACTTATTTTCGGTGGAGTGCCAGGCTTCGGCCATGGAACGCTACTGTAGAACAGATGTGTCCTGGCTTGATAAAACGGTCCATATGGAAAGGCAGCAAATTCTGAGGGGATCAAAATGCCCCTCAGAATGAGCTACCACCTGTATTGCTTTACAGTGTACTCAAACTATAGCAACTCTCTCAAACATATTCTGATAGTGTGAAACCACACTACTGGTCTCACTAAATAGTCTTCCAAAAAAAATCAAGATTTCCCCCAAAAGGTCTCACTTTCATGTATCTGCAATACAGGCCTGAGAGTAAACAACTAAGACTGGCTTACCTAAAACCATTGAGTGTTTCAAAAAACAGTCCTCAATTCACATTAAATCCAGGCTAGAACCCATTTAGTTTCGGTGGAGAGCCAGGCTTCGGCCATGGGACACTACTATAGAAAAGATGTATTCTGGCTTGTTAAAACAGTCCATATGGAAAGGCAGCAAATTCTGAGGGGCTCAAAATGCCCCTCAGAATGAGCTAACACCTGTATTGCTTTACAGTGTACTCAAACTATAGCAACTCTCTCAAACATATTCTGATAGTGTGAAACCACCCTATTGGCCTCACAAAATATTCTTCCAATAAAAATCAAGATTTTCCAAAAAAGGTCTCACTTTCATGTATCTGCAATACAGGCCTGAGAGTAAACAACTAAGACTGGCTTACCTAAAACCATTGGGTGTTTCAAAAAACAGTCCCCATTTCACGTTAAATCCAGGCTAGAACCCACTTATTTTCGGTGGAGAGCCAGGCTTCAGCCATGGGACGCTACTGTAGAACAGATGTGTTGTGGCTTGATAAATCGGTCCATATGGAAAGGCAGCAAATTCTGAGGGGCTCAAAATGCCCCTCAGAATGAGCTACCACCTGTATTGCTTTACAGTGTACTCAAACTATAGCAACTCTCTCAAACATATTCTGATAGTGTGAAACCACATTACTGGTCTCACTAAATAGTCTTCCAATAAAAATCAAGATTTCCCAAAAAGGTCTCACTTTCATGTATCTGCAATACAGGCCTGAGAGTAAACAACTAAGACTGGCTTACCTAAAACCATTGAGTGTTTCAAAAAATAGTTCCCAATTCACGTTAAATCAAGGCTAGAACCCACTTATTTTCGGTGGAGAGCCAGGCTTCGGCCATGGGACGCTACTGTAGAACAGATGTGTTCTGGCTTGATAATACGGTCCATATGGAAAGGCAGCAAATTCTGAGGGGCTCAAAATGCCCCTCAGAATGAGCTACCACCTGTGTTGCTTTACAGTGTACTCAAACTATAGCAACTCTCTCAAACATATTCTGATAGTGTGAAACCACACTACTGGTCTCACTAAATAGTCTTCCAATAAAAATCAAGATTGCCCAAAAAGGTCTCACTTTCATGTATCTGCAATACAGGCCAGAGAGTAAACAACTAAGACTGGCTTACCTAAAACCATTGAGTGTTTCAAAAAACAGTCCCCAATTCACATTAAATCCAGGCTAGAACCCACTTATTTTCGGTGGAGAGCCAGGCTTCGGCCATGGGACACTACTGTAGAACAGATGTGTTCTGGCTTGATAAAACAGTCCATATGGAAAGGCAGCAAATTCTGAGGGGCTCAAAATATCCCTCAGAATGAGCTACCACCTGTATTGCTTTACAGTGTACTCAAACTATAGCAACTCTCTCAAACATATTCTGATAGTGTGAAACCACACTACTGGTCTCACTAAATAGTCTTCCAATAAAAATCAATTTTCCCAAAAAGGTCTCACTTTCATGTATCTGCAATACAGGCCTGAGAGTAAACAACTAAGACTGGCTTATCTAAAACCATTGAGTGTTTCAAAAAACAGTCCCCAATTCACGTTAAATACAGGCTAGAACCCACTTATTTTCGGTGGAGAGCCAGGCTTCGGCCATGGGACGCCACTGTAGAACAGATGTGTCCTGGCTTGATAAAACGGTCCATATGGAAAGGCAGCAAATTCTGAGGGGATCAAAATGCCCCTCAGAATGAGCTACCACCTGTATTGCTTTACAGTGTACTCAAACTATAGCAACTCTCTCAAACATATTCTGATAGTGTGAAACCACACTACTGGTCTCACTAAATAGTCTTCCAATAAAAATCAAGATTTCCCAAAAAGGTCTCACTTTCATGTATCTGCAATACAGGCCTGAGAGTAAACAACTAAGACTGGCTTACCTAAAACCATTGAGTGTTTCAAAAAACAGTCCCCAATTCACGTTAAATCCAGGGTAGAACCCACTTATTTTCGGTGGAGAGCCAGGCTTCGGCCATGGGACGCTAATGGAGAACAGATGTGTTCTGGCTTGATAAAACGGTCCATATGGAAAGGCAGCAAATTCTGAGGGGCTCAAAATGCCCCTCAGAATGAGCTACCACCTGTATTGATTTACAGTGTACTCAAACTATAGCAACTCTCTCAAACATATTCTGATAGTGTGAAACCACACTACTGGTCTCACTAAATAGTCTTCCAATAAAAAATAAATTTTCCCAAAAAGGTCTCACTTTCATGTATCTGCAATACAGGCCTGAGAGTAAACAACTAAGACTGGCTTATCTAAAACCATTGAGTGTTTCAAAAAACAGTCCCCAATTCACGTTAAATACAGGCTAGAACCCACTTATTTTCGGTGGAGAGCCAGGCTTCGGCCATGGGACGCTACTGTAGAACAGATGTGTCCTGGCTTGATAAAACGGTCCATATGGAAAGGCAGCAAATTCTGAGGGGATCAAAATGCCCCTCAGAATGAGCTACCACCTGTATTGCTTTACAGTGTACTCAAACTATAGCAACTCTCTCAAACATATTCTGATAGTGTGAAACCACACTACTGGTCTCACTAAATAGTCTTCCAATAAAAATCAAGATTTCCCAAAAAGGTCTCACTTTCATGTATCTGCAATACAGGCCTGAGAGTAAACAACTAAGACTGGCTTACCTAAAACCATTGAGTGTTTCAAAAAACAGTCCCCAATTCACGTTAAATCCAGGGTAGAACCCACTTATTTTCGGTGGAGAGCCAGGCTTCGGCCATGGGACGCTAATGGAGAACAGATGTGTTCTGGCTTGATAAAACGGTCCATATGGAAAGGCAGCAAATTCTGAGGGGCTCAAAATGCCCCTCAGAATGAGCTACCACCTGTATTGATTTACAGTGTACTCAAACTATAGCAACTCTCTCAAACATATTCTGATAATGTGAAACCACCCTATTGGCCTCACAAAATAGTTTTCCAATAAAAATCAAGATTTTCCCAAAAAGGTCTCACTTTCATGTATCTGCAATACAGGCCTGAGAGTAAACAACTAAGACTGGCTTACCTAAAACCATTGAGTGTTTCAAAAAACAGTCCCCAATTCATGTTAAATGCAGGCTAGAACCCACTTATTTTCGGTTGAGAGCCAGGCTTCGGCCATGGGACGCTACTGTAGAACAGATGTGTTCCTGCTTGATAAAACGGTCCATATGGAAAGGCAGCAAATTCTGAGGGGCTCAAAATGCCCCTCAGAATGAGCTACCACCTGTGTTGCTTTACAGTGTACTCAAACTATAGCAACTCTCTCAAACATATTCTGATAGTGTGAAACCACACTACTGGTCTCACTAAATAGTCTTCCAATTAAAATCAAGATTTCCCAAAAAGGTCTCACTTTCATGTATCTGCAATACAGGCCTGAGAGTAAACAACTAAGACTGGCTTACCTAATACCATTGAGTGTTTCAAAAAACAGTCCCCAATTCACGTTAAATCCAGGCTAGAACCCACTTATTTTCGGTGGAGAGCCAGGCTTCGGCAATGGGACGCTACTGTAGAACAGATGTGTTCTGGCTTGATAAAACTGTCCATATGGAAAGGCAGCAAATTCTGAGGGGCTCAAAATGCCCCTCAGAATGAGCTACCACCTGTATTGCTTTACAGTGTACTCAAACTATAGCAACTCTCTCAAACATATTCTGATAGTGTGAAACCACCCTATTGGCCTCACAAAATAGTCTTCCAATAAAAATCAAGACTTTCCCAAAAAGGTCTCACTTTCATGTATTTGCAATACAGGCCTGAGAGTAAACAACTAAGACTGGCTTACCTAAAACCATTGAGTGTTTCAAAAACCAGTCCCCAATTCACGTTAAATCCAGGCTAGAACCCACTTATTTTCGGTGGAGAGCCAGGCTTCGGCCATGGGACGCTACTGTAGAACAGATGTTTTCTGGCTTGATAAAACGGTCCATATGGAAAGGCAGCAAATTCTGAGGGGCTCAAAATGCCCCTCAGAATGAGCTACCACCTGTATTGCTTTACAGTGTACTCAAACTATAGCAACTCTCTCAAACATATTCTGATAGTGTGAAACCACACTACTGGTCTCACTAAATAGTCTTCCAAAAAAAATCAAGATTTCCCCCAAAAGGTCTCACTTTCATGTATCTGCAATACAGGCCTGAGAGTAAACAACTAAGACTGGCTTACCTAAAACCATTGAGTGTTTCAAAAAACAGTCCTGAATTCACATTAAATCCAGGCTAGAACCCATTTAGTTTCGGTGGAGAGCCAGGCTTCGGCCATGGGACACTACTATAGAAAAGATGTATTCTGGCTTGTTAAAACAGTCCATATGGAAAGGCAGCAAATTCTGAGGGGCTCAAAATGCCCCTCAGAATGAGCTAACACCTGTATTGCTTTACAGTGTACTCAAACTATAGCAACTCTCTCAAACATATTCTGATAGTGTGAAACCACCCTATTGGCCTCACAAAATATTCTTCCAATAAAAATCAAGATTTTCCAAAAAAGGTCTCACTTTCATGTATCTGCAATACAGGCCTGAGAGTAAACAACTAAGACTGGCTTACCTAAAACCATTGGGTGTTTCAAAAAACAGTCCCCATTTCACGTTAAATCCAGGCTAGAACCCACTTATTTTCGGTGGAGAGCCAGGCTTCAGCCATGGGACGCTACTGTAGAACAGATGTGTTGTGGCTTGATAAATCGGTCCATATGGAAAGGCAGCAAATTCTGAGGGGCTCAAAATGCCCCTCAGAATGAGCTACCACCTGTGTTGCTTTACAGTGTACTCAAACTATAGCAACTCTCTCAAACATATTCTGATAGTGTGAAACCACACTACTGGTCTCACTAAATAGCCTTCCAATAAAAATCAAGATTTCCCAAAAAGGTCTCACTTTCATGTATCTGCAAAACAGGCCTGAGAGTAAACAACTAAGACTGGCTTACCTAAAACCATTGAGTGTTTCAAAAAACAGTCCCCAATTCACGTTAAATCCAGGCTAGAACCCACTTATTTTTGGTGTAGAGCCAGGCTTCGGCCATGGGATGCTACTGTAGAACAGATGTGTTCTGGCTTGATAAAACGGTCCATATGGAAAGGCAGCAAATTCTGAGGGGATCAAAATGCCCCTCAGAATGAGCTACCACCTGTATTGCTTTACAGTGTACTCAAACTATAGCAACTCTCTCAAACATATTCTGATAGTGTGAAACCACACTACTGGTCTCACTAAATAGTCTTCCAATAAAAATCAAGATTTCCCAAAAAGGTCTCACTTTCATGTATCTGCAATACAGGCCTGAGAGTAAACAACTAAGACTGGCTTACCTAAAACCATTGAGTGTTTCAAAAAACAGTCCCCAATTCACGTTAAATCCAGGGTAGAACCCACTTATTTTCGGTGGAGAGCCAGGCTTCGGCCATGGGACGCTACTGTAGAACAGATGTGTTCCTGCTTGATAAAACGGTCCATATGGAAAGGCAGCAAATTCTGAGGGGCTCAAAATGCCCCTCAGAATGAGCTACCACCTGTGTTGCTTTACAGTGTACTCAAACTATAGCAACTCTCTCAAACATATTCTGATAGTGTGAAACCACACTACTGGTCTCACTAAATAGTCTTCCAAAAAAAATCAAGATTTCCCAAAAAGGTCTCACTTTCATGTATCTGCAATACAGACCTGAGAGTAAACAACTAAGACTGGCTTACCTAAAACCATTGAGTGTTTCAAAAAACAGTCCCCAACTCACGTTAAATCCAGGCTAGAACCCACTTATTTTCGGTGGAGTGCCAGGCTTCGGCCATGGAACGCTACTGTAGAACAGATGTGTCCTGGCTTGATAAAACGGTCCATATGGAAAGGCAGCAAATTCTGAGGGGATCAAAATGCCCCTCAGAATGAGCTACCACCTGTATTGCTTTACAGTGTACTCAAACTATAGCAACTCTCTCAAACATATTCTGATAGTGTGAAACCACACTACTGGTCTCACTAAATAGTCTTCCAAAAAAAATCAAGATTTCCCCCAAAAGGTCTCACTTTCATGTATCTGCAATACAGGCCTGAGAGTAAACAACTAAGACTGGCTTACCTAAAACCATTGAGTGTTTCAAAAAACAGTCCTCAATTCACATTAAATCCAGGCTAGAACCCATTTAGTTTCGGTGGAGAGCCAGGCTTCGGCCATGGGACACTACTATAGAAAAGATGTATTCTGGCTTGTTAAAACAGTCCATATGGAAAGGCAGCAAATTCTGAGGGGCTCAAAATGCCCCTCAGAATGAGCTAACACCTGTATTGCTTTACAGTGTACTCAAACTATAGCAACTCTCTCAAACATATTCTGATAGTGTGAAACCACCCTATTGGCCTCACAAAATATTCTTCCAACAAAAATCAAGATTTTCCAAAAAAGGTCTCACTTTCATGTATCTGCAATACAGGCCTGAGAGTAAACAACTAAGACTGGCTTACCTAAAACCATTGGGTGTTTCAAAAAACAGTCTCCATTTCACGTTAAATCCAGGCTAGAACCCACTTATTTTCGGTGGAGAGCCAGGCTTCAGCCATGGGACGCTACTGTAGAACAGATGTGTTGTGGCTTGATAAATCGGTCCATATGGAAAGGCAGCAAATTCTGAGGGGCTCAAAATGCCCCTCAGAATAAGCTACCACCTGTATTGCTTTACAGTGTACTCAAACTATAGCAACTCTCTCAAACATATTCTGATAGTGTGAAACCACATTACTGGTCTCACTAAATAGTCTTCCAATAAAAATCAAGATTTCCCAAAAAGGTCTCACTTTCATGTATCTGCAATACAGGCCTGAGAGTAAACAACTAAGACTGGCTTACCTAAAACCATTGAGTGTTTCAAAAAACAGTCCCCAATTCACGTTAAATCCAGGGTAGAACCCACTTATTTTCGGTGGAGAGCCAGGCTTCGGCCATGGGACGCTAATGGAGAACAGATGTGTTCTGGCTTGATAAAACGGTCCATATGGAAAGGCAGCAAATTCTGAGGGGCTCAAAATGCCCCTCAGAATGAGCTACCACCTGTATTGATTTACAGTGTACTCAAACTATAGCAACTCTCTCAAACATATTCTGATAATGTGAAACCACCCTATTGGCCTCACAAAATAGTTTTCCAATAAAAATCAAGATTTTCCCAAAAAGGTCTCACTTTCATGTATCTGCAATACAGGCCTGAGAGTAAACAACTAAGACTGGCTTACCTAAAACCATTGAGTGTTTCAAAAAACAGTCCCCAATTCATGTTAAATGCAGGCTAGAACCCACTTATTTTCGGTTGAGAGCCAGGCTTCGGCCATGGGACGCTACTGTAGAACAGATGTGTTCCTGCTTGATAAAACGGTCCATATGGAAAGGCAGCAAATTCTGAGGGGCTCAAAATGCCCCTCAGAATGAGCTACCACCTGTGTTGCTTTACAGTGTACTCAAACTATAGCAACTCTCTCAAACATATTCTGATAGTGTGAAACCACACTACTGGTCTCACTAAATAGTCTTCCAATTAAAATCAAGATTTCCCAAAAAGGTCTCACTTTCATGTATCTGCAATACAGGCCTGAGAGTAAACAACTAAGACTGGCTTACCTAATACCATTGAGTGTTTCAAAAAACAGTCCCCAATTCACGTTAAATCCAGGCTAGAACCCACTTATTTTCGGTGGAGAGCCAGGCTTCGGCAATGGGACGCTACTGTAGAACAGATGTGTTCTGGCTTGATAAAACTGTCCATATGGAAAGGCAGCAAATTCTGAGGGGCTCAAAATGCCCCTCAGAATGAGCTACCACCTGTATTGCTTTACAGTGTACTCAAACTATAGCAACTCTCTCAAACATATTCTGATAGTGTGAAACCACCCTATTGGCCTCACAAAATAGTCTTCCAATAAAAATCAAGACTTTCCCAAAAAGGTCTCACTTTCATGTATTTGCAATACAGGCCTGAGAGTAAACAACTAAGACTGGCTTACCTAAAACCATTGAGTGTTTCAAAAACCAGTCCCCAATTCACGTTAAATCCAGGCTAGAACCCACTTATTTTCGGTGGAGAGCCAGGCTTCGGCCATGGGACGCTACTGTAGAACAGATGTTTTCTGGCTTGATAAAACGGTCCATATGGAAAGGCAGCAAATTCTGAGGGGCTCAAAATGCCCCTCAGAATGAGCTACCACCTGTATTGCTTTACAGTGTACTCAAACTATAGCAACTCTCTCAAACATATTCTGATAGTGTGAAACCACCCTATTGGCCTCACAAAATAGTCTTCCAATAAAAATCAAGACTTTCCCAAAAAGGTCTCACTTTCATGTATTTGCAATACAGGCCTGAGAGTAAACAACTAAGACTGGCTTACCTAAAACCATTGAGTGTTTCAAAAACCAGTCCCCAATTCACGTTAAATCCAGGCTAGAACCCACTTATTTTCGGTGGAGTGCCAGGCTTCGCCCATGGAACGCTACTGTAGAACAGATGTGTCCTGGCTTGATAAAACGGTCCATATGGAAAGGCAGCAAATTCTGAGGGGATCAAAATGCCCCTCAGAATGAGCTACCACCTGTATTGCTTTACAGTGTACTCAAACTATAGCAACTCTCTCAAACATATTCTGATAGTGTGAAACCACACTACTGGTCTCACTAAATAGTCTTCCAAAAAAAATCAAGATTTCCCCCAAAAGGTCTCACTTTCATGTATCTGCAATACAGGCCTGAGAGTAAACAACTAAGACTGGCTTACCTAAAACCATTGAGTGTTTCAAAAAACAGTCCTCAATTCACATTAAATCCAGGCTAGAACCCATTTAGTTTCGGTGGAGAGCCAGGCTTCGGCCATGGGACACTACTATAGAAAAGATGTATTCTGGCTTGTTAAAACAGTCCATATGGAAAGGCAGCAAATTCTGAGGGGCTCAAAATGCCCCTCAGAATGAGCTAACACCTGTATTGCTTTACAGTGTACTCAAACTATAGCAACTCTCTCAAACATATTCTGATAGTGTGAAACCACCCTATTGGCCTCACAAAATATTCTTCCAATAAAAATCAAGATTTTCCAAAAAAGGTCTCACTTTCATGTATCTGCAATACAGGCCTGAGAGTAAACAACTAAGACTGGCTTACCTAAAACCATTGGGTGTTTCAAAAAACAGTCCCCATTTCACGTTAAATCCAGGCTAGAACCCACTTATTTTCGGTGGAGAGCCAGGCTTCAGCCATGGGACTCTACTGTAGAACAGATGTGTTGTGGCTTGATAAATCGGTCCATATGGAAAGGCAGCAAATTCTGAGGGGCTCAAAATGCCCCTCAGAATGAGCTACCACCTGTATTGCTTTACAGTGTATTCAAACTATAGCAACTCTCTCAAACATATTCTGATAGTGTGAAACCACATTACTGGTCTCACTAAATAGTCTTCCAATAAAAATCAAGATTTCCCAAAAAGGTCTCACTTTCATGTATCTGCAATACAGGCCTGAGAGTAAACAACTAAGACTGGCTTACCTAAAACCATTGAGTGTTTCAAAAAATAGTTCCCAATTCACGTTAAATCAAGGCTAGAACCCACTTATTTTCGGTGGAGAGCCAGGCTTCGGCCATGGGACGCTACTGTAGAACAGATGTGTTCTGGCTTGATAATACGGTCCATATGGAAAGGCAGCAAATTCTGAGGGGCTCAAAATGCCCCTCAGAATGAGCTACCACCTGTGTTGCTTTACAGTGTACTCAAACTATAGCAACTCTCTCAAACATATTCTGATAGTGTGAAACCACACTACTGGTCTCACTAAATAGTCTTCCAATAAAAATCAAGATTGCCCAAAAAGGTCTCACTTTCATGTATCTGCAATACAGGCCAGAGAGTAAACAACTAAGACTGGCTTACCTAAAACCATTGAGTGTTTCAAAAAACAGTCCCCAATTCACATTAAATCCAGGCTAGAACCCACTTATTTTCGGTGGAGAGCCAGGCTTCGGCCATGGGACGCTACTGTAGAACAGATGTGTTCTGGCTTGATAAAACGGTCCATATGGAAAGGCAGCAAATTCTGAGGGGCTCAAAATGCCCCTCAGAATGAGCTACCACCTGTATTGCTTTACAGTGTACTCAAACTATAGCAACTCTCTCAAACATATTCTGATAGTGTGAAACCACACTACTGGTCTCACTACCCATACGGAAATGTAATATATGTACATATATGTCCCTATATCCGAGTAGTGATGTCATATATGTTTCATATAAAGCAATACATTATCAGCACATATATACATTCTCACGATATATAAAGATATAGGTTTATACCATGTATGAAATACCCATAGAAGAATTATTATATATACATATATTAAAATTATTTATATGATTACTTTTTATATGGTGCTGTATGTTAATGCCATATATGTAAACAATATATGTCGAATTTATATATGTAAGTTTATTTAAACATAATATATGCAAACATTCAGTATGCTTGTATGGGATTTTACATGGATTTATAAAGTGGTGTTTGAATCCTGGAATTTCATTCTAATTTAGTTTTGGTTGAGGCTTCGGACATTAAAAGCTCCATGGTTTCTCCCCGTTGTGAGTGTACAGTTTGAGCATTCGCTTGGTCTCGTGTGAGCATCTAGTTTTGCTTGGGCAGTATACACTCTTTTGTCCATTTGTTTAGGGTTGTTTGTTAAGCATGTGGTTTGTGCTCATCTTTAGCCATGGTGTGTACTTTCATGTTTTTTTTTTTGTGTAGCATGTAACGGTTACCCTGGTACATTGGTGACATTTTTCATCCTGTCCTCTAGAGGGCAACAAATGGAGGAAGTGGTTCTAAGGTTACGAGTAGCACAGAGGAGAGGCATGGCAGTGGAGCATGGGTGAAAATGCCTGGAATCACATTGTGTTTGAGAGTTAAGTGAATTGAATCTAATGCTTTACAATCTTATTCAAATGCACATTTTTATCTACCCATAAAAATGTTAATTCATAGTGTTTGGAAGTTTGCAGAGAAGCTCGCAGAGGACACTGTTATGGGGCTTGAGTGCACTGATACCTACTTCTGACCTGTGTTGTGCCAGTGCCTAATCTAGGATTTAGGATTGTATATCTTCATTGCCTGCCGGGACTGGGACTTCTACAACACTCATATAAGAGACTTGCATTGCAGACTGTATATCCTTTTCCCTCTCTGGCATTTCGAATAGTTTGGTACTGTTTTTTGTTTGTGTATCACTAGTATTTTGGGTTTGGAATTGATTTACTGTTTATTTGTTTACTTATAGTTTTGAGCTTTGATATTCACAATGCTGTCTTGGATTTCCATCCATGTACTAATTGTTACTATATCTCATTCAGTGGTTAAATAGATACAATTTATTTTCACTCCCTCATTGAGATTCTTACAGTTAGTTTGAACACAAACTATTGGAAAAAGTGAATCCCGTTTTTTTGAGGATTTCTTATTGTATAAAAAACTAAGGCGAGCCAGTTACAAGCATTAAGGGGTTTGATTTTTTCGATTGTTTTTGATGTCTAATAAAAAGCCCATTAACCTCTGCACCCTTGAGTCCTTCATCTCTTGCCTCACCTGACAATAAGTAACATTATAAATATTTTATATTTTAAATGTCATTTGTTTTATACATAGTATAGATTTTAAGACTCTACAACATTTGACAGTGATAATGATTTGTCACCTATATAATTTAAACATATATAATATGTGGACTAAAGATATATGTCAATATATGGAATTTCTGATGCTGTGCATATATGTGCATTTATGTTTTTACTCTATATGAGCATATTAGGATATTTCATATATGAGACCTATATGTCAATATATGTATTATACTTACATTAACATATATAATATATGGGATACATTTATATGTCAATATATGGAATTGTTCCAATTTCTAATATGTTTCATATATGTTTTTACTTTATATATCACATATATCGCATATATTGATATTTCATATATAGACATATATTACATTTCCGTATGGGTAAATAGCCTTCCAATAAAAATCAAGATTTCCCAAAAAGGTCTCACTTTCATGTATCTGCAAAACAGGCCTGAGAGTAAACAACTAAGACTGGCTTACCTAAAACCATTGAGTGTTTCAAAAAACAGTCCCCAATTCATGTTAAATGCAGGCTAGAACCCACTTATTTTCGGTTGAGAGCCAGGCTTCGGCCATGGGACGCTACTGTAGAACAGATGTGTTCCTGCTTGATAAAACGGTCCATATGGAAAGGCAGCAAATTCTGAGGGGCTCAAAATGCCCCTCAGAATGAGCTACCACCTGTGTTGCTTTACAGTGTACTCAAACTATAGCAACTCTCTCAAACATATTCTGATAGTGTGAAACCACACTACTGGTCTCACTAAATAGTCTTCCAATTAAAATCAAGATTTCCCAAAAAGGTCTCACTTTCATGTATCTGCAATACAGGCCTGAGAGTAAACAACTAAGACTGGCTTACCTAATACCATTGAGTGTTTCAAAAAACAGTCCCCAATTCACGTTAAATCCAGGCTAGAACCCACTTATTTTCGGTGGAGAGCCAGGCTTCGGCAATGGGACGCTACTGTAGAACAGATGTGTTCTGGCTTGATAAAACTGTCCATATGGAAAGGCAGCAAATTCTGAGGGGCTCAAAATGCCCCTCAGAATGAGCTACCACCTGTATTGCTTTACAGTGTACTCAAACTATAGCAACTCTCTCAAACATATTCTGATAGTGTGAAACCACCCTATTGGCCTCACAAAATAGTCTTCCAATAAAAATCAAGACTTTCCCAAAAAGGTCTCACTTTCATGTATTTGCAATACAGGCCTGAGAGTAAACAACTAAGACTGGCTTACCTAAAACCATTGAGTGTTTCAAAAACCAGTCCCCAATTCACGTTAAATCCAGGCTAGAACCCACTTATTTTCGGTGGAGAGCCAGGCTTCGGCCATGGGACGCTACTGTAGAACAGATGTTTTCTGGCTTGATAAAACGGTCCATATGGAAAGGCAGCAAATTCTGAGGGGCTCAAAATGCCCCTCAGAATGAGCTACCACCTGTATTGCTTTACAGTGTACTCAAACTATAGCAACTCTCTCAAACATATTCTGATAGTGTGAAACCACACTACTGGTCTCACTAAATAGTCTTCCAATAAAAATCAAGATTTCCCAAAAAGGTCTCACTTTCATGTATCTGCAATACAGACCTGAGAGTAAACAACTAAGACTGGCTTACCTAAAACCATTGAGTGTTTCAAAAAACAGTCCCCAATTCACGTTAAATCCAGGCTAGAACCCACTTATTTTCGGTGGAGTGCCAGGCTTCGGCCATGGAACGCTACTGTAGAACAGATGTGTCCTGGCTTGATAAAACGGTCCATATGGAAAGGCAGCAAATTCTGAGGGGATCAAAATGCCCCTCAGAATGAGCTACCACCTGTATTGCTTTACAGTGTACTCAAACTATAGCAACTCTCTCAAACATATTCTGATAGTGTGAAACCACACTACTGGTCTCACTAAATAGTCTTCCAAAAAAAATCAAGATTTCCCCCAAAAGGTCTCACTTTCATGTATCTGCAATACAGGCCTGAGAGTAAACAACTAAGACTGGCTTACCTAAAACCATTGAGTGTTTCAAAAAACAGTCCTCAATTCACATTAAATCCAGGCTAGAACCCTTTTAGTTTCGGTGGAGAGCCAGGCTTCGGCCATGGGACACTACTATAGAAAAGATGTATTCTGGCTTGTTAAAACAGTCCATATGGAAAGGCAGCAAATTCTGAGGGGCTCAAAATGCCCCTCAGAATGAGCTAACACCTGTATTGCTTTACAGTGTACTCAAACTATAGCAACTCTCTCAAACATATTCTGATAGTGTGAAACCACCCTATTGGCCTCACAAAATATTCTTCCAATAAAAATCAAGATTTTCCAAAAAAGGTCTCACTTTCATGTATCTGCAATACAGGCCTGAGAGTAAACAACTAAGACTGGCTTACCTAAAACCATTGGGTGTTTCAAAAAACAGTCCCCATTTCACGTTAAATCCAGGCTAGAACCCACTTATTTTCGGTGGAGAGCCAGGCTTCAGCCATGGGACGCTACTGTAGAACTGATGTGTTGTGGCTTGATAAATCGGTCCATATGGAAAGGCAGCAAATTCTGAGGGGCTCAAAATGCCCCTCAGAATGAGCTACCACCTGTATTGCTTTACAGTGTACTCAAACTATAGCAACTCTCTCAAACATATTCTGATAGTGTGAAACCACATTACTGGTCTCACTAAATAGTCTTCCAATAAAAATCAAGATTTCCCAAAAAGGTCTCACTTTCATGTATCTGCAATACAGGCCTGAGAGTAAACAACTAAGACTGGCTTACCTAAAACCATTGAGTGTTTCAAAAAATAGTTCCCAATTCACGTTAAATCAAGGCTAGAACCCACTTATTTTCGGTGGAGAGCCAGGCTTCGGCCATGGGACGCTACTGTAGAACAGATGTGTTCTGGCTTGATAATACGGTCCATATGGAAAGGCAGCAAATTCTGAGGGGCTCAAAATGCCCCTCAGAATGAGCTACCACCTGTGTTGCTTTACAGTGTACTCAAACTATAGCAACTCTCTCAAACATATTCTGATAGTGTGAAACCACACTACTGGTCTCACTAAATAGTCTTCCAATAAAAATCAAGATTGCCCAAAAAGGTCTCACTTTCATGTATCTGCAATACAGGCCAGAGAGTAAACAACTAAGACTGGCTTACCTAAAACCATTGAGTGTTTCAAAAAACAGTCCCCAATTCACGTTAAATCCAGGCTAGAACCCACTTATTTTCGGTGGAGAGCCAGGCTTCGGCCATGGGACACTACTGTAGAACAGATGTGTTCTGGCTTGATAAAACGGTCCATATGGAAAGGCAGCAAATTCTGAGGGGCTCAAAATGCCCCTCAGAATGAGCTACCACCTGTATTGCTTTACAGTGTACTCAAACTATAGCAACTCTCTCAAACATATTCTGATAGTGTGAAACCACACTACTGGTCTCACTAAATAGCCTTCCAATAAAAATCAAGATTTCCCAAAAAGGTCTCACTTTCATGTATCTGCAAAACAGGCCTGAGAGTAAACAACTAAGACTGGCTTACCTAAAACCATTGAGTGTTTCAAAAAACAGTCCCCAATTCACGTTAAATCCAGGCTAGAACCCACTTATTTTTGGTGTAGAGCCAGGCTTCGGCCATGGGATGCTACTGTAGAACAGATGTGTTCTGGCTTGATAAAACGGTCCATATGGAAAGGCAGCAAATTCTGAGGGGATCAAAATGCCCCTCAGAATGAGCTACCACCTGTATTGCTTTACAGTGTACTCAAACTATAGCAACTCTCTCAAACATATTCTGATAGTGTGAAACCACACTACTGGTCTCACTAAATAGTCTTCCAATAAAAATCAAGATTTCCCAAAAAGGTCTCACTTTCATGTATCTGCAATACAGGCCTGAGAGTAAACAACTAACACTGGCTTACCTAAAACCATTGAGTGTTTCAAAAAACAGTCCCCAATTCACGTTAAATCCAGGGTAGAACCCACTTATTTTCGGTGGAGAGCCAGGCTTCGGCCATGGGACGCTAATGGAGAACAGATGTGTTCTGGCTTGATAAAACGGTCCATATGGAAAGGCAGCAAATTCTGAGGGGCTCAAAATGCCCCTCAGAATGAGCTACCACCTGTATTGCTTTACAGTGTACTCAAACTATAGCAACTCTCTCAAACATATTCTGATAGTGTGAAACCACCCTATTGGCCTCACAAAATAGTTTTCCAATAAAAATCAAGATTTTCCCAAAAAGGTCTCACTTTCATGTATCTGCAATACAGGCCTGAGAGTAAACAACTAAGACTGGCTTACCTAAAACCATTGAGTGTTTCAAAAAACAGTCCCCAATTCATGTTAAATGCAGGCTAGAACCCACTTATTTTCGGTTGAGAGCCAGGCTTCGGCCATGGGACGCTACTGTAGAACAGATGTGTTCCTGCTTGATAAAACGGTCCATATGGAAAGGCAGCAAATTCTGAGGGGCTCAAAATGCCCCTCAGAATGAGCTACCACCTGTGTTGCTTTACAGTGTACTCAAACTATAGCAACTCTCTCAAACATATTCTGATAGTGTGAAACCACACTACTGGTCTCACTAAATAGTCTTCCAATAAAAATCAAGATTTCCCAAAAAGGTCTCACTTTCATGTATCTGCAATACAGACCTGAGAGTAAACAACTAAGACTGGCTTACCTAAAACCATTGAGTGTTTCAAAAAACAGTCCCCAACTCACGTTAAATCCAGGCTAGAACCCACTTATTTTCGGTGGAGTGCCAGGCTTCGGCCATGGAACGCTACTGTAGAACAGATGTGTCCTGGCTTGATAAAACGGTCCATATGGAAAGGCAGCAAATTCTGAGGGGATCAAAATGCCCCTCAGAATGAGCTACCACCTGTATTGCTTTACAGTGTACTCAAACTATAGCAACTCTCTCAAACATATTCTGATAGTGTGAAACCACACTACTGGTCTCACTAAATAGTCTTCCAAAAAAAATCAAGATTTCCCCCAAAAGGTCTCACTTTCATGTATCTGCAATACAGGCCTGAGAGTAAACAACTAAGACTGGCTTACCTAAAACCATTGAGTGTTTCAAAAAACAGTCCTCAATTCACATTAAATCCAGGCTAGAACCCATTTAGTTTCGGTGGAGAGCCAGGCTTCGGCCATGGGACACTACTATAGAAAAGATGTATTCTGGCTTGTTAAAACAGTCCATATGGAAAGGCAGCAAATTCTGAGGGGCTCAAAATGCCCCTCAGAATGAGCTAACACCTGTATTGCTTTACAGTGTACTCAAACTATAGCAACTCTCTCAAACATATTCTGATAGTGTGAAACCACCCTATTGGCCTCACAAAATATTCTTCCAACAAAAATCAAGATTTTCCAAAAAAGGTCTCACTTTCATGTATCTGCAATACAGGCCTGAGAGTAAACAACTAAGACTGGCTTACCTAAAACCATTGGGTGTTTCAAAAAACAGTCCCCATTTCACGTTAAATCCAGGCTAGAACCCACTTATTTTCGGTGGAGAGCCAGGCTTCAGCCATGGGACGCTACTGTAGAACAGATGTGTTGTTGCTTGATAAATCGGTCCATATGGAAAGGCAGCAAATTCTGAGGGGCTCAAAATGCCCCTCAGAATGAGCTACCACCTGTATTGCTTTACAGTGTACTCAAACTATAGCAACTCTCTCAAACATATTCTGATAGTGTGAAACCACATTACTGGTCTCACTAAATAGTCTTCCAATAAAAATCAAGATTTCCCAAAAAGGTCTCACTTTCATGTATCTGCAATACAGGCCTGAGAGTAAACAACTAAGACTGGCTTACCTAAAACCATTGAGTGTTTCAAAAAATAGTTCCCAATTCACGTTAAATCAAGGCTAGAACCCACTTATTTTCGGTGGAGAGCCAGGCTTCGGCCATGGGACGCTACTGTAGAACAGATGTGTTCTGGCTTGATAATACGGTCCATATGGAAAGGCAGCAAATTCTGAGGGGCTCAAAATGCCCCTCAAAATGAGCTACCACCTGTGTTGCTTTACATTGTACTCAAACTATAGCAACTCTCTCAAACATATTCTGATAGTGTGAAACCACACTACTGGTCTCACTAAATAGTCTTCCAATAAAAATCAAGATTGCCCAAAAAGGTCTCACTTTCATGTATCTGCAATACAGGCCAGAGAGTAAACAACTAAGACTGGCTTACCTAAAACCATTGAGTGTTTCAAAAAACAGTCCCCAATTCACATTAAATCCAGGCTAGAACCCACTTATTTTCGGTGGAGAGCCAGGCTTCGGCCATGGGACGCTACTGTAGAACAGATGTGTTCTGGCTTGATAAAACGGTCCATATGGAAAGGCAGAAAATTCTGAGGGGCTCAAAATGCCCCTCAGAATGAGCTACCACCTGTATTGCTTTACAGTGTACTCAAACTATAGCAACTCTCTCAAACATATTCTGATAGTGTGAAACCACACTACTGGTCTCACTAAATAGCCTTCCAATAAAAATCAAGATTTCCCAAAAAGGTCTCACTTTCATATATCTGCAAAACAGGCCTGAGAGTAAACAACTAAGACTGGCTTACCTAAAACCATTGAGTGTTTCAAAAAACAGTCCCCAATTCACGTTAAATCCAGGCTAGAACCCACTTATTTTTGGTGTAGAGCCAGGCTTCGGCCATGGGATGCTATTGTAGAACAGATGTGTTCTGGCTTGATAAAACGGTCCATATGGAAAGGCAGCAAATTCTGAGGGGCTCAGAATGCCCCTCAGAATGAGCTACCACTTGTATTGCTTTACAGTGTACTCAAACTATAGCAACTCTCTCAAACATATTCTGATAGTGTGAAACCACCCTATTGGCCTCACAAAATAGTCTTCCAATAAAAATCAAGATTTCCCAAAAAGGTCTCACTTTCATGTATCTGCAATACAGGCCTGAGAGTAAACAACTAAGACTGGCTTACCTAAAACCATTGAGTGTTTCAAAAAACAGTCCCCAATTCACGTTAAATCCAGGCTAGAACCCACTTATTTTCGGTGGAGAGCCAGGCTTCGGCCATGGGACACTACTGTAGAACAGATGTGTTCTGGCTTGATAAAACGGTCCATATGGAAAGGCAGCAAATTCTGAGGGGCTCAAAATGCCCCTCAGAATGAGCTACCACCTGTATTGCTTTACAGTGTACTCAAACTATAGCAACTCTCTCAAACATATTCTGATAGTGTGACACCACCCTATTGGCCTCACAAAATAGTCTTCCAATAAAAATCAAGATTTTCCCAAAAAGGTCTCACTTTCATGTATCTGCAATACAGGCCTGAGAGTAAACAACTAAGACTGGCTTACCTAAAACCATTGAGTGTTTCAAAAAATAGTCCTCAATTCACGTTTAATCCAGGCTAGAACCCACTTAGTTTCGGTGGAGAGCCAGGCTTCGGTCATGGGACGCTACTGTAGATCAGATGTGTTGTGGCTTGATAAAATGGTCCATATGGAAATGCAGAAAATTCTGAGGGGCTCAAAATGCCCCTCAGAATAAGCTACCACCTGTATTGCTTTACAGTGTACTCAAACTATAGCAACTCTCTCAAACATATTCTGATAGTGTGAAACCACATTACTGGTCTCACTAAATAGTCTTCCAATAAAAATCAAGATTTCCCAAAAAGGTTTCACTTTCATGTATCTGCAATACAGGCCTGAGAGTAAACAACTAAGACTGGCTTACCTAAAACCATTGAGTGTTTCAAAAAATAGTTCCCAATTCACGTTAAATCAAGGCTAGAACCCACTTATTTTCGGTGGAGAGCCAGGCTTCGGCCATGGGACGCTACTGTAGAACAGATGTGTTCTGGCTTGATAAAACGGTCCATATGGAAAGGCAGCAAATTCTGAGGGGCTCAAAATGCCCCTCAGAATGAGCTACCACCTGTATTGCTTTACAGTGTCCTCAAACTATAGCAACTCTCTCAAACATATTCTGATAGTGTGAAACAACACTACAGGTCTCACTGAATAGTCTTCCAATAAAAATCAAAATTTCCCAAAAAGGTCTCACTTTCATGTATCTGCAATACAGGCCTGAGAGTAAAAAACTAACACTGGCTTACCTAAAACCATTGAGTGTTTCAAAAAACAGTCCCCAATTCACGTTAAATCCAGGCTAGAACCCACTTATTTTCAGTGGAGAGCCAGGCTTCGGCCATGGGACGCTACTGTAGAACAGATGTGTTCTGGCTTGATAAAACGGTCCATATGGAAAGGCAGCAAATTCTGAGGGGCTCAAAATGCCCCTCAGAATGAGCTACCACCTGTATTGCTTTACAGTGTACTCAAACTATAGCAACTCTCTCAAACATATTCTGATAGTTTGAAACCACACTACTGGTCTCACTAAATAGTCTTCCAATAAAAATCAAGATTTCCCAAAAAGGTCTCACTTTCATGTATCTGCAATACAGGCCTGAGAGTAAACAACTAAGACTGGCTTACCTAAAACCATTGAGTGTTTCAAAAAACAGTCCCCAATTCACGTTAAATCCAGGCTAGAACCCACTTATTTTCGGTGGAGAGCCAGGCTTCGGCCATGGGACACTACTGTAGAACAGATGTGTTCTGGCTTGATAAAACGGTCCATATGGAAAGGCAGCAAATTCTGAGGGGCTCAAAATGCCCCTCAGAATGAGCTACCACCTGTATTGCTTTACAGTGTACTCAAACTATAGCATCTCTCTCAAACATATTCTGATAGTGTGACACCACCCTATTGGCCTCACAAAATAGTCTTCCAATAAAAATCAAGATTTTCCTAAAAAGGTCTCACTTTCATGTATCTGCAATACAGGCCTGAGAGTAAACAACTAAGACTGGCTTACCTAAAACCATTGAGTGTTTCAAAAAATAGTCCTCAATTCACATTTAATCCAGGCTAGAACCCATTATTTTCGGGGGAGAGCCAGGCTTCGGCCATGGGACGCTACTGTAGAACAGATGTGTTCTGGCTTGATAAAACGGTCCATATGGAAAGGCAGCAAATTCTGAGGGGCTCAAAATGCCCCTCAGAATGAGCTACCTCCTGTATTGCTTTACAGTGTACTCAAACTATAGCAACTCTCTCAAACATATTCTGATAGTGTGAAACAACACTACAGGTCTCACTGAATAGTCTTCCAATAAAAATCAAGATTTCCCAAAAAGGTCTCACTTTCATGTATCTGCAATACAGGCCTGAGAGTAAACAACTAACACTGGCTTACCTAAAACCATTGAGTGTTTCAAAAAACAGTCCCCAATTCACGTTAAATCCAGGCTAGAACCCACTTATTTTCAGTGGAGAGCCAGGCTTCGGCCATGGGACGCTACTGTAGAACAGATGTGTTCTGGCTTGATAAAACGGTCCATATGGAAAGGCAGCAAATTCTGAGGGGCTCAAAATGCCCCTCAGAATGAGCTACCACCTGTATTGCTTTACAGTGTACTCAAACTATAGCAACTCTCTCAAACATATTCTGATAGTGTGAAACCACACTACTGGTCTCACTAAATAGTCTTCCAATAAAAATCAAGATTTCCCAAAAAGGTCTCACTTTCATGTATCTGCAATACAGGCCTGAGAGTAAACAACTAAGACTGGCTTACCTAAAACCATTGAGTGTTTCAAAAAACAGTCCCCAATTCACGTTAAATCCAGTCTAGAACCCACTTATTTTCGGTGGAGTGCCAGGCTTCGGCCATGGAACGCTACAGTAGAATAGATGTGTCCTGTCTTGATAAAACGGTCCATATGGAAAGGCAGCAAATTCTGAGGGGATCAAAATGCCCCTCAGAATGAGCTACCACCTGTTTTGCTTTACAGTGTACTCAAACTATAGCAACTCTCTCAAACATATTCTGATAGTGTGAAACCACACTACTGGTCTCTCTAAATAGTCTTCCAATAAAAATCAAGATTTTACCCAAAAGGTCTCACTTTCATGTATCTGCAATACAGGCCTGAGAGTAAACAACTAAGACTGGCTTACCTAAAACCATTGAGTGTTTCAAAAAACAGTCCTCTATTAACATTAAATCCAGACTAGAACCAACTTAGTATCGGTGGAGAGCCAGGCTTCGGCCATGGGACGCTACTGTAGAACAGATGTGTTCTGGCTTGATAAAACGGTCCATATGGAAAGGCAGCAAATTCTGAGGGGCTCAAAATGCCCCTCAGAATGAGCTACCACCTGTATTGCTTTACAGTGTACTCAAACTATAGCAACTCTCTCAAACATATTCTGATAGTGTGAAACCACCCTATTGGCCTCACAAAATAGTTTTCCAATAAAAATCAAGATTTTCCCAAAAAGGTCTCACTTTCATGTATCTGCAATACAGGCCTGAGAGTAAACAACTAAGACTGGCTTACCTAAAACCATTGAGTGTTTCAAAAAACAGTCCCCTATTCATGTTAAATGCAGGCTAGAACCCACTTATTTTCCGTTGAGAGCCAGGCTTCGGCCATGGGACACTACTGTAGAACAGATGTGTTCCTGCTTGATAAAACGGTCCATATGGAAAGGCAGCAAATTCTGAGGGGCTCAAAATGCCCCTCAGAATGAGCTACCACCTGTGTTGCTTTACAGTGTACTCAAACTATAGCAACTCTCTCAAACATATTCTGATAGTGTGAAACCACCCTATTGGCCTCACAAAATAGTCTTCCAATAAAAATCAAGATTTCCCAAAAAGGTCTCACTTTCATGTATCTGCAATACAGGCCTGAGAGTAAACAACTAAGACTGGCTTACCTAAAACCATTGAGTGTTTCAAAAAACAGTCCCCAATTCACGTTAAATCCAGGCTAGAACCCACTTATTTTCGGTGGAGAGCCAGGCTTCGGCCATGGGACACTACTGTAGAACAGATGTGTTCTGGCTTGATAAAACGGTCCATATGGAAAGGCAGCAAATTCTGAGGGGCTCAAAATGCCCCTCAGAATGAGCTACCACCTGTATTGCTTTACAGTGTACTCAAACTATAGCAACTCTCTCAAACATATTCTGATAGTGTGACACCACCCTATTGGCCTCACAAAATAGTCTTCCAATAAAAATCAAGATTTTCCCAAAAAGGTCTCACTTTCATGTATCTGCAATACAGGCCTGAGAGTAAACAACTAAGACTGGCTTACCTAAAACCATTGAGTGTTTCAAAAAATAGTCCTCAATTCACGTTTAATCCAGGCTAGAACCCACTTAGTTTCGGTGGAGAGCCAGGCTTCGGTCATGGGACGCTACTGTAGATCAGATGTGTTGTGGCTTGATAAAATGGTCCATATGGAAATGCAGAAAATTCTGAGGGGCTCAAAATGCCCCTCAGAATAAGCTACCACCTGTATTGCTTTACAGTGTACTCAAACTATAGCAACTCTCTCAAACATATTCTGATAGTGTGACACCACCCTATTGGCCTCACAAAATAGTCTTCCAATAAAAATCAAGATTTTCCCAAAAAGGTCTCACTTTCATGTATCTGCAATACAGGCCTGAGAGTAAACAACTAAGACTGGCTTACCTAAAACCATTGAGTGTTTCAAAAAATAGTCCTCAATTCACGTTTAATCCAGGCTAGAACCCACTTAGTTTCGGTGGAGAGCCAGGCTTCGGTCATGGGACGCTACTGTAGATCAGATGTGTTGTGGCTTGATAAAATGGTCCATATGGAAATGCAGAAAATTCTGAGGGGCTCAAAATGCCCCTCAGAATAAGCTACCACCTGTATTGCTTTACAGTGTACTCAAACTATAGCAACTCTCTCAAACATATTCTGATAGTGTGAAACCACATTACTGGTCTCACTAAATAGTCTTCCAATAAAAATCAAGATTTCCCAAAAAGGTTTCACTTTCATGTATCTGCAATACAGGCCTGAGAGTAAACAACTAAGACTGGCTTACCTAAAACCATTGAGTGTTTCAAAAAATAGTTCCCAATTCACGTTAAATCAAGGCTAGAACCCACTTATTTTCGGTGGAGAGCCAGGCTTCGGCCATGGGACGCTACTGTAGAACAGATGTGTTCTGGCTTGATAAAACGGTCCATATGGAAAGGCAGCAAATTCTGAGGGGCTCAAAATGCCCCTCAGAATGAGCTACCACCTGTGTTGCTTTACAGTGTACTCAAACTATAGCAACTCTCTCAAACATATTCTGATAGTGTGAAACCACACTACTGGTCTCACTAAATAGTCTTCCAATAAAAATCAAGATTTCCCAAAAAGGTCTCACTTTCATGTATCTGCAATACAGGCCTGAGAGTAAACAACTAAGACTGGCTTACCTAAAACCATTGAGTGTTTCAAAAAACAGTCCCCAATTCACGTTAAATCCAGGCTAGAACCCACTTATTTTCGGTGGAGAGCCAGGCTTCGGCCATGGGACACTACTGTAGAACAGATGTGTTCTGGCTTGATAAAACGGTCCATATGGAAAGGCAGCAAATTCTGAGGGGCTCAAAATGCCCCTCAGAATGAGCTACCACCTGTATTGCTTTACAGTGTACTCAAACTATAGCATCTCTCTCAAACATATTCTGATAGTGTGACACCACCCTATTGGCCTCACAAAATAGTCTTCCAATAAAAATCAAGATTTTCCTAAAAAGGTCTCACTTTCATGTATCTGCAATACAGGCCTGAGAGTAAACAACTAAGACTGGCTTACCTAAAACCATTGAGTGTTTCAAAAAATAGTCCTCAATTCACGTTAAATCCAGGCTAGAACCCATTATTTTCGGGGGAGAGCCAGGCTTCGGCCATGGGACGCTACTGTAGAACAGATGTGTTCTGGCTTGATAAAACGGTCCATATGGAAAGGCAGCAAATTCTGAGGGGCTCAAAATGCCCCTCAGAATGAGCTACCTCCTGTATTGCTTTACAGTGTACTCAAACTATAGCAACTCTCTCAAACATATTCTGATAGTGTGAAACAACACTACAGGTCTCACTGAATAGTCTTCCAATAAAAATCAAGATTTCCCAAAAAGGTCTCACTTTCATGTATCTGCAATACAGGCCTGAGAGTAAACAACTAACACTGGCTTACCTAAAACCATTGAGTGTTTCAAAAAACAGTCCCCAATTCACGTTAAATCCAGGCTAGAACCCACTTATTTTCAGTGAAGAGACAGGCTTCGGCCATGGGACGCTACTGTAGAACAGATGTGTTCTGGCTTGATAAAACGGTCCATATGGAAAGGCAGCAAATTCTGAGGGGCTCAAAATGCCCCTCAGAATGAGCTACCACCTGTATTGCTTTACAGTGTACTCAAACTATAGCAACTCTCTCAAACATATTCTGATAGTGTGAAACCACACTACTGGTCTCACTAAATAGTCTTCCAATAAAAATCAAGATTTCCCAAAAAGGTCTCACTTTCATGTATCTGCAATACAGGCCTGAGAGTAAACAACTAAGACTGGCTTACCTAAAACCATTGAGTGTTTCAAAAAACAGTCCCCAATTCACGTTAAATCCAGTCTAGAACCCACTTATTTTCGGTGGAGTGCCAGGCTTCGGCCATGGAACGCTACAGTAGAATAGATGTGTCCTGTCTTGATAAAACGGTCCATATGGAAAGGCAGCAAATTCTGAGGGGATCAAAATGCCCCTCAGAATGAGCTACCACCTGTTTTGCTTTACAGTGTACTCAAACTATAGCAACTCTCTCAAACATATTCTGATAGTGTGAAACCACACTACTGGTCTCTCTAAATAGTCTTCCAATAAAAATCAAGATTTTACCCAAAAGGTCTCACTTTCATGTATCTGCAATACAGGCCTGAGAGTAAACAACTAAGACTGGCTTACCTAAAACCATTGAGTGTTTCAAAAAACAGTCCTCTATTAACATTAAATCCAGACTAGAACCAACTTAGTATCGGTGGAGAGCCAGGCTTCGGCCATGGGACGCTACTGTAGAACAGATGTGTTCTGGCTTGATAAAACGGTCCATATGGAAAGGCAGCAAATTCTGAGGGGCTCAAAATGCCCCTCAGAATGAGCTACCACCTGTATTGCTTTACAGTGTACTCAAACTATAGCAACTCTCTCAAACATATTCTGATAGTGTGAAACCACCCTATTGGCCTCACAAAATAGTTTTCCAATAAAAATCAAGATTTTCCCAAAAAGGTCTCACTTTCATGTATCTGCAATACAGGCCTGAGAGTAAACAACTAAGACTGGCTTACCTAAAACCATTGAGTGTTTCAAAAAACAGTCCCCTATTCATGTTAAATGCAGGCTAGAACCCACTTATTTTCCGTTGAGAGCCAGGCTTCGGCCATGGGACACTACTGTAGAACAGATGTGTTCCTGCTTGATAAAACGGTCCATATGGAAAGGCAGCAAATTCTGAGGGGCTCAAAATGCCCCTCAGAATGAGCTACCACCTGTGTTGCTTTACAGTGTACTCAAACTATAGCAACTCTCTCAAACATATTCTGATAGTGTGAAACCACCCTATTGGCCTCACAAAATAGTCTTCCAATAAAAATCAAGATTTCCCAAAAAGGTCTCACTTTCATGTATCTGCAATACAGGCCTGAGAGTAAACAACTAAGACTGGCTTACCTAAAACCATTGAGTGTTTCAAAAAACAGTCCCCAATTCACGTTTAATCCAGGCTAGAACCCACTTAGTTTCGGTGGAGAGCCAGGCTTCGGTCATGGGACGCTACTGTAGATCAGATGTGTTGTGGCTTGATAAAATGGTCCATATGGAAATGCAGAAAATTCTGAGGGGCTCAAAATGCCCCTCAGAATAAGCTACCACCTGTATTGCTTTACAGTGTACTCAAACTATAGCAACTCTCTCAAACATATTCTGATAGTGTGACACCACCCTATTGGCCTCACAAAATAGTCTTCCAATAAAAATCAAGATTTCCCAAAAAGGTCTCACTTTCATGTATCTGCAATACAGGCCTGAGAGTAAACAACTAAGACTGGCTTACCTAAAACCATTGAGTGTTTCAAAAAATAGTCCTCAATTCACGTTTAATCCAGGCTAGAACCCACTTAGTTTCGGTGGAGAGCCAGGCTTCGGTCATGGGACGCTACTGTAGATCAGATGTGTTGTGGCTTGATAAAATGGTCCATATGGAAATGCAGAAAATTCTGAGGGGCTCAAAATGCCCCTCAGAATAAGCTACCACCTGTATTGCTTTACAGTGTACTCAAACTATAGCAACTCTCTCAAACATATTCTGATAGTGTGACACCACCCTATTGGCCTCACAAAATAGTCTTCCAATAAAAATCAAGATTTTCCCAAAAAGGTCTCACTTTCATGTATCTGCAATACAGGCCTGAGAGTAAACAACTAAGACTGGCTTACCTAAAACCATTGAGTGTTTCAAAAAATAGTCCTCAATTCACGTTTAATCCAGGCTAGAACCCACTTAGTTTCGGTGGAGAGCCAGGCTTCGGTCATGGGACGCTACTGTAGATCAGATGTGTTGTGGCTTGATAAAATGGTCCATATGGAAATGCAGAAAATTCTGAGGGGCTCAAAATGCCCCTCAGAATAAGCTACCACCTGTATTGCTTTACAGTGTACTCAAACTATAGCAACTCTCTCAAACATATTCTGATAGTGTGAAACCACATTACTGGTCTCACTAAATAGTCTTCCAATAAAAATCAAGATTTCCCAAAAAGGTTTCACTTTCATGTATCTGCAATACAGGCCTGAGAGTAAACAACTAAGACTGGCTTACCTAAAACCATTGAGTGTTTCAAAAAATAGTTCCCAATTCACGTTAAATCAAGGCTAGAACCCACTTATTTTCGGTGGAGAGCCAGGCTTCGGCCATGGGACGCTACTGTAGAACAGATGTGTTCTGGCTTGATAAAACGGTCCATATGGAAAGGCAGCAAATTCTGAGGGGCTCAAAATGCCCCTCAGAATGAGCTACCACCTGTATTGCTTTACAGTGTCCTCAAACTATAGCAACTCTCTCAAACATATTCTGATAGTGTGAAACAACACTACAGGTCTCACTGAATAGTCTTCCAATAAAAATCAAAATTTCCCAAAAAGGTCTCACTTTCATGTATCTGCAATACAGGCCTGAGAGTAAAAAACTAACACTGGCTTACCTAAAACCATTGAGTGTTTCAAAAAACAGTCCCCAATTCACGTTAAATCCAGGCTAGAACCCACTTATTTTCAGTGGAGAGCCAGGCTTCGGCCATGGGACGCTACTGTAGAACAGATGTGTTCTGGCTTGATAAAACGGTCCATATGGAAAGGCAGCAAATTCTGAGGGGCTCAAAATGCCCCTCAGAATGAGCTACCACCTGTATTGCTTTACAGTGTACTCAAACTATAGCAACTCTCTCAAACATATTCTGATAGTGTGAAACCACACTACTGGTCTCACTAAATAGTCTTCCAATAAAAATCAAGATTTCCCAAAAAGGTCTCACTTTCATGTATCTGCAATACAGGCCTGAGAGTAAACAACTAAGACTGGCTTACCTAAAACCATTGAGTGTTTCAAAAAACAGTCCCCAATTCACGTTAAATCCAGTCTAGAACCCACTTATTTTCGGTGGAGTGCCAGGCTTCGGCCATGGAACGCTACAGTAGAATAGATGTGTCCTGTCTTGATAAAACGGTCCATATGGAAAGGCAGCAAATTCTGAGGGGATCAAAATGCCCCTCAGAATGAGCTACCACCTGTTTTGCTTTACAGTGTACTCAAACTATAGCAACTCTCTCAAACATATTCTGATAGTGTGAAACCACACTACTGGTCTCTCTAAATAGTCTTCCAATAAAAATCAAGATTTTACCCAAAAGGTCTCACTTTCATGTATCTGCAATACAGGCCTGAGAGTAAACAACTAAGACTGGCTTACCTAAAACCATTGAGTGTTTCAAAAAACAGTCCTCTATTAACATTAAATCCAGACTAGAACCAACTTAGTATCGGTGGACAGCCAGGCTTCGGCCATGGGACGCTACTGTAGAACAGATGTGTTCTGGCTTGATAAAACGGTCCATATGGAAAGGCAGCAAATTCTGAGGGGCTCAAAATGCCCCTCAGAATGAGCTACCACCTGTATTGCTTTACAGTGTACTCAAACTATAGCAACTCTCTCAAACATATTCTGATAGTGTGAAACCACCCTATTGGCCTCACAAAATAGTTTTCCAATAAAAATCAAGATTTTCCCAAAAAGGTCTCACTTTCATGTATCTGCAATACAGGCCTGAGAGTAAACAACTAAGACTGGCTTACCTAAAACCATTGAGTGTTTCAAAAAACAGTCCCCTATTCATGTTAAATGCAGGCTAGAACCCACTTATTTTCCGTTGAGAGCCAGGCTTCGGCCATGGGACACTACTGTAGAACAGATGTGTTCCTGCTTGATAAAACGGTCCATATGGAAAGGCAGCAAATTCTGAGGGGCTCAAAATGCCCCTCAGAATGAGCTACCACCTGTGTTGCTTTACAGTGTACTCAAACTATAGCAACTCTCTCAAACATATTCTGATAGTGTGAAACCACACTACTGGTCTCACTAAATAGTCTTCCAATTAAAATCAAGATTTCCCAAAAAGGTCTCACTTTCATGTATCTGCAATACAGGCCTGAGAGTAAACAACTAAGACTGGCTTACCTAAAACCATTGAGTGTTTCAAAAAACAGTCCCCAATTCACGTTAAATCCAGGCTAGAACCCACTTATTTTCGGTGGAGAGCCAGGCTTCGGCTATTGGACGCTACTGTAGAACAGATGTGTTCTGGCTTGATAAAACTGTCCATATGGAAAGGCAGCAAATTCTGAGGGGCTCAAAATGCCCCTCAGAATGAGCTACCACCTGTATTGCTTTACAGTGTACTCAAACTATAGCAACTCTCTCAAACATATTCTGGTAGTGTGAAACCACCCTATTGGCCTCACAAAATATTCTTCCAATTAAAAATCAAGATTTTCCAAAAAAGGTCTCACTTTCAGGTATCTGCAATACAGGCCTGAGAGTAAACAACTAAGACTGGCTTACCTAAAACCATTGGGTGTTTCAAAAAACAGTCCCCATTTCACGTTAAATCCAGGCTAGAACCCACTTATTTTCGGTGGAGAGCCAGGCTTCAGCCATGGGACGCTACTGTAGAACAGATGTGTTGTGGCTTGATAAATCGGTCCATATGGAAAGGCAGCAAATTCTGAGGGGCTCAAAATGCCCCTCAGAATGAGCTACCACCTGTAATGCTTTACAGTGTACTCAAACTATAGCAACTCTCTCAAACATATTCTGATAGTGTGAAACCACATTACTGGTCTCACTAAATAGTCTTCCAATAAAAATCAAGATTTCCCAAAAAGGTCTCACTTTCATGTATCTGCAATACAGGCCTGAGAGTAAACAACTAAGACTGGCTTACCTAAAACCATTGAGTGTTTCAAAAAATAGTTCCCAATTCACGTTAAATCCAGGCTAGAACCCACTTATTTTCGGTGGAGAGCCAGGCTTCGGCCATGGGACGCTACTGTAGAACAGATGTTTTCTGGCTTGATAAAACGGTCCATATGGAAAGGCAGCAAATTCTGAGGGGATCAAAATGCCCCTCAGAATGAGCTACCACCTGTATTGCTTTACAGTGTACTCAAACTATAGCAACTCTCTCAAACATATTCTGATAGTGTGAAACCACACTACTGGTCTCACTAAATAGTCTTCCAATAAAAATCAAGATTTCCCAAAAAGGTCTCACTTTCATGTATCTGCAATACAGGCCTGAGAGTAAAAAACTAAGACTGGCTTACCTAAAACCATTGAGTGTTTCAAAAAACAGTCCCAAATTCACGTTAAATCCAGGCTAGAACCCACTTCTTTTCGGTGGAGAGCAAGGCTTCGGCCATGGGACGCTACTGTAGAACAGATGTGGCCTGGCTTGATAAAACGGTCCATATGGAAAGGCAGCAAATTCTGAGGGGAACAAAATGCCCCTCAGAATGAGCTACCACCTGTATTGCTTTACAGTGTACTCAAACTATAGCAACTCTCTCAAACATATTCTGATAGTGTGAAACCACACTACTGGTCTCACTAAATAGTCTTCCAAAAAAAATCAAGATTTCCCCCAAAAGGTCTCACTTTCATGTATCTGCAATACAGGCCTGAGAGTAAACAACTAAGACTGGCTTACCTAAAACCATTGAGTGTTTCAAAAAACAGTCCTCATTTCACGTTAAATCCAGGCTAGAACCCACTTATTTTCGGTGGAGAGCCAGGCTTCAGCCATGGGACGCTACTGTAGAACAGATGTGTTGTGGCTTGATAAATCGGTCCATATGGAAAGGCAGCAAATTCTGAGGGGCTCAAAATGCCCCTCAGAATGAGCTACCACCTGTAATGCTTTACAGTGTACTCAAACTATAGCAACTCTCTCAAACATATTCTGATAGTGTGAAACCACATTACTGGTCTCACTAAATAGTCTTCCAATAAAAATCAAGATTTCCCAAAAAGGTCTCACTTTCATGTATCTGCAATACAGGCCTGAGAGTAAACAACTAAGACTGGCTTACCTAAAACCATTGAGTGTTTCAAAAAACAGTCCTCAATTCACATTAAATCCAGACAAGAACACACTTAGTATCGGTGGAGAGCCAGGCTTCGGCCATGGGACACTACTGTAGAACAGATGTGTTCTGGCTTGATAAAACAGCCCATATGGAAAGGCAGCAAATTCTGAGGGGCTCAAAATATCCCTCAGAATGAGCTACCACCTGTATTGCTTTACAGTGTACTCAAACTATAGCAACTCTCTCAAACATATTCTGATAGTGTGAAACCACACTACTGGTCTCACTAAATAGTCTTCCAATAAAAATCAATTTTCCCAAAAAGGTCTCACTTTCATGTATCTGCAATACAGGCCTGAGAGTAAACAACTAAGACTGGCTTACCTAAAACCATTGAGTGTTTCAAAAAACAGTCCCCAATTCACGTTAAATCCAGGGTAGAACCCACTTATTTTCGGTGGAGAGCCAGGCTTCGGCCATGGGACGCTACTGTAGAACAGATGTGTTCTGGCTTGATAAAACGGTCCATATGGAAAGGCAGCAAATTCTGAGGGGCTCAAAATGCCCCTCAGAATGAGCTACCACCTGTATTGCTTTACAGTGTACTCAAACTATAGCAACTCTCTCAAACATATTCTGATAGTTTGAAACCACCCTATTGGCCTCACAAAATAGTCTTCCAATTAAAATCAAGACTTTCCCCAAAAGGTCTCACTTTCATGTATTTACAATACAGGCCTGAGAGTAAACAACTAAGACTGGCTTACCTAAAACCATTGAGTGTTTCAAAAACCAGTCCCCAATTCACGTTAAATCCAGGCTAGAACCCACTTATTTTCGGTGGAGAGCCAGGCTTCGGCCATGGGACGCTACTGTAGAACAGATGTTTTCTGGCTTGATAAAACGGTCCATATGGAAAGGCAGCAAATTCTGAGGGGCTCAAAATGCCCCTCAGAATGAGCTACCACCTGTATTGCTTTACAGTGTACTCAAACTATAGCAACTCTCTCAAACATATTCTGATAGTGTGAAACCACACTACTGGTCTCACTAAATAGTCTTCCAATAAAAATCAAGATTTCCCAAAAAGGTCTCACTTTCATGTATCTGCAATACAGACCTGAGAGTAAACAACTAAGACTGGCTTACCTAAAACCATTGAGTGTTTCAAAAAACAGTCCCCAATTCACGTTAAATCCAGGCTAGAACCCACTTATTTTTGGTGGAGTGCCAGGCTTCGGCCATGGAACGCTACTGTAGAACAGATGTGTCCTGGCTTGATAAAACAGTCCATATGGAAAGGCAGCAAATTCTGAGGGGCTCAAAATATCCCTCAGAATGAGCTACCACCTGTATTGCTTTACAGTGTACTCAAACTATAGCAACTCTCTCAAACATATTCTGATAGTGTGAAACCACACTACTGGTCTCACTAAATAGTCTTCCAATAAAAATCAAGATTTCCCAAAAAGGTCTCACTTTCATGTATCTGCAATACAGGCCTGAGAGTAAACAACTAAGACTGGCTTATCTAAAACCATTGAGTGTTTCAAAAAACAGTCCCCAATTCACGTTAAATCCAGGGTAGAACCCACTTATTTTCGGTGGAGAGCCAGGCTTCGGCCATGGGACGCTACTGTAGAACAGATGTGTTCTGGCTTGATAAAACGGTCCATATGGAAAGGCAGCAAATTCTGAGGGGCTCAAAATGCCCCTCAGAATGAGCTACCACCTGTATTGCTTTACAGTGTACTCAAACTATAGCAACTCTCTCAAACATATTCTGATAGTGTGAAACCACCCTATTGGCCTCACAAAATAGTTTTCCAATAAAAATCAAGATTTTCCCAAAAAGGTCTCACTTTCATGTATCTGCAATACAGGCCTGAGAGTAAACAACTAAGACTGGCTTACCTAAAACCATTGAGTGTTTCAAAAAACAGTCCCCAATTCATGTTAAATGCAGGTTAGAACCCACTTATTTTCGGTTAAGAGCCAGGCTTCGGCCATGGGACGCTACTGTAGAACAGATGTGTTCCTGCTTGATAAAACGGTCCATATGGAAAGGCAGCAAATTCTGAGGGGCTCAAAATGCCCCTCAGAATGAGCAACCACCTGTGTTGCTTTACAGTGTACTCAAACTATAGCAACTCTCTCAAACATATTCTGATAGTGTGAAACCACGCTACTGGTCTCACTAAATAGTCTTCCAAATAAAATCAAGATTTCCCAAAAAGGTCTCACTTTCATGTATCTGCAATACAGGCCTGAGAGTAAACAACTAAGACTGGCTTACCTAAAACCATTGAGTGTTTCAAAAAACAGTCCCCAATTCACGTTAAATCCAGGCTAGAACCCACTTATTTTCGGTGGAGAGCCAGGCTTCGGCAATGGGACGCTACTGTAGAACAGATGTGTTCTGGCTTGATAAAACTGTCCATATGGAAAGGCAGCAAATTCTGAGGGGCTCAAAATGCCCCTCAGAATGAGCTACCACCTGTATTGCTTTACAGTGTACTCAAACTATAGCAACTCTCTCAAACATATTCTGATAGTGTGAAACCACACTACTGGTCTCACTAAATAGTCTTCCAATAAAAATCAAGATTTCCCAAAAAGGTCTCACTTTCATGTATCTGCAATACAGACCTGAGAGTAAACAACTAAGACTGGCTTACCTAAAACCATTGAGTGTTTCAAAAAACAGTCCCCAATTCACGTTAAATACAGGCTAGAACCCACTTATTTTCGGTGGAGTGCCAGGCTTCGGCCATGGAACGCTACTGTAGAACAGATGTGTCCTGGCTTGATAAAACAGTCCATATGGAAAGGCAGCAAATTCTGAGGGGCTCAAAATATCCCTCAGAATGAGCTACCACCTGTATTGCTTTACAGTGTACTCAAACTATAGCAACTCTCTCAAACATATTCTGATAGTGTGAAACCACACTACTGGTCTCACTAAATAGTCTTCCAATAAAAATCAATTTTCCCAAAAAGGTCTCACTTTCATGTATCTGCAATACAGGCCTGAGAGTAAACAACTAAGACTGGCTTATCTAAAACCATTGAGTGTTTCAAAAAACAGTCCCCAATTCATGTAAATCCAGGCTAGAACCCACTTATTTTCGGTGGAGAGCCAGGCTTCGGCAATGGGACGCTACTGTAGAACAGATGTGTTCTGGCTTGATAAAACTGTCCATATGGAAAGGCAGCAAATTCTGAGGGGCTCAAAATGCCCCTCAGAATGAGCTACCACCTGTATTGCTTTACAGTGTACTTAAACTATAGCAACTCTCTCAAACATATTCCGATAGTTTGAAACCACCCTATTGGCCTCACAAAATAGTCTTCCAATAAAAATCAAGACTTTCCCAAAAAGGTCTCACTTTCATGTATTTGCAATACAGGCCTGAGAGTAAACAACTAAGACTGGCTTACCTAAAACCATTGAGTGTTTCAAAAACCAGTCCCCAATTCACGTTAAATCCAGGCTAGAACCCACTTATTTTCGGTGGAGATCCAGGCTTCGGCCATGGGACGCTACTGTAGAACAGATGTTTTCTGGCTTGATAAAACGGTCCATATGGAAAGGCAGCAAATTCTGAGGGGATCAAAATGCCCCTCAGAATGAGCTACCACCTGTATTGCTTTACAGTGTACTCAAACTATAGCAACTCTCTCAAACATATTCTGATAGTGTGAAACCACACTACTGGTCTCACTAAATAGTCTTCCAATAAAAATTAAGATTTCCCAAAAAGGTCTCACTTTCATGTATCTGCAATACAGGCCTGAGAGTAAAAAACTAAGACTGGCTTACCTAAAACCATTGAGTGTTTCAAAAAACAGTCCCAAATTCACGTTAAATCCAGGCTAGAACCCACTTCTTTTCGGTGGAGAGCAAGGCTTCGGCCATGGGACGCTACTGTAGAACAGATGTGTCCTGGCTTGATAAAACGGTCCATATGGAAAGGCAGCAAATTCTGAGGGGAACAAAATGCCCCTCAGAATGAGCTACCACCTGTATTGCTTTACAGTGTACTCAAACTATAGCAACTCTCTCAAACATATTCTGATAGTGTGAAACCACACTACTGGTCTCACTAAATAGTCTTCCAAAAAAAATCAAGATTTCCCCCAAAAGGTCTCACTTTCATGTATCTGCAATACAGGCCTGAGAGTAAACAACTAAGACTGGCTTACCTAAAACCATTGAGTGTTTCAAAAAACAGTCCTCATTTCACGTTAAATCCAGGCTAGAACCCACTTATTTTCGGTGGAGAGCCAGGCTTCAGCCATGGGACGCTACTGTAGAACAGATGTGTTGTGGCTTGATAAATCGGTCCATATGGAAAGGCAGCAAATTCTGAGGGGCTCAAAATGCCCCTCAGAATGAGCTACCACCTGTAATGCTTTACAGTGTACTCAAACTATAGCAACTCTCTCAAACATATTCTGATAGTGTGAAACCACATTACTGGTCTCACTAAATAGTCTTCCAATAAAAATCAAGATTTCCCAAAAAGGTCTCACTTTCATGTATCTGCAATACAGGCATGAGAGTAAACAACTAAGACTGGCTTACCTAAAACCATTGAGTGTTTCAAAAAATAGTTCCCAATTCACGTTAAATCAAGGCTAGAACCCACTTATTTTCGGTGGAGAGCCAGGCTTCGGCCATGGGACGCTACTGTAGAACAGATGTGTTCTGGCTTGATAATACGGTCCATATGGAAAGGCAGCAAATTCTGAGGGGCTCAAAATGCCCCTCAGAATGAGCTACCACCTGTGTTGCTTTACAGTGTACTCAAACTATAGCAACTCTCTCAAACATATTCTGATAGTGTGAAACCACACTACTGGTCTCACTAAATAGTCTTCCAATAAAAATCAAGATTTCCCAAAAAGGTCTCACTTTCATGTATCTGCAATACAGGCCTGAGAGTAAACAACTAAGACTGGCTTACCTAAAACCATTGAGTGTTTCAAAAAACAGTCCTCAATTCACATTAAATCCAGACTAGAACCCACTTAGTATCGGTGGAGAGCCAGGCTTCGGCCATGGGACACTACTGTAGAACAGATGTTTTCTGGCTTGATAAAACAGCCCATATGGAAAGGCAGCAAATTCTGAGGGGCTCAAAATATCCCTCAGAATGAGCTACCACCTGTATTGCTTTACAGTGTACTCAAACTATAGCAACTCTCTCAAACATATTCTGATAGTGTGAAACCACACTACTGGTCTCACTAAATAGTCTTCCAATAAAAATCAATTTTCCCAAAAAGGTCTCACTTTCATGTATCTGCAATACAGGCCTGAGAGTAAACAACTAAGACTGGCTTACCTAAAACCATTGAGTGTTTCAAAAAACAGTCCCCAATTCACGTTAAATCCAGGGTAGAACCCACTTATTTTCGGTGGAGAGCCAGGCTTCGGCCATGGGACGCTACTGTAGAACAGATGTGTTCTGGCTTGATAAAACGGTCCATATGGAAAGGCAGCAAATTCTGAGGGGCTCAAAATGCCCCTCAGAATGAGCTACCACCTGTATTGCTTTACAGTTTACTCAAACTATAGCAACTCTCTCAAACATATTCTGATAGTTTGAAACCACCCTATTGGCCTCACAAAATAGTCTTCCAATAAAAATCAAGACTTTCCCAAAAAGGTCTCACTTTCATGTATTTGCAATACAGGCCTGAGAGTAAACAACTAAGACTGGCTTACCTAAAACCATTGAGTGTTTCAAAAACCAGTCCCCAATTCACGTTAAATCCAGGCTAGAACCCACTTATTTTCGGTGGAGAGCCAGGCTTCGGCTATGGGACGCTACTGTAGAACAGATGTTTTCTGGCTTGATAAAACGGTCCATATGGAAAGGCAGCAAATTCTGAGGGGCTCAAAATGCCCCTCAGAATGAGCTACCACCTGTATTGCTTTACAGTGTACTCAAACTATAGCAACTCTCTCAAACATATTCTGATAGTGTGAAACCACACTACTGGTCTCACTAAATAGTCTTCCAATAAAAATCAAGATTTCCCAAAAAGGTCTCACTTTCATGTATCTGCAATACAGACCTGAGAGTAAACAACTAAGACTGGCTTACCTAAAACCATTGAGTGTTTCAAAAAACAGTCCCCAATTCACGTTAAATCCAGGCTAGAACCCACTTATTTTCGGTGGAGTGCCAGGCTTCGGCCATGGAACGCTACTGTAGAACAGATGTGTCCTGGCTTGATAAAACAGTCCATATGGAAAGGCAGCAAATTCTGAGGGGCTCAAAATATCCCTCAGAATGAGCTACCACCTGTATTGCTTTACAGTGTACTCAAACTATAGCAACTCTCTCAAACATATTCTGATAGTGTGAAACCACACTACTGGTCTCACTAAATAGTCTTCCAATAAAAATCAATTTTCCCAAAAAGGTCTCACTTTCATGTATCTGCAATACAGGCCTGAGAGTAAACAACTAAGACTGGCTTATCTAAAACCATTGAGTGTTTCAAAAAACAGTCCCCAATTCACGTTAAATCCAGGCTAGAACCCACTTATTTTCGGTGGAGAGCCAGGCTTCGGCAATGGGACGCTACTGTAGAACAGATGTGTTCTGGCTTGATAAAACTGTCCATATGGAAAGGCAGCAAATTCTGAGGGGCTCAAAATGCCCCTCAGAATGAGCTACCACCTGTATTGCTTTACAGTGTACTCAAACTATAGCAACTCTCTCAAACATATTCTGATAGTTTGAAACCACCCTATTGGCCTCACAAAATAGTCTTCCAATAAAAATCAAGACTTTCCCAAAAAGGTCTCACTTTCATGTATTTGCAATACAGGCCTGAGAGTAAACAACTAAGACTGGCTTACCTAAAACCATTGAGTGTTTCAAAAACCAGTCCCCAATTCACGTTAAATCCAGGCTAGAACCCACTTATTTTCGGTGGAGAGCCAGGCTTCGGCCATGGGACGCTACTGTAGAACAGATGTTTTCTGGCTTGATAAAACGGTCCATATGGAAAGGCAGCAAATTCTGAGGGGCTCAAAATGCCCCTCAGAATGAGCTACCACCTGTATTGCTTTACAGTGTACTCAAACTATAGCAACTCTCTCAAACATATTCTGATAGTGTGAAACCACACTACTGGTCTCACTAAATAGTCTTCCAATAAAAATCAAGATTTCCCAAAAAGGTCTCACTTTCATGTATCTGCAATACAGGCCTGAGAGTAAACAACTAAGACTGGCTTACCTAAAACCATTGAGTGTTTCAAAAAACAGTCCTCAATTCACATTAAATCCAGACTAGAACCCACTTAGTATCGGTGGAGAGCCAGGCTTCGGCCATGGGACGCTACTGTAGAACAGATGTGTCTTGGCTTGATAAAACGGTCCATATGGAAAGGCAGCAAATTCTGAGGGGATCAAAATGCCCCTCAGAATGAGCTACCACCTGTATTGCTTTACAGTGTACTCAAACTATAGCAACTCTCTCAAACATATTCTGATAGTGTGAAACCACACTACTGGTCTCACTAAATAGTCTTCCAATAAAAATCAAGATTTCCCAAAAAGGTCTCACTTTCATGTATCTGCAATACAGGCCTGAGAGTAAACAACTAAGACTGGCTTACCTAAAACCATTGAGTGTTTCAAAAAACAGTCCCCAATTCACGTTAAATCCAGGGTAGAACCCACTTATTTTCGGTGGAGAGCCAGGCTTCGGCCATGGGACGCTACTGTAGAACAGATGTGTTCTGGCTTGATAAAACGGTCCATATGGAAAGGCAGCAAATTCTGAGGGGCTCAAAATGCCCCTCAGAATGAGCTACCACCTGTATTGCTTTACAGTGTACTCAAACTATAGCAACTCTCTCAAACATATTCTGATAGTGTGAAACCACACTACTGGTCTCACTAAATAGTCTTCCAAAAAAAATCAAGATTTCCCCCAAAAGGTCTCACTTTCATGTATCTGCAATACAGGCCTGAGAGTAAACAACTAAGACTGGCTTACCTAAAACCATTGAGTGTTTCAAAAAACAGTCCTCAATTCACATTAAATCCAGGCTAGAACCCATTTAGTTTCGGTGGAGAGCCAGGCTTCGGCCATGGGACACTACTGTAGAAAAGATGTATTCTGGCTTGTTAAAACAGTCCATATGGAAAGGCGGCAAATTCTGAGGGGCTCAAAATGCCCCTCAGAATGAGCTAACACCTGTATTGCTTTACAGTGTACTCAAACTATAGCAACTCTCTCAAACATATTCTGGTAGTGTGAAACCACCCTATTGGCCTCACAAAATATTCTTCCAATAAAAATCAAGATTTTCCAAAAAAGGTCTCACTTTCATGTATCTGCAATACAGGCCTGAGAGTAAACAACTAAGACTGGCTTACCTAAAACCATTGGGTGTTTCAAAAAACAGTCCCCATTTCACGTTAAATCCAGGCTAGAACCCACTTATTTTCGGTGGAGAGCCAGGCTTCAGCCATGGGACGCTACTGTAGAACAGATGTGTTGTGGCTTGATAAATCGGTCCATATGTAAAGGCAGCAAATTCTGAGGGGCTCAAAATGCCCCTCAGAATGAGCTACCACCTGTAATGCTTTACAGTAAACTCAAACTATAGCAACTCTCTCAAACATATTCTGATAGTGTGAAACCACATTACTGGTCTCACTAAATAGTCTTCCAATAAAAATCAAGATTTCCCAAAAAGGTCTCACTTTCATGTATCTGCAATACAGGCATGAGAGTAAACAACTAAGACTGGCTTACCTAAAACCATTGAGTGTTTCAAAAAATAGTTCCCAATTCACGTTAAATCAAGGCTAGAACCCACTTATTTTCGGTGGAGAGCCAGGCTTCGGCCATGGGACGCTACTGTAGAACAGATGTGTTCTGGCTTGATAATACGGTCCATATGGAAAGGCAGCAAATTCTGAGGGGCTCAAAATGCCCCTCAGAATGAGCTACCACCTGTGTTGCTTTACAGTGTACTCAAACTATAGCAACTCTCTCAAACATATTCTGATAGTGTGAAACCACACTACTGGTCTCACTAAATAGTCTTCCAATAAAAATCAAGATTTCCCAAAAAGGTCTCACTTTCATGTATCTGCAATACAGGCCTGAGAGTAAACAACTAAGACTGGCTTACCTAAAACCATTGAGTGTTTCAAAAAACAGTCCTCAATTCACATTAAATCCAGACTAGAACCCACTTAGTATCGGTGGAGAGCCAGGCTTCGGCCATGGGACGCTACTGTAGAACAGATGTGTCTTGGCTTGATAAAACGGTCCATATGGAAAGGCAGCAAATTCTGAGGGGATCAAAATGCCCCTCAGAATGAGCTACCACCTGTATTGCTTTACAGTGTACTCAAACTATAGCAACTCTCTCAAACATATTCTGATAGTGTGAAACCACACTACTGGTCTCACTAAATAGTCTTCCAATAAAAATCAAGATTTCCCAAAAAGGTCTCACTTTCATGTATCTGCAATACAGGCCTGAGAGTAAACAACTAAGACTGGCTTACCTAAAACCATTGAGTGTTTCAAAAAACAGTCCCCAATTCACGTTAAATCCAGGGTAGAACCCACTTATTTTCGGTGGAGAGCCAGGCTTCGGCCATGGGACGCTACTGTAGAACAGATGTGTTCTGGCTTGATAAAACGGTCCATATGGAAAGGCAGCAAATTCTGAGGGGCTCAAAATGCCCCTCAGAATGAGCTACCACCTGTATTGCTTTACAGTGTACTCAAACTATAGCAACTCTCTCAAACATATTCTGATAGTGTGAAACAACACTACTGGTCTCACTGAATAGTCTTCCAATAAAAATCAAGATTTCCCAAAAAGGTCTCACTTTCATGTATCTGCAATACAGGCCTGAGAGTAAACAACTAACACTGGCTTACCTAAAACCATTGAGTGTTTCAAAAAACAGTCCCCAATTCACGTTAAATCCAGGCTAGAACCCACTTATTTTCGGTGGAGAGCCAGGCTTCGGACATGGGACGCTACTGTAGAACAGATGTGTTCTGGCTTGATAAAACGGTCCATATGGAAAGGCAGCAAATTCTGAGGGGCTCAAAATGCCCCTCAGAATGAGCTACCACCTGTATTGCTTTACAGTGTACTCAAACTATAGCAACTCTCTCAAACATATTCTGATAGTGTGAAACCACACTACTGGTCTCACTAAATAGCCTTCCAATAAAAATCAAGATTTCCCAAAAAGGTCTCACTTTCATGTATCTGCAAAACAGGCCTGAGAGTAAACAACTAAGACTGGCTTACCTAAAACCATTGAGTGTTTCAAAAAACAGTCCCCAATTCACGTTAAATCCAGGCTAGAACCCACTTATTTTTGGTGTAGAGCCAGGCTTCGGCCATGGGATGCTACTGTAGAACAGATGTGTTCTGGCTTGATAAAACGGTCCATATGGAAAGGCAGCAAATTCTGAGGGGCTCAGAATGCCCCTCAGAATGAGCTACCACTTGTATTGCTTTACAGTGTACTCAAACTATAGCAACTCTCTCAAACATATTCTGATAGTGTGAAACCACCCTATTGGCCTCACAAAATAGTCTTCCAATAAAAATCAAGATTTCCCAAAAAGGTCTCACTTTCATGTATCTGCAATACAGGCCTGAGAGTAAACAACTAAGACTGGCTTACCTAATACCATTGAGTGTTTCAAAAAGTAGTTCCCAATTCACGTTAAATCAAGGCTAGAACCCACTTATTTTCGGTGGAGAGCCAGGCTTCGGCCATGGGACGCTACTGTAGAACAGATGTGTTCTGGCTTGATAAAACGGTCCATATGGAAAGGCAGCAAATTCTGAGGGGCTCAAAATGCCCCTCAGAATGAGCTACCACCTGTATTGCTTTACAGTGTACTCAAACTATAGCAACTCTCTCAAACATATTCTGATAGTGTGAAACAACACTACTGGTCTCACTGAATAGTCTTCCAATAAAAATCAAGATTTCCCAAAAAGGTCTCACTTTCATGTATCTGCAATACAGGCCTGAGAGTAAACAACTAAGACTGGCTTACCTAAAACCATTGAGTGTTTCAAAAAACAGTCCTCAATTCACATTAAATCCAGACTAGAACCCACTTAGTATCGGTGGAGAGCCAGGCTTCGGCCATGGGACGCTACTGTAGAACAGATGTGTCTTGGCTTGATAAAACGGTCCATATGGAAAGGCAGCAAATTCTGAGGGGATCAAAATGCCCCTCAGAATGAGCTACCACCTGTATTGCTTTACAGTGTACTCAAACTATAGCAACTCTCTCAAACATATTCTGATAGTGTGAAACCACACTACTGGTCTCACTAAATAGTCTTCCAATAAAAATCAAGATTTCCCAAAAAGGTCTCACTTTCATGTATCTGCAATACAGGCCTGAGAGTAAACAACTAAGACTGGCTTACCTAAAACCATTGAGTGTTTCAAAAAACAGTCCCCAATTCACATTAAATCCAGGGTAGAACCCACTTATTTTCGGTGGAGAGCCAGGCTTCGGCCATGGGACGCTACTGTAGAACAGATGTGTTCTGGCTTGATAAAACGGTCCATATGGAAAGGCAGCAAATTCTGAGGGGCTCAAAATGCCCCTCAGAATGAGCTACCACCTGTATTGCTTTACAGTGTACTCAAACTATAGCAACTCTCTCAAACATATTCTGATAGTGTGAAACAACACTACTGGTCTCACTGAATAGTCTTCCAATAAAAATCAAGATTTCCCAAAAAGGTCTCACTTTCATGTATCTGCAATACAGGCCTGAGAGTAAACAACTAACACTGGCTTACCTAAAACCATTGAGTGTTTCAAAAAACAGTCCCCAATTCACGTTAAATCCAGGCTAGAACCCACTTATTTTCGGTGGAGAGCCAGGCTTCGGACATGGGACGCTACTGTAGAACAGATGTGTTCTGGCTTGATAAAACGGTCCATATGGAAAGGCAGCAAATTCTGAGGGGCTCAAAATGCCCCTCAGAATGAGCTACCACCTGTATTGCTTTACAGTGTACTCAAACTATAGCAACTCTCTCAAACATATTCTGATAGTGTGAAACCACACTACTGGTCTCACTAAATAGCCTTCCAATAAAAATCAAGATTTCCCAAAAAGGTCTCACTTTCATGTATCTGCAAAACAGGCCTGAGAGTAAACAACTAAGACTGGCTTACCTAAAACCATTGAGTGTTTCAAAAAACAGTCCCCAATTCACGTTAAATCCAGGCTAGAACCCACTTATTTTTGGTGTAGAGCCAGGCTTCGGCCATGGGATGCTACTGTAGAACAGATGTGTTCTGGCTTGATAAAACGGTCCATATGGAAAGGCAGCAAATTCTGAGGGGCTCAGAATGCCCCTCAGAATGAGCTACCACTTGTATTGCTTTACAGTGTACTCAAACTATAGCAACTCTCTCAAACATATTCTGATAGTGTGAAACCACCCTATTGGCCTCACAAAATAGTCTTCCAATAAAAATCAAGATTTCCCAAAAAGGTCTCACTTTCATGTATCTGCAATACAGGCCTGAGAGTAAACAACTAAGACTGGCTTACCTAAAACCATTGAGTGTTTCAAAAAGTAGTTCCCAATTCACGTTAAATCAAGGCTAGAACCCACTTATTTTCGGTGGAGAGCCAGGCTTCGGCCATGGGACGCTACTGTAGAACAGATGTGTTCTGGCTTGATAAAACGGTCCATATGGAAAGGCAGCAAATTCTGAGGGGCTCAAAATGCCCCTCAGAATGAGCTACCACCTGTATTGCTTTACAGTGTACTCAAACTATAGCAACTCTCTCAAACATATTCTGATAGTGTGAAACAACACTACTGGTCTCACTGAATAGTCTTCCAATAAAAATCAAGATTTCCCAAAAAGGTCTCACTTTCATGTATCTGCAATACAGGCCTGAGAGTAAACAACTAACACTGGCTTACCTAAAACCATTGAGTGTTTCAAAAAACAGTCCCCAATTAAAGTTAAATCCAGGCTAGAACCCACTTATTTTCAGTGGAGAGCCAGGCTTCGGCCATGGGATGCTACTGTAGAACAGATGTGTTCTGGCTTGATAAAACGGTCCATATGGAAAGGCAGCAAATTCTGAGGGGCTCAAAATGCCCCTCAGAATGAGCTACCACCTGTATTGCTTTACAGTGTACTCAAACTATAGCAACTCTCTCAAACATATTCTGATAGTGTGAAACCACACTACTGGTCTCACTAAATAGTCTTCCAATAAAAATCAAGATTTCCCAAAAAGGTCTCACTTTCATGTATCTGCAATACAGGCCTGAGAGTAAACAACTAAGACTGGCTTACCTAAAACCATTGAGTGTTTCAAAAAACAGTCCCCAATTCACGTTAAATCCAGTCTAGAACCCACTTATTTTCAGTGGAGTGCCAGGCTTCAGCCATGGAACGCTACAGTAGAATAGATGTGTCCTGTCTTGATAAAACGGTCCATATGGAAAGGCAGCAAATTCTGAGGGGATCAAAATGCCCCTCAGAATGAGCTACCACCTGTATTGCTTTACAGTGTACTCAAACTATAGCAACTCTCTCAAACATATTCTGATAGTGTGAAACCACACTACTGGTCTCACTAAATAGTCTTCCAATAAAAATCAAGATTTTCCCCAAAAGGTCTCACTTTCATGTATCTGCAATACAGGCCTGAGAGTAAACAACTAAGACTGGCTTACCTAAAACCATTGAGTGTTTCAAAAAACAGTACTCAATTCACGTTAAATCCAGGCTAGAACCCACTTAGTTTCGGTGGAGAGCCAGGCTTCGGCCATGGGACACTACTGTAGAACAGATGTGTTCTGGCTTGATAAAACAGTCCATATGGAAAGGCAGCAAATTCTGAGGGGCTCAAAATATCCCTCAGAATGAGCTACCACCTGTATTGCTTTACAGTGTACTCAAACTATAGCAACTCTCTCAAACATATTCTGATAGTGTGAAACCACACTACTGGTCTCACTAAATAGTCTTCCAATAAAAATCAATTTTCCCAAAAAGGTCTCACTTTCATGTATCTGCAATACAGGCCTGAGAGTAAACAACTAAGACTGGCTTATCTAAAACCATTGAGTGTTTCAAAAAACAGTCCCCAATTCACGTTAAATCCAGGCTAGAACCCACTTATTTTCGGTGGAGAGCCAGGCTTCGGCCATGGGACGCTACTGTAGAACAGATGTGTCCTGGCTTGATAAAACGGTCCATATGGAAAGGCAGCAAATTCTGAGGGGATCAAAATGCCCCTCAGAATGAGCTACCACCTGTATTGCTTTACAGTGTACTCAAACTATAGCAACTCTCTCAAACATATTCTGATAGTGTGAAACCACACTACTGGTCTCACTAAATAGTCTTCCAATAAAAATCAAGATTTCCCAAAAAGGTCTCACTTTCATGTATCTGCAATACAGGCCTGAGAGTAAACAACTAAGACTGGCTTACCTAAAATCATTGAGTGTTTCAAAAAACAGTCCCCAATTCACGTTAAATCCAGGGTAGAACCCACTTATTTTCGGTGGAGAGCCAGGCTTCGGCAATGGGACGCTACTGTAGAACAGATGTTTTCTGGCTTGATAAAACGGTCCATATGGAAAGGCAGCAAATTCTGAGGGGCTCAAAATGCCCATCAGAATGAGCTACCACCTGTGTTGCTTTACAGTGTACTCAAACTATAGCAACTCTCTCAAACATATTCTGATAGTGTGAAACCACACTACTGGTCTCACTAAATAGTCTTCCAATAAAAATCAAGATTTCCCAAAAAGGTCTCACTTTCATGTATCTGCAATACAGGCCTGAGAGTAAACAACTAAGACTGGCTTACCTAAAACCATTGAGTGTTTCAAAAAACAGTCCCCAATTCACGTTAAATCCAGTCTAGAACCCACTTATTTTCGGTGGAGTGCCAGGCTTCGGCCATGGAACGCTACAGTAGAATAGATGTGTCCTGTCTTGATAAAACGGTCCATATGGAAAGGCAGCAAATTCTGAGGGGATCAAAATGCCCCTCAGAATGAGCTACCACCTGTATTGCTTTACAGTGTACTCAAACTATAGCAACTCTCTCAAACATATTCTGATAGTGTGAAACCACACTACTGGTCTCACTAAATAGTCTTCCAATAAAAATCAAGATTTTCCCCAAAAGGTCTCACTTTCATGTATCTGCAATACAGGCCTGAGAGTAAACAACTAAGACTGGCTTACCTAAAACCATTGAGTGTTTCAAAAAACAGTACTCAATTCACATTAAATCCAGGCTAGAACCCACTTAGTTTCGGTGGAGAGCCAGGCTTCGGCCATGGGACACTACTGTAGAACAGATGTGTTCTGGCTTGATAAAACAGTCCATATGGAAAGGCAGCAAATTCTGAAGGGCTCAAAATGCCCCTCAGAATGAGCTACCACCTGTATTGCTTTACAGTGTACTCAAACTATAGCAACTCTCTCAAACATATTCTGATAGTGTGAAACCACACTACTGGTCTCACTAAATAGTCTTCCAATAAAAATCAATTTTCCCAAAAAGGTCTCACTTTCATGTATCTGCAATACAGGCCTGAGAGTAAACAACTAAGACTGGCTTATCTAAAACCATTGAGTGTTTCAAAAAACAGTCCCCAATTCACGTTAAATCCAGGCTAGAACCCACTTATTTTCGGTGGAGAGCCAGGCTTCGGCCATGGGACGCTACTGTAGAACAGATGAGTCCTGGCTTGATAAAACGGTCCATATGGAAAGGCAGCAAATTCTGAGGGGATCAAAATGCCCCTCAGAATGAGCTACCACCTGTATTGCTTTACAGTGTACTCAAACTATAGCAACTCTCTCAAACATATTCTGATAGTGTGAAACCACACTACTGGTCTCACTAAATAGTCTTCCAATAAAAATCAAGATTTCCCAAAAAGGTCTCACTTTCATGTATCTGCAATACAGGCCTGAGAGTAAACAACTAAGACTGGCTTACCTAAAACCATTGAGTGTTTCAAAAAACAGTCCCCAATTCACGTTAAATCCAGGGTAGAACCCACTTATTTTCGGTGGAGAGCCAGGCTTCGGTCATGGGACGCTACTGTAGAACAGATGTGTTCTGGCTTGATAAAACGGTCCATATGGAAAGGCAGCAAATTCTGAGGGGCTCAAAATGCCCCTCAGAATGAGCTACCACCTGTGTTGCTTTACAGTGTACTCAAACTATAGCAACTCTCTCAAACATATTCTGATAGTGTGAAACCACACTACTGGTCTCACTAAATAGTCTTCCAATAAAAATCAAGATTTCCCAAAAAGGTCTCACTTTCATGTATCTGCAATACAGGCCTGAGAGTAAACAACTAAGACTGGCTTACCTAAAACCATTGAGTGTTTCAAAAAACAGTCCGCACTTCACGTTAAATCCAGGCTGGAACCCACTTATTTTCGGTGGAGAGCCAGGCTTCGGCCATGGGACGCTACTGTAGAACAGATGTGTTCTGGCTTGATAATACGGTCCATATGGAAAGGCAGCAAATTCTGAGGGGCTCAAAATGCCCCTCAGGATGAGCTACCACCTGTATTGCTTTACAGTGTACTCAAACTATAGCAACTCTCTCAAACATATTCTGATAGAGTGAAACCACCCTATTGGCCTCACAAAATAGTCTTCCAATAAAAATCAAGATTTTCCCAAAAAGGTCTAACTTTCATGTATCTGCAATACAGGCCTGAGAGTAAACAACTAAGACTGGCTTACCTAAAACCATTGAGTGTTTCAAAAAACAGTCTTCAATTGACGTTAAATCCAGGCTAGAACCCACTTATTTTCGGTGGAGTGCCAGGCTTCGGCCATGGAACGCTACTGTAGAACAGATGTGTTCTGGCTTGATAAAACGGTCCATATGGAAAGGCAGCAAATTCTGAGGGGCTCAAAATGCCCCTCAGAATGAGCTACCACCTGTATTGCTTTACAGTGTACTCAAACTATAGCAACTCTCTAAAAACATATTCTGATAGTGTGAAACCACACTACTGGTCTCACTGAATAGTCTTCCAATAAAAATCAAGATTTCCCAAAAAGGTCTCACTTTCATGTATCTGCAATACAGGCCTGAGAGTAAACAACTAAGACTGGCTTACCTAAAACCATTGAGTGTTTCAAAAAACAGTCCCCAAATCACGTTAAATCCAGGCTAGAACCCACTTATTTTCAGTGGAGAGCCAGGCTTCGGCCATGGGACGCTACTGTAGAACAGATGTTTTCTGGCTTGATAAAACGGTCCATATGGAAAGGCAGCAAATTCTGAGGGGCTCAAAATGCCCCTCAGAATGAGCTACCACCTGTATTGCTTTACAGTGTACTCAAACTATAGCAACTCTCTCAAACATATTCTGATAGTGTGAAACCACATTATTGGCCTCACAAAATAGTCTTCCAATAAAAATCAAGATTTTCCAAAAAAGGTCTCACTTTCATGTATCTGCAATACAGGCCTGAGAGTAAACAACTAAGACTGGCTTACCTAAAACCATTGGGTGTTTCAAAAAACAGTCCCCATTTCAAGTTAAATCCAGGCTAGAACCCACTTATTTTCGGTGGAGAGCCAGGCTTCGGCCATGGGACGCAACTGTAGAACAGATGTGTCCTGGCTTGATAAAACGGTCCATATGGAAAGGCAGCAAATTCTGAGGGGCTCAAAATGCCCCTCAGAATGAGCTACCACCTGTATTGCTTTACAGTGTACTCAAACTATAGCAACTCTCTCAAACATATTCTGATAGTGTGAAACCACACTAATGGTCTCACAAAATAGTCTTCCAATAAAAATCAAGATTTCCCAAAAAGATCTCCCTTTCATGTATCTGCAATACAGGCCTGAGAGTAAACAACTAAGACTGGCTTACCTACAACCATTGAGTGTTTCAAAAAACAGTCCCCAATTCACGTTAAATCCAGGCTAGAACCCACTTATTTTCGGTGGAGAGCTAGGCTTCGGCCATGGGACGCTACTGTAGAACAGATGTGTCCTGGCTTGATAAAACGGTCCATATGGAAAGGCAGCAAATTCTGAGGGGCTCAAAATGCCCCTCAGAATGAGCTACCACCTGTATTGCTTTACAGTGTACTCAAACTATAGCAACTCTCTCAAATATATTCTGATAGTGTGAAACCACTCTATTGGCCTCACAAAACTGTCTTCCAATAAAAATCAAGATTTTCCCCAAAAGGTCTCACTTTCATGTATCTGCAATACAGGCCTGAGAGTACACAACTAAGACTGGCTTACCTAAAACCATTGAGTGTTTCAAAAAACAGTCCCCAATTCACGTTAAATCCAAGCTAGAACCCACTTATTTTCGGTGGAGAGCCAGGCTTCGGCCATGGGACGCTACTGTAGAACAGATGTGTCCTGGCTTGATAAAACGGTCCATATGGAAAGGCAGCAAATTCTGAGGGGATCAAAATGCCCCTCAGAATGAGCTACCACCTGTATTGCTTTACAGTGTACTCAAACTATAGCAACTCTCTCAAACATATTCTGATAGTGTGAAACCACACTACTGGTCTCACTAAATAGTCTTCCAATAAAAATCAAGATTTCCCCAAAAGGTCTCACTTTCATGTATCTGCAATACAGGCCTGAGAGTAAACAACTAACACTGGCTTACCTAAAACCATTGAGTGTTTCAAAAAACAGTCCCCATTTCACATTAAATCCAGGTTAGAACCCACTTATTTTCAGTGGAGAGCCAGGCTTCGGCCATGGGACGCTACTGTAGAACAGATGTGTTCTGCCTTGATTAAACGGTCCATATGGAAAGGCAGCAAATTCTGAGGGGCTCAAAATGCCCCTCAGAATGAGCTACCACCTGTATTGCTTTACAGTGTACTCAAACTATAGCAACTCTCTCAAACATATTCTGATAGTTTGAAACCACACTACTGGTCTCACTAAATAGTCTTCCAATAAAAATCAAGATTTCCCAAAAAGGTCTCACTTTCATGTATCTGCAATACAGGCCTGAGAGTAAACAACTAAGACTGGCTTACCTAAAACCATTGAGTGTTTCAAAAAACAGTCCCCAATTCACATTAAATCCACGCTAGAACCCACTTATTTTCGGTGGAGAGCCAGGCTTCAGCCATGGGACGCTACTGTAGAACAGATGTGTTCTGGCTTGATAAAATGGTCCATATGGAAAGGCAGCAAATTCTGAGGGGATCAAAATGCCCCTCAGAATAAGCTACCACCTGTATTGCTTTACAGTGTACTCAAACTATAGCAACTCTCTCAAACATATTCTGATAGTGTGAAACCACACTACTGGTCTCACTGAATAGTCTTCCAATAAAAATCAAGATTTCCCAAAAAGGTCTCACTTTCATGTATCTGCAATACAGGCCTGAGAGTAAACAACTAAGACTGGCTTACCTAAAACCATTGAGTGTTTCAAAAAACAGTCCCCAATTCACGTTAAATCCAGGCTAGAACCCACTTATTTTCGGTGGAGAGCCAGGCTTCGGTCATGGGACGCTACTGTAGAACAGATGTGTTCTGGCTTGATAAAACGGTCCATATGGAAAGGCAGCAAATTCTGAGGGGCTCAAAATGCCCCTCAGAATGAGCTACCACCTGTGTTGCTTTACAGTGTACTCAAACTATAGCAACTCTCTCAAACATATTCTGATAGTGTGAAACCACACTACTGGTCTCACTAAATAGTCTTCCAATAAAAATCAAGATTTCCCAAAAAGGTCTCACTTTCATGTATCTGCAATACAGGCCTGAGAGTAAACAACTAAGACTGGCTTACCTAAAACCATTGAGTGTTTCAAAAAACAGTCCGCACTTCACGTTAAATCCAGGCTGGAACCCACTTATTTTCGGTGGAGAGCCAGGCTTCGGCCATGGGACGCTACTGTAGAACAGATGTGTTCTGGCTTGATAATACGGTCCATATGGAAAGGCAGCAAATTCTGAGGGGCTCAAAATGCCCCTCAGGATGAGCTACCACCTGTATTGCTTTACAGTGTACTCAAACTATAGCAACTCTCTCAAACATATTCTGATAGAGTGAAACCACCCTATTGGCCTCACAAAATAGTCTTCCAATAAAAATCAAGATTTTCCCAAAAAGGTCTCACTTTCATGTATCTGCAATACAGGCCTGAGAGTAAACAACTAAGACTGGCTTACCTAAAACCATTGAGTGTTTCAAAAAACAGTCCCCAAATCACGTTAAATCCAGGCTAGAACCCACTTATTTTCAGTGGAGAGCCAGGCTTCGGCCATGGGACGCTACTGTAGAACAGATGTTTTCTGGCTTGATAAAACGGTCCATATGGAAAGGCAGCAAATTCTGAGGGGCTCGAAATGCCCCTCAGAATGAGCTACCACCTGTATTGCTTTACAGTGTACTCAAACTATAGCAACTCTCTTAAACATATTCTGATAGTGTGAAACCACATTATTGGCCTCACAAAATAGTCTTCCAATAAAAATCAAGATTTTCCAAAAAAGGTCTCACTTTCATGTATCTGCAATACAGGCCTGAGAGTAAACAACTAAGACTGGCTTACCTAAAACCATTGGGTGTTTCAAAAAACAGTCCCCATTTCACGTTAAATCCAGGCTAGAACCCACTTATTTTCGGTGGAGAGCCAGGCTTCGGCCATGGGACGCAACTGTAGAACATATGTTTTCTGGCTTGATAAAACGGTCCATATGGAAAGGCAGCAAATTCTGAGGGGCTCAAAATGCCCCTCAGAATGAGCTACCACCTGTATTGCTTTACAGTGTACTCAAACTATAGCAACTCTCTAAAAACATATTCTGATAGTGTGAAACCACACTACTGGTCTCACTGAATAGTCTTCCAATAAAAATCAAGATTTCCCAAAAAGGTCTCACTTTCATGTATCTGCAATACAGGCCTGAGAGTAAACAACTAAGACTGGCTTACCTAAAACCATTGAGTGTTTCAAAAAACAGTCCCCAAATCACGTTAAATCCAGGCTAGAACCCACTTATTTTCAGTGGAGAGCCAGGCTTCGGCCATGGGACGCTACTGTAGAACAGATGTTTTCTGGCTTGATAAAACGGTCCATATGGAAAGGCAGCAAATTCTGAGGGGCTCAAATTGCCCCTCAGAATGAGCTACCACCTGTATTGCTTTACAGTGTACTCAAACTATAGCAACTCTCTCAAACATATTCTGATAGTGTGATACCACACTACTGGTCTCACTGAATAGTCTTCCAATAAAAATCAAGATTTCCCCAAAAGGTCTCACTTTCATGTATCTGCAATACAGGCCTGAGAGTACACAACTAAGACTGGCTTACCTAAAACCATTGAGTGTTTCAAAAAACAGTCCCCAATTCACGTTAAATCCAAGCTAGAACCCACTTATTTTCGGTGGAGAGCCAGGCTTCGGCCATGGGACGCTACTGTAGAACAGATGTGTCCTGGCTTGATAAAACGGTCCATATGGAAAGGCAGCAAATTCTGAGGGGATCAAAATGCCCCTCAGAATGAGCTACCACCTGTATTGCTTTACAGTGTACTCAAACTATAGCAACTCTCTCAAACATATTCTGATAGTGTGAAACCACACTACTGGTCTCACTAAATAGTCTTCCAATAAAAATCAAGATTTCCCCAAAAGGTCTCACTTTCATGTATCTGCAATACAGGCCTGAGAGTAAACAACTAACACTGGCTTACCTAAAACCATTGAGTGTTTCAAAAAACAGTCCCCATTTCACATTAAATCCAGGTTAGAACCCACTTATTTTCAGTGGAGAGCCAGGCTTCGGCCATGGGACGCTACTGTAGAACAGATGTGTTCTGCCTTGATTAAACGGTCCATATGGAAAGGCAGCAAATTCTGAGGGGCTCAAAATGCCCCTCAGAATGAGCTACCACCTGTATTGCTTTACAGTGTACTCAAACTATAGCAACTCTCTCAAACATATTCTGATAGTTTGAAACCACACTACTGGTCTCACTAAATAGTCTTCCAATAAAAATCAAGATTTCCCAAAAAGGTCTCACTTTCATGTATCTGCAATACAGGCCTGAGAGTAAACAACTAAGACTGGCTTACCTAAAACCATTGAGTGTTTCAAAAAACAGTCCCCAATTCACATTAAATCCACGCTAGAACCCACTTATTTTCGGTGGAGAGCCAGGCTTCAGCCATGGGACGCTACTGTAGAACAGATGTGTTCTGGCTTGAAAAAATGGTCCATATGGAAAGGCAGCAAATTCTGAGGGGATCAAAATGCCCCTCAGAATAAGCTACCACCTGTATTGCTTTACAGTGTACTCAAACTATAGCAACTCTCTCAAACATATTCTGATAGTGTGAAACCACACTACTGGTCTCACTGAATAGTCTTCCAATAAAAATCAAGATTTCCCAAAAAGGTCTCACTTTCATGTATCTGCAATACAGGCCTGAGAGTAAACAACTAAGACTGGCTTACCTAAAACCATTGAGTGTTTCAAAAAACAGTCCCCAATTCACGTTAAATCCAGGCTAGAACCCACTTATTTTCGGTGGAGAGCCAGGCTTCGGTCATGGGACGCTACTGTAGAACAGATGTGTTCTGGCTTGATAAAACGGTCCATATGGAAAGGCAGCAAATTCTGAGGGGCTCAAAATGCCCCTCAGAATGAGCTACCACCTGTGTTGCTTTACAGTGTACTCAAACTATAGCAACTCTCTCAAACATATTCTGATAGTGTGAAACCACACTACTGGTCTCACTAAATAGTCTTCCAATAAAAATCAAGATTTCCCAAAAAGGTCTCACTTTCATGTATCTGCAATACAGGCCTGAGAGTAAACAACTAAGACTGGCTTACCTAAAACCATTGAGTGTTTCAAAAAACAGTCCGCACTTCACGTTAAATCCAGGCTGGAACCCACTTATTTTCGGTGGAGAGCCAGGCTTCGGCCATGGGACGCTACTGTAGAACAGATGTGTTCTGGCTTGATAATACGGTCCATATGGAAAGGCAGCAAATTCTGAGGGGCTCAAAATGCCCCTCAGGATGAGCTACCACCTGTATTGCTTTACAGTGTACTCAAACTATAGCAACTCTCTCAAACATATTCTGATAGAGTGAAACCACCCTATTGGCCTCACAAAATAGTCTTCCAATAAAAATCAAGATTTTCCCAAAAAGGTCTAACTTTCATGTATCTGCAATACAGGCCTGAGAGTAAACAACTAAGACTGGCTTACCTAAAACCATTGAGTGTTTCAAAAAACAGTCCTCAATTGACGTTAAATCCAGGCTAGAACCCACTTATTTTCGGTGGAGTGCCAGGCTTCGGCCATGGAACGCTACTGTAGAACAGATGTGTTCTGGCTTGATAAAACGGTCCATATGGAAAGGCAGCAAATTCTGAGGGGCTCAAAATGCCCCTCAGAATGAGCTACCACCTGTATTGCTTTACAGTGTACTCAAACTATAGCAACTCTCTAAAAACATATTCTGATAGTGTGAAACCACACTACTGGTCTCACTGAATAGTCTTCCAATAAAAATCAAGATTTCCCAAAAAGGTCTCACTTTCATGTATCTGCAATACAGGCCTGAGAGTAAACAACTAAGACTGGCTTACCTAAAACCATTGAGTGTTTCAAAAAACAGTCCCCAAATCACGTTAAATCCAGGCTAGAACCCACTTATTTTCAGTGGAGAGCCAGGCTTCGGCCATGGGACGCTACTGTAGAACAGATGTTTTCTGGCTTGATAAAACGGTCCATATGGAAAGGCAGCAAATTCTGAGGGGCTCGAAATGCCCCTCAGAATGAGCTACCACCTGTATTGCTTTACAGTGTACTCAAACTATAGCAACTCTCTTAAACATATTCTGATAGTGTGAAACCACATTATTGGCCTCACAAAATAGTCTTCCAATAAAAATCAAGATTTTCCAAAAAAGGTCTCACTTTCATGTATCTGCAATACAGGCCTGAGAGTAAACAACTAAGACTGGCTTACCTAAAACCATTGGGTGTTTCAAAAAACAGTCCCCATTTCACGTTAAATCCAGGCTAGAACCCACTTATTTTCGGTGGAGAGCCAGGCTTCGGCCATGGGACGCAACTGTAGAACATATGTTTTCTGGCTTGATAAAACGGTCCATATGGAAAGGCAGCAAATTCTGAGGGGCTCAAAATGCCCCTCAGAATGAGCTACCACCTGTATTGCTTTACAGTGTACTCAAACTATAGCAACTCTCTAAAAACATATTCTGATAGTGTGAAACCACACTACTGGTCTCACTGAATAGTCTTCCAATAAAAATCAAGATTTCCCAAAAAGGTCTCACTTTCATGTATCTGCAATACAGGCCTGAGAGTAAACAACTAAGACTGGCTTACCTAAAACCATTGAGTGTTTCAAAAAACAGTCCCCAAATCACGTTAAATCCAGGCTAGAACCCACTTATTTTCAGTGGAGAGCCAGGCTTCGGCCATGGGACGCTACTGTAGAACAGATGTTTTCTGGCTTGATAAAACGGTCCATATGGAAAGGCAGCAAATTCTGAGGGGCTCAAAATGCCCCTCAGAATGAGCTACCACCTGTATTGCTTTACAGTGTACTCAAACTATAGCAACTCTCTCAAACATATTCTGATAGTGTGAAACCACATTATTGGCCTCACAAAATAGTCTTCCAATAAAAATCAAGATTTTCCAAAAAAGGTCTCACTTTCATGTATCTGCAATACAGGCCTGAGAGTAAACAACTAAGACTGGCTTACCTAAAACCATTGGGTGTTTCAAAAAACAGTCCCCATTTCACGTTAAATCCAGGCTAGAACCCACTTATTTTCGGTGGAGAGCCAGGCTTCGGCCATGGGACGCAACTGTAGAACAGATGTGTCCTGGCTTGATAAAACGGTCCATATGGAAAGGCAGCAAATTCTGAGGGGCTCAAAATGCCCCTCAGAATGAGCTACCACCTGTATTGCTTTACAGTGTACTCAAACTATAGCAACTCTCTCAAACATATTCTGATAGTGTGAAACCACACTAATGGTCTCAGTAAATAGTCTTCCAATAAAAATCAAGATTTCCCAAAAAGATCTCCCTTTCATGTATCTGCAATACAGGCCTGAGAGTAAACAACTAAGACTGGCTTACCTACAACCATTGAGTGTTTCAAAAAACAGTCCCCAATTCACGTTAAATCCAGGCTAGAACCCACTTATTTTCGGTGGAGAGCTAGGCTTCGGCCATGGGACGCTACTGTAGAACAGATGTGTCCTGGCTTGATAAAACGGTCCATATGGAAAGGCAGCAAATTCTGAGGGGCTCAAAATGCCCCTCAGAATGAGCTACCACCTGTATTGCTTTACAGTGTACTCAAACTATAGCAACTCTCTCAAATATATTCTGATAGTGTGAAACCACTCTATTGGCCTCACAAAACTGTCTTCCAATAAAAATCAAGATTTTCCCCAAAAGGTCTCACTTTCATGTATCTGCAATACAGGCCTGAGAGTACACAACTAAGACTGGCTTACCTAAAACCATTGAGTGTTTCAAAAAACAGTCCCCAATTCACGTTAAATCCAAGCTAGAACCCACTTATTTTCGGTGGAGAGCCAGGCTTCGGCCATGGGACGCTACTGTAGAACAGATGTGTCCTGGCTTGATAAAACGGTCCATATGGAAAGGCAGCAAATTCGGAGGGGATCAAAATGCCCCTCAGAATGAGCTACCACCTGTATTGCTTTACAGTGTACTCAAACTATAGCAACTCTCTCAAACATATTCTGATAGTGTGAAACCACACTACTGGTCTCACTAAATAGTCTTCCAATAAAAATCAAGATTTCCCCAAAAGGTCTCACTTTCATGTATCTGCAATACAGGCCTGAGAGTAAACAACTAACACTGGCTTACCTAAAACCATTGAGTGTTTCAAAAAACAGTCCCCATTTCACGTTAAATCCAGGTTAGAACCCACTTATTTTCAGTGGAGAGCCAGGCTTCGGCCATGGGACGCTACTGTAGAACAGATGTGTTCTGCCTTGATTAAACGGTCCATATGGAAAGGCAGCAAATTCTGAGGGGCTCAAAATGCCCCTCAGAATGAGCTACCACCTGTATTGCTTTACAGTGTACTCAAACTATAGCAACTCTCTCAAACATATTCTGATAGTTTGAAACCACACTACTGGTCTCACTAAATAGTCTTCCAATAAAAATCAAGATTTCCCAAAAAGGTCTCACTTTCATGTATCTGCAATACAGGCCTGAGAGTAAACAACTAAGACTGGCTTACCTAAAACCATTGAGTGTTTCAAAAAACAGTCCCCAATTCACATTAAATCCACGCTAGAACCCACTTATTTTCGGTGGAGAGCCAGGCTTCAGCCATGGGACGCTACTGTAGAACAGATGTGTTCTGGCTTGATAAAATGGTCCATATGGAAAGGCAGCAAATTCTGAGGGGATCAAAAGGCCCCTCAGAATAAGCTACCACCTGTATTGCTTTACAGTGTACTCAAACTATAGCAACTCTCTCAAACATATTCTGATAGTGTGAAACCACACTACTGGTCTCACTGAATAGTCTTCCAATAAAAATCAAGATTTCCCAAAAAGGTCTCACTTTCATGTATCTGCAATACAGGCCTGAGAGTAAACAACTAAGACTGGCTTACCTAAAACCATTGAGTGTTTCAAAAAACAGTCCCCAATTCACGTTAAATCCAGGCTAGAACCCACTTATTTTCGGTGGAGAGCCAGGCTTCGGTCATGGGACGCAACTGTAGAACAGATGTGTTCTGGCTTGATAAAACGGTCCATATGGAAAGGCAGCAAATTCTGAGGGGCTCAAAATGCCCCTCAGAATGAGCTACCACCTGTGTTGCTTTACAGTGTACTCAAACTATAGCAACTCTCTCAAACATATTCTGATAGTGTGAAACCACACTACTGGTCTCACTAAATAGTCTTCCAATAAAAATCAAGATTTCCCAAAAAGGTCTCACTTTCATGTATCTGCAATACAGGCCTGAGAGTAAACAACTAAGACTGGCTTACCTAAAACCATTGAGTGTTTCAAAAAACAGTCCGCACTTCACGTTAAATCCAGGCTGGAACCCACTTATTTTCGGTGGAGAGCCAGGCTTCGGCCATGGGACGCTACTGTAGAACAGATGTGTTCTGGCTTGATAATACGGTCCATATGGAAAGGCAGCAAATTCTGAGGGGCTCAAAATGCCCCTCAGGATGAGCTACCACCTGTATTGCTTTACAGTGTACTCAAACTATAGCAACTCTCTCAAACATATTCTGATAGAGTGAAACCACCCTATTGGCCTCACAAAATAGTCTTCCAATAAAAATCAAGATTTTCCCAAAAAGGTCTAACTTTCATGTATCTGCAATACAGGCCTGAGAGTAAACAACTAAGACTGGCTTACCTAAAACCATTGAGTGTTTCAAAAAACAGTCCTCAATTGACGTTAAATCCAGGCTAGAACCAACTTATTTTCGGTGGAGTGCCAGGCTTCGGCCATGGAACGCTACTGTAGAACAGATGTGTTCTGGCTTGATAAAACGGTCCATATGGAAAGGCAGCAAATTCTGAGGGGCTCAAAATGCCCCTCAGAATGAGCTACCACCTGTATTGCTTTACAGTGTACTCAAACTATAGCAACTCTCTAAAAACATATTCTGATAGTGTGAAACCACACTACTGGTCTCACTGAATAGTCTTCCAATAAAAATCAAGATTTCCCAAAAAGGTCTCACTTTCATGTATCTGCAATACAGGCCTGAGAGTAAACAACTAAGACTGGCTTACCTAAAACCATTGAGTGTTTCAAGAAACAGTTCGCACTTCACGTTAAATCCAGGCTAGAACCCACTTATTTTCGGTGGAGAGCCAGGCTTCGGCCATGGGACGCTACTGTAGAACAGATGTGTTCTGGCTTGATAAAACGGTCCATATGGAAAGGCAGCAAATTCTGAGGGGCTCGAAATGCCCCTCAGAATGAGCTACCACCTGTATTGCTTTACAGTGTACTCAAACTATAGCAACTCTCTCAAACATATTCTGATAGTGTGAAACCACACTACTGGTCTCACTGAATAGTCTTCCAATAAAAATCAAGATTTCCCAAAAAGGTCTCACTTTCATGTATCTGCAATACAGGCCTGAGAGTAAACAACTAAGACTGGCTTACCTAAAACCATTGAGTGTTTCAAAAAATAGTTCCCAATTCACGTTAAATCAAGGCTAGAACCCACTTATTTTCGGTGGAGAGCAAGGCTTCGGCCATGGGAAGCTACTGTAGAACAGATGTGTTCTGGCTTGATAATACGGTCCATATGGAAAGGCAGCAAATTCTGAGGGGCTCAAAATGCCCCTCAGAATGAGCTACCACCTGTGTTGCTTTACAGTGTACTCAAACTATAGCAACTCTCTCAAATATATTCTGATAGTGTGAAACCACACTACTGGTCTCACTAAATAGTCTTCCAATAAAAATCAAGATTTCCCAAAAAGGTCTCACTTTCATGTATCTGCAATACAGGCCTGAGAGTAAACAACTAAGACTGGCTTACCTAAAACCATTGAGTGTTTCAAAAAACAGTCCCCAATTCACATTAAATCCAGGATAGAACCCACTTATTTTCGGTGGAGAGCCAGGCTTCGGCCATTGGACGCTACTGTAGAACTGATGTGTTCTGGCTTGATAAAACGGTCCATATGGAAAGGCAGCAAATTCGGAGGGGCTCAAAATGCCCCTCAGAATGAGCTACCACCTGTATTGCTTTACAGTGTACTCAAACTATAGCAACTCTCTCAAACATATTCTGATAGTGTGAAACCACACTACTGGTCTCACTAAATAGTCTTCCAATAAAAATCAAGATTTTCCCAAAAAGGTCTAACTTTCATGTATCTGCAATACAGGCCTGAGAGTAAACAACTAAGACTGGCTTACCTAAAACCATTGAGTGTTTCAAAAAACAGTCCCCAATTCACGTTAAATCCAGGCTAGAACCCACTTATTTTCGGTGGAGAGCCAGGCTTCGGCCATGGGACGCTACTGTAGAACAGATGTTTTCTGGCTTGATAAAACGGTCCATATGGAAAGGCAGCAAATTCTGAGGGGCTCAAAATGCCCCTCAGAATGAGCTACCACCTGTATTGCTTTACAGTGTACTCAAACTATAGCAACTCTCTCAAACATATTCTGATAGTGTGAAACCACCCTATTGGCCTCACAAAATAGTCTTCCAATAAAAATCAAGATTTTCCAAAAAAGGTCTCACTTTCATGTATCTGCAATACAGGCCTGAGAGTAAACAACTAAGACTGGCTTACCTAAAACCATTGAGTGTTTCAAAAAATAGTTCCCAATTCACGTTAAATAAGGCTAGAACCCACTTATTTTCGGTGGAGAGCAAGGCTTCGGCCATGGAAAGCTACTGTAGAACAGATGTGTTCTGGCTTGATAATACGGTCCATATGGAAAGGCAGCAAATTCTGAGGGGCTCAAAATGCCCCTCAGAATGAGCTACCACCTGTGTTGCTTTACAGTGTACTCAAACTATAGCAACTCTCTCAAACATATTCTGATAGTGTGAAACCACACTACTGGTCTCACTAAATAGTCTTCCAATAAAAATCAAGATTTCCCAAAAAGGTCTCACTTTCATGTATCTGCAATACAGGCCTGAGAGTAAACAACTAAGACTGGCTTACCTAAAACCATTGAGTGTTTCAAAAAACAGTCCCCAATTCACGTTAAATCCAGGATAGAACCCACTTATTTTACGGTGGAGAGCCAGGCTTCGGCCATGGGACGCTACTGTAGAACAGATGTGTTCTGGCTTTATAAAACGGTCCATATGGAAAGGCAGCAAATTCTGAGGGGCTCAAAATGCCCCTCAGGATGAGCTACCACCTGTATTGCTTTACAGTGTACTCAAACTATAGCAACTCTCTCAAACATATTCTGATAGTGTGAAACCACACTACTGGTCTCACTAAATAGTCTTCCAATAAAAATCAAGATTTTCCCAAAAAGGTCTAACTTTCATGTATCTGCAATACAGGCCTGAGAGTAAACAACTAAGACTGGCTTACCTAAAACCATTGAGTGTTTCAAAAAACAGTCCGCAATTCACGTTAAATCCAGGCTAGAACCCACTTATTTTCGGTGGAGATCCAGGCTTCGGCCATGGGACGCTACTGTAGAACAGATGTGTTCTGGCTTGATAAAACAGTCCATATGGAAAGGCAGCAAATTCTGAGGGGCTCAAAATGCCCCTCAGAATGAGCTACCACCTGTATTGCTTTACAGTGTACTCAAACTATAGCAACTCTCTAAAAACATATTCTGATAGTGTGAAACCACACTACTGGTCTCACTGAATAGTCTTCCAATAAAAATCAAGATTTCCCAAAAAGGTCTCACTTTCATGTATCTGCAATACAGGCCTGAGAGTAAACAACTAAGACTGGCTTACCTAAAACCATTGAGTGTTTCAAAAAACAGTCCCCAATTCACGTTAAATCCAGGCTAGAACCCACTTATTTTCAGTGGAGAGCCAGGCTTCGGCCATGGGACGCTGCTGTAGAACAGATGTGTTCTGGCTTGATAAAACGGTCCATATGGAAAGGCAGCAAATTCTGAGGGGCTCAAAATGCCCCTCAGAATGAGCTACCACCTGTATTGCTTTACAGTGTACTCAAACTATAGCAACTCTCTCAAACATATTCTGATAGTGTGAAACCACCCTATTGGCCTCACAAAATAGTCTTCCAATAAAAATCAAGATTTTCCAAAAAAGGTTTCACTTTCATGTATCTGCAATACAGGCCTGAGAGTAAACAACTAAGACTGGCTTACCTAAAACCATTGGGTGTTTCAAAAAACAGTCCCCATTTCACGTTAAATCCAGGCTAGAACCCACTTATTTTCGGTGGAGAGCCAGGCTTCGGCCATGGGACGCTACTGTAGAAGAGGTCTTCTGGCTTGATAAAATGGTCCATATGGAAAGGCAGCAAATTCTGAGGGGCTCAAAATGCCCCTCAGAATGAGCTACCACCTGTATTGCTTTACAGTGTACTCAAACTATAGCAACTCTCTCAAACATATTCTGATAGTGTGAAACCACCCTATTGGCCTCACAAAATAGTCTTCCAATAAAAATCAAGATTTTCCCAAAAAGGTCTCACTTTCATGTATCTGCAATACAGGCCTGAGAGTAAACAACTACGACTGGCTTACCTAAAACCATTGAGTGTTTCAAAACACAGTCCCCAATTTACGTTAAATCCAAGCTAGAACCCACTTATTTTCGGTGGAGAGCCAGGCTTCGGCCATGGGACTCTACTGTAGAACAGATGTGTTCTGGCTTGATAAAACGGTCCATATGGAAAGGCAGCAAATTCTGACGGGCTCAAAATGCCCCGCAGAATGAGCTACCATCTGTGTTGCTTTACAGTGTACTCAAACTATAGCAACTCTCTCAAACATATTCTGATAGTGTGAAACCACACTACTGGTCTCACTAAATAGTCTTCCAATAAAAATCAAGATTTCCCAAAAAGGTCTCACTTTCATGTATCTGCAATACAGGCCTGAGAGTAAACAACTAAGACTGGCTTACCTAAAACCATTGAGTGTTTCAAAAAACAGTCCCCAATTCACGTTAAATCCAGGCTAGAACCCACTTATTTTCAGGTGAGTGCCAGGCTTCGGCCATAGGACGCTACTGTAGAACAGATGTGTCCTGGCTTGATAAAACGGTCCATATGGAAAGGCAGCAAATTCTGAGGGGCTACAAAATGCCCCTCAGAATGAGCTACCACCTGTATTGCTTTACAGTGTACTCAAACTATAGCAACTCTCTCACACATATTCTGATAGTTTGAAACCACACTACTGGTCTCACTAAATATTCTTCCAATAAAAATCAAGATTTCCCAAAAAGGTCTCACTTTCATGTATCTGCAATACAGGCCTGAGAGTAAACAACTAAGACTGGCTTACCTAAAACCATTGAGTGTTTCAAAAAACAGTCCCCAATTCACGTTAAATCCAGGCTAGAACCCACTTATTTTCAGTGGAGAGCCAGGCTTCGGCCATGGGACGCTACTGTAGAACAGATGTTTTCTGGCTTGATAAAACGGTCCATATGGAAAGGCAGCAAATTCTGAGGGGCTCAAAATGCCCCTCAGAATGAGCTACCACCTGTATTGCTTTACAGTGTACTCAAACTATAGCAACTCTCTCAAACATATTCTGATAGTGTGAAACCACCCTATTGGCCTCACAAAATAGTCTTCCAATAAAAATCAAGATTTTCCAAAAAAGGTCTCACTTTCATGTATCTGCAATACAGGCCTGAGAGTAAACAACTAAGACTGGCTTACCTAAAACCATTGAGTGTTTCAAAAACCAGTCCCCAATTCACGTTAAATCCAGGCTAGAACCCACTTATTTTCGGTGGAGAGCCAGGCTTTGGCCATGGGACGCTACTGTAGAACAGATGTTTTCTGGCTTGATAAAACGGTCCATATGGAAAGGCAGCAAATTCTGAGGGGCTCAAAATGCCCCTCAGAATGAGCTACCACCTGTATTGCTTTACAGTGTACTCAAACTATAGCAACTCTCTCAAACATATTCTGATAGTGTGAAACCACACTACTGGTCTCACTAAATAGTCTTCCAATATAAATCAAGATTTCCCAAAAAGGTCTCACTTTCATGTATCTGCAATACAGACCTGAGAGTAAACAACTAAGACTGGCTTACCTAAAACCATTGAGTGTTTCAAAAAACAGTTCCCAATTCACGTTAAATCCAGGCTAGAACCCACTTATTTTCGGTGGAGTGCCAGGCTTCGGCCATGGAACGCTACTGTAGAACAGATGTGTCCTGGCTTGATAAAACGGTCCATATGGAAAGGCAGCAAATTCTGAGGGGATCAAAATGCCCCTCAGAATGAGCTACCACCTGTATTGCTTTACAGTGTACTCAAACTATAGCAACTCTCTCAAACATATTCTGATAGTGTGAAACCACACTACTGGTCTCACTAAATAGTCTTCCAATAAAAATCAAGATTTCCCAAAAAGGTCTCACTTTCATGTATCTGCAATACAGGCCTGAGAGTAAAAAACTAAGACTGGCTTACCTAAAACCATTGAGTGTTTCAAAAAACAGTCCCAAATTCACGTTAAATCCAGGCTAGAACCCACTTCTTTTCGGTGGAGAGCAAGGCTTCGGCCATGGGATGCTACTGTAGAACAGATGTGTCCTGGCTTGATAAAACGGTCCATATGGAAAGGCAGCAAATTCTGAGGGGAACAAAATGCCCCTCAGAATGAGCTACCACCTGTATTGCTTTACAGTGTACTCAAACTATAGCAACTCTCTCAAACATATTCTGATAGTGTGAAACCACACTACTGGTCTCACTAAATAGTCTTCCAAAAAAAATCAAGATTTCCCCCAAAAGGTCTCATTTTCATGTATCTGCAATACAGGCCTGAGAGTAAACAACTAAGACTGGCTTACCTAAAACCATTGAGTGTTTCAAAAAACAGTCCTCAATTCACATTAAATGCAGGCTAGAACCCATTTAGTTTCGGTGGAGAGCCAGGCTTCGGCCATGGGACACTACTGTAGAAAAGATGTATTCTGGCTTGTTAAAACAGTCCATATGGAAAGGCGGCAAATTCTGAGGGGCTCAAAATGCCCCTCAGAATGAGCTAACACCTGTATTGCTTTACAGTGTACTCAAACTATAGCAACTATCTCAAACATATTCTGGTAGTGTGAAACCACCCTATTGGCCTCACAAAATATTCTTCCAATAAAAATCAAGATTTTCCAAAAAATCTCTCACTTTCATGTATCTGCAATACAGGCCTGAGAGTAAACAACTAAGACTGGCTTACCTAAAACCATTGGGTGTTTCAAAAAACAGTCCCCATTTCACGTTAAATCCAGGCTAGAACCCACTTATTTTCGGTGGAGAGCCAGGCTTCAGCCATGGGACGCTACTGTAGAACAGATGTGTTGTGGCTTGATAAATCGGTCCATATGGAAAGGCAGCAAATTCTGAGGGGCTCAAAATGCCCCTCAGAATGAGCTACCAACTGTAATGCTTTACAGTGTACTCAAACTATAGCAACTCTCTCAAACATATTCTGATAGTGTGAAACCACATTACTGGTCTCACTAAATAGTCTTCCAATAAAATTCAAGATTTCCCAAAAAGGTCTCACTTTCAGGTATCTGCAATACAGGCCTGAGAGTAAACAACTAAGACTGGCTTACCTAAAACCATTGAGTGTTTCAAAAAATAGTTCCCAATTCACGTTAAATCAAGGCTAGAACCCACTTATTTTCGGTGGAGAGCCAGGCTTCGGCCATGGGACGCTACTGTAGAACAGATGTGTTCTGGCTTGATAATACGGTCCATATGGAAAGGCAGCAAATTCTGAGGGGCTCAAAATGCCCCTCAGAATGAGCTACCACCTGTGTTGCTTTACAGTGTACTCAAACTATAGCAACTCTCTCAAACATATTCTGATAGTGTGAAACCACACTACTGGTCTCACTAAATAGTCTTCCAATAAAAATCAAGATTTCCCAAAAAGGTCTCACTTTCATGTATCTGCAATACAGGCCTGAGAGTAAACAACTAAGACTGGCTTACCTAAAACCATTGAGTGTTTCAAAAAACAGTCCTCAATTCACATTAAATCCAGACTAGAACCCACTTAGTATCGGTGGAGAGCCAGGCTTCGGCCATGGAACACTACTGTAGAACAGATGTGTTCTGGCTTGATAAAACAGTCCATATGGAAAGGCAGCAAATTCTGAGGGGCTCAAAATATCCCTCAGAATGAGCTACCACCTGTATTGCTTTACAGTGTACTCAAACTATAGCAACTCTCTCAAACATATTCTGATAGTGTGAAACCACACTACTGGTCTCACTAAATAGTCTTCCAATAAAAATCAATTTTCCCAAAAAGGTCTCACTTTCATGTATCTGCAATACAGGCCTGAGAGTAAACAACTAAGACTGGCTTATCTAAAACCATTGAGTGTTTCAAAAAACAGTCCCCAATTCACGTTAAATCCAGGCTAGAACCCACTTATTTTCGGTGGAGAGCCAGGCTTCGGCCATGGGACGCTACTGTAGAACAGATGTGTCCTGGCTTGATAAAACGGTCCATATGGAAAGGCAGCAAATTCTGAGGGGATCAAAATGCCCCTCAGAATGAGCTACCACCTGTATTGCTTTACAGTGTACTCAAACTATAGCAACTCTCTCAAACATATTCTGATAGTGTGAAACCACACTACTGGTCTCACTAAATAGTCTTCCAATAAAAATCAAGATTTCCCAAAAAGGTCTCACTTTCATGTATCTGCAATACAGGCCTGAGAGTAAACAACTAAGACTGGCTTACCTAAAACCATTGAGTGTTTCAAAAAACAGTCCTCAATTCACATTAAATCCAGACTAGAACCCACTTAGTATCGGTGGAGAGCCAGGCTTCGGCCATGGGACACTACTGTAGAACAGATGTGTTCTGGCTTGATAAAACAGTCCATATGGAAAGGCAGCAAATTCTGAGGGGCTCAAAATATCCCTCAGAATGAGCTACCACCTGTATTGCTTTACAGTGTACTCAAACTATAGCAACTCTCTCAAACATATTCTGATAGTGTGAAACCACACTACTGGTCTCACTAAATAGTCTTCCAATAAAAATCAATTTTCCCAAAAAGGTCTCACTTTCATGTATCTGCAATACAGGCCTGAGAGTAAACAACTAAGACTGGCTTATCTAAAACCATTGAGTGTTTCAAAAAACAGTCCCCAATTCACGTTAAATCCAGGCTAGAACCCACTTATTTTCGGTGGAGAGCCAGGCTTCGGCCATGGGACGCTACTGTAGAACAGATGTGTCCTGGCTTGATAAAACGGTCCATATGGAAAGGCAGCAAATTCTGAGGGGATCAAAATGCCCCTCAGAATGAGCTACCACCTGTATTGCTTTACAGTGTACTCAAACTATAGCAACTCTCTCAAACATATTCTGATAGTGTGAAACCACACTACTGGTCTCACTAAATAGTCTTCCAATAAAAATCAAGATTTCCCAAAAAGGTCTCACTTTCATGTATCTGCAATACAGGCCTGAGAGTAAACAACTAAGACTGGCTTACCTAAAACCATTGAGTGTTTCAAAAAACAGTCCCCAATTCACGTTAAATCCAGGGTAGAACCCACTTATTTTCGGTGGAGAGCCAGGCTTCGGCCATGGGACGCTACTGTAGAACAGATGTGTTCTGGCTTGATAAAACGGTCCATATGGAAAGGCAGCAAATTCTGAGGGGCTCAAAATGCCCCTCAGAATGAGCTACCACCTGTGTTGCTTTACAGTGTACTCAAACTATAGCAACTCTCTCAAACATATTCTGATAGTGTGAAGCCACACTACTGGTCTCACTAAATAGTCTTCCAATTAAAATCAAGATTTCCCAAAAAGGTCTCACTTTCATGTATCTGCAATACAGGCCCGAGAGTAAACAACTAAGACTGGCTTACCTAAAACCATTGAGTGTTTCAAAAAACAGTCCCCAATTCACGTTAAATCCAGGCTAGAACCCACTTATTTTCGGTGGAGAGCCAGGCTTCAGCAATGGGACGCTACTGTAGAACAGATGTGTTCTGGCTTGATAAAACTGTCCATATGGAAAGGCAGCAAATTCTGAGGGGCTCAAAATGCCCCTCAGAATGAGCTACCACTTGTATTGCTTTACAGTGTACTCAAACTATAGCAACTCTCTCAAACATATTCTGATAGTTTGAAACCACCCTATTGGCCTCACAAAATAGTCTTCCAATAAAAATCAAGACTTTCCCAAAAAGGTCTCACTTTCATGTATTTGCAATACAGGCCTGAGAGTAAACAACTAAGACTGGCTTACCTAAAACCATTGAGTGTTTCAAAAAACAGTCCTCAATTCACATTAAATCCAGGCTAGAACCCACTTAGTATCGGTGGAGAGCCAGGCTTCGGCCATGGGACACTACTGTAGAACAGATGTGTTCTGGCTTGATAAAACAGTCCATATGGAAAGGCAGCAAATTCTGAGGGGCTCAAAATATCCCTCAGAATGAGCTACCACCTGTATTGCTTTACAGTGTACTCAAACTATAGCAACTCTCTCAAACATATTCTGATAGTGTGAAACCACACTAGTGGTCTCACTAAATAGTCTTCCAATAAAAATCAAGATTTCCCAAAAAGGTCTCACTTTCATGTATCTGCAATACAGGCCTGAGAGTAAAAAACTAAGACTGGCTTAACTAAAACCATTGAGTGTTTCAAAAAACAGTCCCAAATTCACGTTAAATCCAGGCTAGAACCCACTTCTTTTCGGTGGAGAGCAAGGCTTCGGCCATGGGACGCTACTGTAGAACAGATGTGTCCTGGCTTGATAAAACGGTCCATATGGAAAGGCAGCAAATTCTGAGGGGAACAAAATGCCCCTCAGAATGAGCTACCACCTGTATTGCTTTACAGTGTACTCAAACTATAGCAACTCTCTCAAACATATTCTGATAGTGTGAAACCACACTACTGGTCTCACTAAATAGTCTTCCAAAAAAAATCAAGATTTCCCCCAAAAGGTCTCACTTTCATGTATCTGCAATACAGACCTGAGAGTAAACAACTAAGACTGGCTTACCTAAAACCATTGATTGTTTCAAAAAACAGTCCTCAATTCACATTAAATCCAGGCTAGAACCCATTTAGTTTCGGTGGAGAGCCAAGCTTCGGCCATGGGACACTACTGTAGAAAAGATGTATTCTGGCTTGTTAAAACAGTCCATATGGAAAGGCGGCAAATTCTGAGGGGCTCAAAATGCCCCTCAGAATGAGCTAACACCTGTATTGCTTTACAGTGTACTCAAACTATAGCAACTCTCTCAAACATATTCTGGTAGTGTGAAACCACCCTATTGGCCTCACTAAATAGTCTTCCAATAAAAATCAAGATTTCCCAAAAAGGTCTCACTTTCATGTATCTGCAATACAGGCCTGAGAGTAAACAACTAAGACTGGCTTACCTAAAACCATTGAGTGTTTCAAAAAACAGTCCCCAATTCACGTTAAATCCAGGCTAGAACCCACTTATTTTCAGGTGAGTGCCAGGCTTCGGCCATAGGACGCTACTGTAGAACAGATGTGTCCTGGCTTGATAAAACGGTCCATATGGAAAGGCAGCAAATTCTGAGGGGCTACAAAATGCCCCTCAGAATGAGCTACCACCTGTATTGCTTTACAGTGTACTCAAACTATAGCAACTCTCTCACACATATTCTGATAGTTTGAAACCACACTACTGGTCTCACTAAATATTCTTCCAATAAAAATCAAGATTTCCCAAAAAGGTCTCACTTTCATGTATCTGCAATACAGGCCTGAGAGTAAACAACTAAGACTGGCTTACCTAAAACCATTGAGTGTTTCAAAAAACAGTCCCCAATTCACGTTAAATCCAGGCTAGAACCCACTTATTTTCAGTGGAGAGCCAGGCTTCGGCCATGGGACGCTACTGTAGAACAGATGTTTTCTGGCTTGATAAAACGGTCCATATGGAAAGGCAGCAAATTCTGAGGGGCTCAAAATGCCCCTCAGAATGAGCTACCACCTGTATTGCTTTACAGTGTACTCAAACTATAGCAACTCTCTCAAACATATTCTGATAGTGTGAAACCACCCTATTGGCCTCACAAAATAGTCTTCCAATAAAAATCAAGATTTTCCAAAAAAGGTCTCACTTTCATGTATCTGCAATACAGGCCTGAGAGTAAACAACTAAGACTGGCTTACCTAAAACCATTGAGTGTTTCAAAAACCAGTCCCCAATTCACGTTAAATCCAGGCTAGAACCCACTTATTTTCGGTGGAGAGCCAGGCTTCGGCCATGGGACGCTACTGTAGAACAGATGTTTTCTGGCTTGATAAAACGGTCCATATGGAAAGGCAGCAAATTCTGAGGGGCTCAAAATGCCCCTCAGAATGAGCTACCACCTGTATTGCTTTACAGTGTACTCAAACTATAGCAACTCTCTCAAACATATTCTGATAGTGTGAAACCACACTACTGGTCTCACTAAATAGTCTTCCAATATAAATCAAGATTTCCCAAAAAGGTCTCACTTTCATGTATCTGCAATACAGACCTGAGAGTAAACAACTAAGACTGGCTTACCTAAAACCATTGAGTGTTTCAAAAAACAGTTCCCAATTCACGTTAAATCCAGGCTAGAACCCACTTATTTTCGGTGGAGTGCCAGGCTTCGGCCATGGAACGCTACTGTAGAACAGATGTGTCCTGGCTTGATAAAACGGTCCATATGGAAAGGCAGCAAATTCTGAGGGGATCAAAATGCCCCTCAGAATGAGCTACCACCTGTATTGCTTTACAGTGTACTCAAACTATAGCAACTCTCTCAAACATATTCTGATAGTGTGAAACCACACTACTGGTCTCACTAAATAGTCTTCCAATAAAAATCAAGATTTCCCAAAAAGGTCTCACTTTCATGTATCTGCAATACAGGCCTGAGAGTAAAAAACTAAGACTGGCTTACCTAAAACCATTGAGTGTTTCAAAAAACAGTCCCAAATTCACGTTAAATCCAGGCTAGAACCCACTTCTTTTCGGTGGAGAGCAAGGCTTCGGCCATGGGATGCTACTGTAGAACAGATGTGTCCTGGCTTGATAAAACGGTCCATATGGAAAGGCAGCAAATTCTGAGGGGAACAAAATGCCCCTCAGAATGAGCTACCACCTGTATTGCTTTACAGTGTACTCAAACTATAGCAACTCTCTCAAACATATTCTGATAGTGTGAAACCACACTACTGGTCTCACTAAATAGTCTTCCAAAAAAAATCAAGATTTCCCCCAAAAGGTCTCACTTTCATGTATCTGCAATACAGGCCTGAGAGTAAACAACTAAGACTGGCTTACCTAAAACCATTGAGTGTTTCAAAAAACAGTCCTCAATTCACATTAAATCCAGGCTAGAACCCATTTAGTTTCGGTGGAGAGCCAGGCTTCGGCCATGGGACACTACTGTAGAAAAGATGTATTCTGGCTTGTTAAAACAGTCCATATGGAAAGGCGGCAAATTCTGAGGGGCTCAAAATGCCCCTCATAATGAGCTAACACCTGTATTGCTTTACAGTGTACTCAAACTATAGCAACTATCTCAAACATATTCTGGTAGTGTGAAACCACCCTATTGGCCTCACAAAATATTCTTCCAATAAAAATCAAGATTTTCCAAAAAAGGTCTCACTTTCATGTATCTGCAATACAGGCCTGAGAGTAAACAACTAAGACTGGCTTACCTAAAACCATTGGGTGTTTCAAAAAACAGTCCCCATTTCACGTTAAATCCAGGCTAGAACCCACTTATTTTCGGTGGAGAGCCAGGCTTCAGCCATGGGACGCTACTGTAGAACAGATGTGTTGTGGCTTGATAAATCGGTCCATATGGAAAGGCAGCAAATTCTGAGGGGCTCAAAATGCCCCTCAGAATGAGCTACCAACTGTAATGCTTTACAGTGTACTCAAACTATAGCAACTCTCTCAAACATATTCTGATAGTGTGAAACCACATTACTGGTCTCACTAAATAGTCTTCCAATAAAATTCAAGATTTCCCAAAAAGGTCTCACTTTCAGGTATCTGCAATACAGGCCTGAGAGTAAACAACTAAGACTGGCTTACCTAAAACCATTGAGTGTTTCAAAAAATAGTTCCCAATTCACGTTAAATCAAGGCTAGAACCCACTTATTTTCGGTGGAGAGCCAGGCTTCGGCCATGGGACGCTACTGTAGAACAGATGTGTTCTGGCTTGATAATACGGTCCATATGGAAAGGCAGCAAATTCTGAGGGGCTCAAAATGCCCCTCAGAATGAGCTACCACCTGTGTTGCTTTACAGTGTACTCAAACTATAGCAACTCTCTCAAACATATTCTGATAGTGTGAAACCACACTACTGGTCTCACTAAATAGTCTTCCAATAAAAATCAAGATTTCCCAAAAAGGTCTCACTTTCATGTATCTGCAATACAGGCCTGAGAGTAAACAACTAAGACTGGCTTACCTAAAACCATTGAGTGTTTCAAAAAACAGTCCTCAATTCACATTAAATCCAGACTAGAACCCACTTAGTATCGGTGGAGAGCCAGGCTTCGGCCATGGGACACTACTGTAGAACAGATGTGTTCTGGCTTGATAAAACAGTCCATATGGAAAGGCAGCAAATTCTGAGGGGCTCAAAATATCCCTCAGAATGAGCTACCACCTGTATTGCTTTACAGTGTACTCAAACTATAGCAACTCTCTCAAACATATTCTGATAGTGTGAAACCACACTACTGGTCTCACTAAATAGTCTTCCAATAAAAATCAATTTTCCCAAAAAGGTCTCACTTTCATGTATCTGCAATACAGGCCTGAGAGTAAACAACTAAGACTGGCTTATCTAAAACCATTGAGTGTTTCAAAAAACAGTCCCCAATTCACGTTAAATCCAGGCTAGAACCCACTTATTTTCGGTGGAGAGCCAGGCTTCGGCCATGGGACGCTACTGTAGAACAGATGTGTCCTGGCTTGATAAAACGGTCCATATGGAAAGGCAGCAAATTCTGAGGGGATCAAAATGCCCCTCAGAATGAGCTACCACCTGTATTGCTTTACAGTGTACTCAAACTATAGCAACTCTCTCAAACATATTCTGATAGTGTGAAACCACACTACTGGTCTCACTAAATAGTCTTCCAATAAAAATCAAGATTTCCCAAAAAGGTCTCACTTTCATGTATCTGCAATACAGGCCTGAGAGTAAACAACTAAGACTGGCTTACCTAAAACCATTGAGTGTTTCAAAAAACAGTCCTCAATTCACATTAAATCCAGACTAGAACCCACTTAGTATCGGTGGAGAGCCAGGCTTCGGCCATGGGACACTACTGTAGAACAGATGTGTTCTGGCTTGATAAAACAGTCCATATGGAAAGGCAGCAAATTCTGAGGGGCTCAAAATATCCCTCAGAATGAGCTACCACCTGTATTGCTTTACAGTGTACTCAAACTATAGCAACTCTCTCAAACATATTCTGATAGTGTGAAACCACACTACTGGTCTCACTAAATAGTCTTCCAATAAAAATCAATTTTCCCAAAAAGGTCTCACTTTCATGTATCTGCAATACAGGCCTGAGAGTAAACAACTAAGACTGGCTTATCTAAAACCATTGAGTGTTTCAAAAAACAGTCCCCAATTCACGTTAAATCCAGGCTAGAACCCACTTATTTTCGGTGGAGAGCCAGGCTTCGGCCATGGGACGCTACTGTAGAACAGATGTGTCCTGGCTTGATAAAACGGTCCATATGGAAAGGCAGCAAATTCTGAGGGGATCAAAATGCCCCTCAGAATGAGCTACCACCTGTATTGCTTTACAGTGTACTCAAACTATAGCAACTCTCTCAAACATATTCTGATAGTGTGAAACCACACTACTGGTCTCACTAAATAGTCTTCCAATAAAAATCAAGATTTCCCAAAAAGGTCTCACTTTCATGTATCTGCAATACAGGCCTGAGAGTAAACAACTAAGACTGGCTTACCTAAAACCATTGAGTGTTTCAAAAAACAGTCCCCAATTCACGTTAAATCCAGGGTAGAACCCACTTATTTTCGGTGGAGAGCCAGGCTTCGGCCATGGGACGCTACTGTAGAACAGATGTGTTCTGGCTTGATAAAACGGTCCATATGGAAAGGCAGCAAATTCTGAGGGGCTCAAAATGCCCCTCAGAATGAGCTACCACCTGTGTTGCTTTACAGTGTACTCAAACTATAGCAACTCTCTCAAACATATTCTGATAGTGTGAAGCCACACTACTGGTCTCACTAAATAGTCTTCCAATTAAAATCAAGATTTCCCAAAAAGGTCTCACTTTCATGTATCTGCAATACAGGCCCGAGAGTAAACAACTAAGACTGGCTTACCTAAAACCATTGAGTGTTTCAAAAAACAGTCCCCAATTCACGTTAAATCCAGGCTAGAACCCACTTATTTTCGGTGGAGAGCCAGGCTTCAGCAATGGGACGCTACTGTAGAACAGATGTGTTCTGGCTTGATAAAACTGTCCATATGGAAAGGCAGCAAATTCTGAGGGGCTCAAAATGCCCCTCAGAATGAGCTACCACTTGTATTGCTTTACAGTGTACTCAAACTATAGCAACTCTCTCAAACATATTCTGATAGTTTGAAACCACCCTATTGGCCTCACAAAATAGTCTTCCAATAAAAATCAAGACTTTCCCAAAAAGGTCTCACTTTCATGTATTTGCAATACAGGCCTGAGAGTAAACAACTAAGACTGGCTTACCTAAAACCATTGAGTGTTTCAAAAACCAGTCCCCAATTCACGTTAAATCCAGGCTAGAACCCACTTATTTTCGGTGGAGAGCCAGGCTTCGGCCATGGGACGCTACAGTAGAACAGATGTTTTCTGGCTTGATAAAACAGTCCATATGGAAAGGCAGCAAATTCTGAGGGGCTCAAAATGCCCCTCAGAATGAGCTACCACCTGTATTGCTTTACAGTGTACTCAAACTATAGCAACTCTCTCAAACATATTCTGATAGTGTGAAACCACACTACTGGTCTCACTAAATAGTCTTCCAATAAAAATCAAGATTTCCCAAAAAGGTCTCACTTTCATGTATCTGCAATACAGACCTGAGAGTAAACAACTAAGGCTGGCTTACCTAAAACCATTGAGTGTTTCAAAAAACAGTCCCCAATTCACGTTAAATCCAGGCTAGAACCCACTTATTTTCGGTGGAGTGCCAGGCTTCGGCCATGGAACGCTACTGTAGAACAGATGTGTCCTGGCTTGATAAAACGGTCCATATGGAAAGGCAGCAAATTCTGAGGGGATCAAAATGCCCCTCAGAATGAGCTACCAACTGTAATGCTTTACAGTGTACTCAAACTATAGCAACTCTCTCAAACATATTCTGATAGTGTGAAACCACATTACTGGTCTCACTAAATAGTCTTCCAATAAAAATCAAGATTTCCCAAAAAGGTCTCACTTTCATGTATCTGCAATACAGGCCTGAGAGTAAACAACTAAGACTGGCTTACCTAAAACCATTGAGTGTTTCAAAAAATAGTTCCCAATTCACGTTAAATCAAGGCTAGAACCCACTTATTTTCGGTGGAGAGCCAGGCTTCGGCCATGGGACGCTACTGTAGAACAGATGTGTTCTGGCTTGATAATACGGTCCATATGGAAAGGCAGCAAATTCTGAGGGGCTCAAAATGCCCCTCAGAATGAGCTACCACCTGTGTTGCTTTACAGTGTACTCAAACTATAGCAACTCTCTCAAACATATTCTGATAGTGTGAAACCACACTACTGGTCTCACTAAATAGTCTTCCAATAAAAATCAAGATTTCCCAAAAAGGTCTCACTTTCATGTATCTGCAATACAGGCCTGAGAGTAAACAACTAAGACTGGCTTACCTAAAACCATTGAGTGTTTCAAAAAACAGTCCTCAATTCACATTAAATCCAGACTAGAACCCACTTAGTATCGGTGGAGAGCCAGGCTTCGGCCATGGGACACTACTGTAGAACAGATGTGTTCTGGCTTGATAAAACAGTCCATATGGAAAGGCAGCAAATTCTGAGGGGCTCAAAATATCCCTCAGAATGAGCTACCACCTGTATTGCTTTACAGTGTACTCAAACTATAGCAACTCTCTCAAACATATTCTGATAGTGTGAAACCACACTACTGGTCTCACTAAATAGTCTTCCAATAAAAATCAATTTTCCCAAAAAGGTCTCACTTTCATGTATCTGCAATACAGGCCTGAGAGTAAACAACTAAGACTGGCTTATCTAAAACCATTGAGTGTTTCAAAAAACAGTCCCCAATTCACGTTAAATACAGGCTAGAACCCACTTATTTTCGGTGGAGAGCCAGGCTTCGGCCATGGGACGCTACTGTAGAACAGATGTGTCCTGGCTTGATAAAACGGTCCATATGGAAAGGCAGCAAATTCTGAGGGGATCAAAATGCCCCTCAGAATGAGCTACCACCTGTATTGCTTTACAGTGTACTCAAACTATAGCAACTCTCTCAAACATATTCTGATAGTGTGAAACCACACTACTGGTCTCACTAAATAGTCTTCCAATAAAAATCAAGATTTCCCAAAAAGGTCTCACTTTCATGTATCTGCAATACAGGCCTGAGAGTAAACAACTAAGACTGGCTTACCTAAAACCATTGAGTGTTTCAAAAAACAGTCCTCAATTCACATTAAATCCAGACTAGAACTCACTTAGTATCGGTGGAGAGCCAGGCTTCGGCCATGGGACACTACTGTAGAACAGATGTGTTCTGGCTTGATAAAACAGTCCATATGGAAAGGCAGCAAATTCTGAGGGGCTCAAAATATCCCTCAGAATGAGCTACCACCTGTATTGCTTTACAGTGTACTCAAACTATAGCAACTCTCTCAAACATATTCTGATAGTGTGAAACCACACTACTGGTCTCACTAAATAGTCTTCCAATAAAAATCAATTTTCCCAAAAAGGTCTCACTTTCATGTATCTGCAATACAGGCCTGAGAGTAAACAACTAAGACTGGCTTATCTAAAACCATTGAGTGTTTCAAAAAACAGTCCCCAATTCACGTTAAATCCAGGCTAGAACCCACTTATTTTCGGTGGAGAGCCAGGCTTCGGCCATGGGACGCTACTGTAGAACAGATGTGTCCTGGCTTGATAAAACGGTCCATATGGAAAGGCAGCAAATTCTGAGGGGCTCAAAATGCCCCTCAGAATGAGCTACCACCTGTATTGTTTTACAGTGTACTCAAACTATAGCAACTCTCTCAAACATATTCTGATAGTGTGAAACCACACTACTGGTCTCACTAAATAGTCTTCCAATAAAAATCAAGATTTCCCAAAAAGGTCTCACTTTCATGTATCTGCAATACAGACCTGAGAGTAAACAACTAAGACTGGCTTACCTAAAACCATTGAGTGTTTCAAAAAACAGTCCCCAATTCACGTTAAATCCAGGCTAGAACCCACTTATTTTCGGTGGAGTGCCAGGCTTCGGCCATGGAACGCTACTGTAGAACAGATGTGTCCTGGCTTGATAAAACGGTCCATATGGAAAGGCAGCAAATTCTGAGGGGATCAAAATGCCCCTCAGAATGAGCTACCACCTGTATTGCTTTACAGTGTACTCAAACTATAGCAACTCTCTCAAACATATTCTGATAGTGTGAAACCACACTAGTGGTCTCACTAAATAGTCTTCCAATAAAAATCAAGATTTCCCAAAAAGGTCTCACTTTCATGTATCTGCAATACAGGCCTGAGAGTAAAAAACTAAGACTGGCTTAACTAAAACCATTGAGTGTTTCAAAAAACAGTCCCAAATTCACGTTAAATCCAGGCTAGAACCCACTTCTTTTCGGTGGAGAGCAAGGCTTCGGCCATGGGACGCTACTGTAGAACAGATGTGTCCTGGCTTGATAAAACGGTCCATATGGAAAGGCAGCAAATTCTGAGGGGAACAAAATGCCCCTCAGAATGAGCTACCACCTGTATTGCTTTACAGTGTACTCAAACTATAGCAACTCTCTCAAACATATTCTGATAGTGTGAAACCACACTACTGGTCTCACTAAATAGTCTTCCAAAAAAAATCAAGATTTCCCCCAAAAGGTCTCACTTTCATGTATCTGCAATACAGACCTGAGAGTAAACAACTAAGACTGGCTTACCTAAAACCATTGATTGTTTCAAAAAACAGTCCTCAATTCACATTAAATCCAGGCTAGAACCCATTTAGTTTCGGTGGAGAGCCAAGCTTCGGCCATGGGACACTACTGTAGAAAAGATGTATTCTGGCTTGTTAAAACAGTCCATATGGAAAGGCGGCAAATTCTGAGGGGCTCAAAATGCCCCTCAGAATGAGCTAACACCTGTATTGCTTTACAGTGTACTCAAACTATAGCAACTCTCTCAAACATATTCTGGTAGTGTGAAACCACCCTATTGGCCTCACAAAATATTCTTCCAATAAAAATCAAGATTTTCCAAAAAAGGTCTCACTTTCATGTATCTGCAATACAGGCCTGAGAGTAAACAACTAAGACTGGCTTACCTAAAACCATTGGGTGTTTCAAAAAACAGTCCCCATTTCAAGTTAAATCCAGGCTAGAACCCACTTATTTTCAGTGGAGAGCCAGGCTTCAGCCATGGGACGCTACTGTAGAACAGATGTGTTGTGGCTTGATAAATCGGTCCATATGGAAAGGCAGCAAATTCTGAGGGGCTCAAAATGCCCCTCAGAATGAGCTACCACCTGTAATGCTTTACAGTGTACTCAAACTATAGCAACTCTCTCAAACATATTCTGATAGTGTGAAACCACATTACTGGTCTCACTAAATAGTCTTCCAATAAAAATCAAGATTTCCCAAAAAGGTCTCACTTTCATGTATCTGCAATACAGGCCTGAGAGTAAACAACTAAGACTGGCTTACCTAAAACCATTGAGTGTTTCAAAAAATAGTTCCCAATTCACGTTAAATCAAGGCTAGAACCCACTTATTTTCGGTGGAGAGCCAGGCTTCGGCCATGGGACGCTACTGTAGAACAGATGTGTTCTGGCTTGATAATACGGTCCATATGGAAAGGCAGCAAATTCTGAGGGGCTCAAAATGCCCCTCAGAATGAGCTACCACCTGTGTTGCTTTACAGTGTACTCAAACTATAGCAACTCTCTCAAACATATTCTGATAGTGTGAAACCACACTACTGGTCTCACTAAATAGTCTTCCAATAAAAATCAAGATTTCCCAAAAAGGTCTCACTTTCATGTATCTGCAATACAGGCCTGAGAGTAAACAACTAAGACTGGCTTACCTAAAACCATTGAGTGTTTCAAAAAACAGTCCTCAATTCACATTAAATCCAGACTAGAACTCACTTAGTATCGGTGGAGAGCCAGGCTTCGGCCATGGGACACTACTATAGAACAGATGTGTTCTGGCTTGATAAAACAGTCCATATGGAAAGGCAGCAAAATCTGAGGGGCTCAAAATATCCCTCAGAATGAGCTACCACCTGTATTGCTTTACAGTGTACTCAAACTATAGCAACTCTCTCAAACATATTCTGATAGTGTGAAACCACCCTATTGGCCTCACAAAATATTCTTCCAATAAAAATCAAGATTTTCCAAAAAAGGTCTCACTTTCATGTATCTGCAATACAGGCCTGAGAGTAAACAACTAAGACTGGCTTACCTAAAACCATTGGGTGTTTCAAAAAACAGTCCCCATTTCACGTTAAATCCAGGCTAGAACCCACTTATTTTCGGGGGAGAGCCAGGCTTCAGCCATGGGACGCTACTGTAGAACAGATGTGTTGTGGCTTGATAAATCGGTCCATATGGAAAGGCATCAAATTCTGAGGGGCTCAAAATGCCCCTCAGAATGAGCTACCACCTGTATTGCTTTACAGTGTACTCAAACTATAGAAACTCTATCAAACATATTCTGATAGTGTGAAACCACACTACTGGTCTCACTGAATAGTCTTCCAATAAAAATCAAGATTTCCCAAAAAGGTCTCACTTTCATGTATCTGCAATACAGGCCTGAGAGTAAACAACTAAGACTGGCTTACCTAAAACCATTGAGTGTTTCAAAAAACAGTCCCCAATTCACATTAAATCCAGGCTAGAACCCAATTATTTTCAGTGGAGAGCCAGGCTTCGGCCATGGGACGCTACTGTAGAACAGATGTGTTCTGGCTTGATAAAACGTTCCATATGGAAAGGCAGCAAATTCTGAGGGGCTCAAAATGCCCCTCAGAATGAGCTACCACCTGTATTGCTTTACAGTGTACTCAAACTATAGCAACTCTCTCAAACATATTCTGATAGTGTGAAACCACACTACTGGTCTCACTAAATAGCCTTCCAATAAAAATCAAGATTTCCCAAAAAGGTCTCACTTTCATGTATCTGCAAAACAGGCCTGAGAGTAAACAACTAAGACTGGCTTACCTAAAACCATTGAGTGTTTCAAAAAACAGTCCCCAATTCACGTTAAATCCAGGCTAGAACCCACTTATTTTTGGTGTAGAGCCAGGCTTCGGCCATGGGATGCTACTGTAGAACAGATGTGTTCTGGCTTGATAAAACGGTCCATATGGAAAGGCAGCAAATTCTGAGGGGCTCAGAATGCCCCTCAGAATGAGCTACCACTTGTATTGCTTTACAGTGTACTCAAACTATAGCAACTCTCTCAAACATATTCTGATAGTGTGAAACCACCCTATTGGCCTCACAAAATAGTCTTCCAATAAAAATCAAGATTTCCCAAAAAGGTCTCACTTTCATGTATCTGCAATACAGGCCTGAGAGTAAACAACTAAGACTGGCTTACCTAAAACCATTGAGTGTTTCAAAAAACAGTCCGCAATTCACGTTAAATCCAGGCTAGAACCCACTTATTTTCGGTGGAGAGCCAGGCTTCGGCCATGGGACACTACTGTAGAACAGATGAGTTCTGGCTTGATAAAACGGTCCATATGGAAAGGCAGCAAATTCTGAGGGGCTCAAAATGCCCCTCAGAATGAGCTACCACCTGTATTGCTTTACAGTGTACTCAAACTATAGCAACTCTCTCAAACATATTCTGATAGTGTGAAACCACCCTATTGGCCTCACAAAATAGTATTCCAATAAAAATCAAGATTTTCCCAAAAAGGTCTCACTTTCATGTATCTGCAATACAGGCCTGAGAGTAAACAACTAAGACTGGCTTACCTAAAACCATTGAGTGTTTCAAAAAACAGTCCCCAATTCACGTTAAATCCAGGCTAGAACCCACTTATTTTTGGTGTAGAGCCAGGCTTCGGCCATGGGATGCTACTGTAGAACAGATGTGTTCTGGCTTGATAAAACGGTCCATATGGAAAGGCAGCAAATTCTGAGGGGCTCAGAATGCCCCTCAGAATGAGCTACCACTTGTATTGCTTTACAGTGTACTCAAACTATTGCAACTCTCTCAAACATATTCTGATAGTGTGAAACCACCCTATTGGCCTCACAAAATAGTCTTCCAATAAAAATCAAGATTTCCCAAAAAGGTCTCACTTTCATGTATCTGCAATACAGGCCTGAGAGTAAACAACTAAGACTGGCTTACCTAAAACCATTGAGTGTTTCAAAAAACAGTCCTCAATTCACGTTTAATCCAGGCTAGAACCCACTTAGTTTCGGTGGAGAGCCAGGCTTCGGCCATGGGACGCTACTGTAGATCAGATGTGTTGTGGCTTGATATAATGGTCCATATGGAAATGCAGAAAATTCTGAGGGGCTCAAAATGCCCCTCAGAATAAGCTACCACCTGTATTGTTTTACAGTGTACTCAAACTATAGCAACTCTCTCAAACATATTCTGATAGTGTGAAACCACCCTATTGGCCTCACAAAATAGTATTCCAATAAAAATCAAGATTTTCCCAAAAAGGTCTCACTTTCATGTATCTGCAATACAGGCCTGAGAGTAAACAACTAAGACTGGCTTACCTAAAACCATTGAGTGTTTCAAAAAACAGTCCTCAATTCACGTTTAATCCAGGCTAGAACCCACTTAGTTTCGGTGGAGAGCCAGGCTTCGGCCATGGGACGCTACTGTAGATCAGATGTGTTGTGGCTTGATATAATGGTCCATATGGAAATGCAGAAAATTCTGAGGGGCTCAAAATGCCCCTCAGAATAAGCTACCACCTGTATTGCTTTACAGTGTACTCAAACTATAGCAACTCTCTCAAACATATTCTGATAGTGTGAAACCACATTACTGGTCTCACTAAATAGTCTTCCAATAAAAATCAAGATTTCCCAAAAAGGTCTCACTTTCATGTATCTGCAATACAGGCCTGAGAGTAAACAACTAAGACTGGCTTACCTAAAACCATTGAGTGTTTCAAAAAATAGTTCCCAATTCACGTTAAATCCAGGCTAGAACCCACTTATTTTCGGTGGAGAGCCAGGCTTCGGCTATGGGACGCTACTGTAGAACAGATGTGTTCCGGCTTGATAAAACGGTCCATATGGAAAGGCAGCAAAATCTGAGGGGCTCAAAATGCCCCTCAGAATGAGCTACCACCTGTATTGCTTTACAGTGTACTCAAACTATAGCAACTCTCTCAAACACATTCTGATAGTGTGAAACCACACTACTGGTCTCACTAAATAGTCTTCCAATAAAAATCAAGATTTCCCAAAAAGGTCTCACTTTCATGTATCTGCAATACAGGCCTGAGAGTAAACAACTAAGACTGGCTTACCTAAAACCATTGAGTGTTTCAAAAAACAGTACTCAATTCACGTTAAATCCAGGCTAGAACCCACTTAGTTTCATTGGAGAGCCAGGCTTCAGCTATGGGACGCTACTGTAGAACAGATGTGTTCTGGCTTGATAAAACGGTCCATATGGAAAGGCAGCAAATTCTGAGGGGCTCAAAATTCCCCTCAGAATGAGCTACCACCTGTATTGCTTTACAGTGTACTCAAACTATAGCAACTCTCTCAAACATATTCTGATAGTGTGAAACCACACTACTGGTCTCACTAAATAGTCTTCCAATAAAAATCAAGATTTCCCAAAAAGGTCTCACTTTCATGTATCTGCAATACAGGCCTGAGAGTAAACAACTAAGACTGGCTTACCTAAAACCATTGAGTGTTTCAAAAAACAGTCCTCAATTCACATTAAATCCAGACTAGAACCCACTTAGTATCGGTGGAGAGCCAGGCTTCGGCCATGGGACACTACTGTAGAACAGATGTGTTCTGGCTTGATAAAACAGTCCATATGGAAAGGCAGCAAATTCTGAGGGGCTCAAAATATCCCTCAGAATGAGCTACCACCTGTATTGCTTTACAGTGTACTCAAACTATAGCAACTCTCTCAAACATATTCTGATAGTGTGAAACCACACTACTGGTCTCACTAAATAGTCTTCCAATAAAAATCAATTTTCCCAAAAAGGTCTCACTTTCATGTATCTGCAATACAGGCCTGAGAGTAAACAACTAAGACTGGCTTATCTAAAACCATTGAGTGTTTCAAAAAACAGTCCCCAATTCACGTTAAATCCAGGCTAGAACCCACTTATTTTCGGTGGAGAGCCAGGCTTCGGCCATGGGACGCTACTGTAGAACAGATGTGTCCTGGCTTGATAAAACGGTCCATATGGAAAGGCAGCAAATTCTGAGGGGCTCAGAATGCCCCTCAGAATGAGCTACCACTTGTATTGCTTTACAGTGTACTCAAACTATTGCAACTCTCTCAAACATATTCTGATAGTGTGAAACCACCCTATTGGCCTCACAAAATAGTCTTCCAATAAAAATCAAGATTTCCCAAAAAGGTCTCACTTTCATGTATCTGCAATACAGGCCTGAGAGTAAACAACTAAGACTGGCTTACCTAAAACCATTGAGTGTTTCAAAAAACAGTCCGCAATTCACGTTAAATCCAGGCTAGAACCCACTTATTTTCGGTGGAGAGCCAGGCTTCGGCCATGGGACACTACTGTAGAACAGATGTGTTCTGGCTTGATAAAACGGTCCATATGGAAAGGCAGCAAATTCTGAGGGGCTCAAAATGCCCCTCAGAATGAGCTACCACCTGTATTGCTTTACAGTGTACTCAAACTATAGCAACTCTCTCAAACATATTCTGATAGTGTGAAACCACCCTATTGGCCTCACAAAATAGTATTCCAATAAAAATCAAGATTTTCCCAAAAAGGTCTCACTTTCATGTATCTGCAATACAGGCCTGAGAGTAAACAACTAAGACTGGCTTACCTAAAACCATTGAGTGTTTCAAAAAACAGTCCTCAATTCACGTTTAATCCAGGCTAGAACCCACTTAGTTTCGGTGGAGAGCCAGGCTTCGGCCATGGGACGCTACTGTAGATCAGATGTGTTGTGGCTTGATATAATGGTCCATATGGAAATGCAGAAAATTCTGAGGGGCTCAAAATGCCCCTCATAATAAGCTACCACCTGTATTGCTTTACAGTGTACTCAAACTATAGCAACTCTCTCAAACATATTCTGATAGTGTGAAACCACCCTATTGGCCTCACAAAATAGTATTCCAATAAAAATCAAGATTTTCCCAAAAAGGTCTCACTTTCATGTATCTGCAATACAGGCCTGAGAGTAAACAACTAAGACTGGCTTACCTAAAACCATTGAGTGTTTCAAAAAACAGTCCTCAATTCACGTTTAATCCAGGCTAGAACCCACTTAGTTTCGGTGGAGAGCCAGGCTTCGGCCATGGGACGCTACTGTAGATCAGATGTGTTGTGGCTTGATATAATGGTCCATATGGAAATGCAGAAAATTCTGAGGGGCTCAAAATGCCCCTCAGAATAAGCTACCACCTGTATTGCTTTACAGTGTACTCAAACTATAGCAACTCTCTCAAACATATTCTGATAGTGTGAAACCACATTACTGGTCTCACTAAATAGTCTTCCAATAAAAATCAAGATTTCCCAAAAAGGTCTCACTTTCATGTATCTGCAATACAGGCCTAAGAGTAAACAACTAAGACTGGCTTACCTAAAACCATTGAGTGTTTCAAAAAATAGTTCCCAATTCACGTTAAATCCAGGCTAGAACCCACTTATTTTCGGTGGAGAGCCAGGCTTCGGCCATGGGACGCTACTGTAGAACAGATGTGTTCCGGCTTGATAAAACGGTCCATATGGAAAGGCAGCAAATTCTGAGGGGCTCAAAATGCCCCTCAGAATGAGCTACCACCTGTATTGCTTTACAGTGTACTCAAACTATAGCAACTCTCTCAAACACATTCTGATAGTGTGAAACCACACTACTGGTCTCACTAAATAGTCTTCCAATAAAAATCAAGATTTCCCAAAAAGGTCTCACTTTCATGTATCTGCAATACAGGCCTGAGAGTAAACAACTAAGACTGGCTTACCTAAAACCATTGAGTGTTTCAAAAAACAGTACTCAATTCACGTTAAATCCAGGCTAGAACCCACTTAGTTTCATTGGAGAGCCAGGCTTCAGCTATGGGACGCTACTGTAGAACAGATGTGTTCTGGCTTGATAAAACGGTCCATATGGAAAGGCAGCAAATTCTGAGGGGCTCAAAATTCCCCTCAGAATGAGCTACCACCTGTATTGCTTTACAGTGTACTCAAACTATAGCAACTCTCTCAAACATATTCTGATAGTGTGAAACCACACTACTGGTCTCACTAATTAGTCTTCCAATAAAAATCAAGATTTCCCAAAAAGGTCTCACTTTCATGTATCTGCAATACAGGCCTGAGAGTAAACAACTAAGACTGGCTTACCTAAAACCATTGAGTGTTTCAAAAAACAGTCCTCAATTCACATTAAATCCAGACTAGATCCCACTTAGTATCGGTGGAGAGCCAGGCTTCGGCCATGGGACACTACTGTAGAACAGATGTGTTCTGGCTTGATAAAACAGTCCATATGGAAAGGCAGCAAATTCTGAGGGGCTCAAAATATCCCTCAGAATGAGCTACCACCTGTATTGCTTTACAGTGTACTCAAACTATAGCAACTCTCTCAAACATATTCTGATAGTGTGAAACCACACTACTGGTCTCACTAAATAGTCTTCCAATAAAAATCAATTTTCCCAAAAAGGTCTCACTTTCATGTATCTGCAATACAGGCCTGAGAGTAAACAACTAAGACTGGCTTATCTAAAACCATTGAGTGTTTCAAAAAACAGTCCCCAATTCACGTTAAATCCAGGCTAGAACCCACTTATTTTCGGTGGAGAGCCAGGCTTCGGCCATGGGACGCTACTGTAGAACAGATGTGTTCTGGCTTGATAAAACGGTCCATATGGAAAGGCAGCAAATTCTGAGGGGCTCAAAATGCCCCTCGGAATGAGCTACCACCTGTATTGCTTTACAGTGTACTCAAACTATAGCAACTCTCTCACACATATTCTGATAGTGTGAAACCACACTACTGGTCTCACTAAATAGTCTTCCAATAAAAATCAAGATTTCCCAAAAAGGTCTCACTTTCATGTATCTGCAATACAGGCCTGAGAGTAAACAACTAAGACTGGCTTACCTAAAACCATTGAGTGTTTCAAAAAACAGTACTCAATTCACGTTAAATCCAGGCTAGAACCCACTTAGTTTCATTGGAGAGCCAGGCTTCAGCTATGGGACGCTACTGTAGAACAGATGTGTTCTGGCTTGATAAAACGGTCCATATGGAAAGGCAGCAAATTCTGAGGGGCTCAAAATTCCCCTCAGAATGAGCTACCACCTGTATTGCTTTACAGTGTACTCAAACTATAGCAACTCTCTCAAACATATTCTGATAGTGTGAAACCACACTACTGGTCTCACTAAATAGTCTTCCAATAAAAATCAAGATTTCCCAAAAAGGTCTCACTTTCATGTATCTGCAATACAGGCCTGAGAGTAAACAACTAAGACTGGCTTACCTAAAACCATTGAGTGTTTCAAAAAACAGTCCTCAATTCACATTAAATCCAGACTAGATCCCACTTAGTATCGGTGGAGAGCCAGGCTTCGGCCATGGGACACTACTGTAGAACAGATGTGTTCTGGCTTGATAAAACAGTCCATATGGAAAGGCAGCAAATTCTGAGGGGCTCAAAATATCCCTCAGAATGAGCTACCACCTGTATTGCTTTACAGTGTACTCAAACTATAGCAACTCTCTCAAACATATTCTGATAGTGTGAAACCACACTACTGGTCTCACTAAATAGTCTTCCAATAAAAATCAATTTTCCCAAAAAGGTCTCACTTTCATGTATCTGCAATACAGGCCTGAGAGTAAACAACTAAGACTGGCTTATCTAAAACCATTGAGTGTTTCAAAAAAAAGTCCCCAATTCACGTTAAATCCAGGCTAGAACCCACTTATTTTCAGTGGAGAGCCAGGCTTCGGCCATGGGACGCTACTGTAGAACAGATGTGTCCTGGTTTGATAAAACGGTCCATATGGAAAGGCAGCAAATTCTGAGGGGATCAAAATGCCCCTCAGAATGAGCTACCACCTGTATTGCTTTACAGTGTACTCAAACTATAGCAACTCTCTCAAACATATTCTGATAGAGTGAAACCACACTACTGGTCTCACTGAATAGTTTTCCAATAAAAATCAAGATTTTCCCAAAAAGGTCTCACTTTCATGTATCTGCAATACAGGCCTGAGAGTAAACAACTAAGACTGGCTTACCTAAAACCATTGAGTGTTTCAAAAAACAGTCCCCAATTCATGTTAAATGCAGGCTAGAACCCACTTATTTTCGGTGGAGAGCCAGGCTTCGGCCATGTGACTCTACTGTAGAACAGATGTGTTCTGGCTTGATAAAACAGTCCATATGGAAAGGCAGCAAATTCTGAGGGGCTCAAAATATCCCTCAGAATGAGCTACCACCTGTATTGCTTTACAGTGTACTCAAACTATAGCAACTCTCTCAAACATATTCTGATAGTGTGAAACCACACTACTGGTCTCACTAAATAGTCTTCCAATAAAAATCAATTTTCCCAAAAAGGTCTCACTTTCATGTATCTGCAATACAGGCCTGAGAGTAAACAACTAAGACTGGCTTATCTAAAACCATTGAGTGTTTCAAAAAACAGTCCCCAATTCACGTTAAATCCAGGCTAGAACCCACTTATTTTCGGTGGAGAGCCAGGCTTCGGCCATGGGACGCTACTGTAGAACAGATGTGTTCTGGCTTGATAAAACGGTCCATATGGAAAGGCAGCAAATTCTGAGGGGCTCAAAATGCCCCTCAGAATGAGCTACCACCTGTATTGCTTTACAGTGTACTCAAACTATAGCAACTCTCTCACACATATTCTGATAGTGTGAAACCACCCTATTGGCCTCACAAAATAGTTTTCCAATAAAAATCAAGATTTTCCCAAAAAGGTCTCACTTTCATGTATCTGCAATACAGGCCTGAGAGTAAACAACTAAGACTGGCTTACCTAAAACCATTGAGTGTTTCAAAAAACAGTCCCCAATTAATGTTAAATGCAGGCTAGAACCCACTTATTTTCGGTGGAGAGCCAGGCTTCGGCCATGGGACTCTACTGTAGAACAGATGTGTTCTGGCTTGATAAAACAGTCCATATGGAAAGGCAGCAAATTCTGAGGGGCTCAAAATATCCCTCAGAATGAGCTACCACCTGTATTGCTTTACAGTGTACTCAAACTATAGCAACTCTCTCAAACATATTCTGATAGTGTGAAACCACACTACTGGTCTCACTAAATAGTCTTCCAATAAAAATCAATTTTCCCAAAAAGGTCTCACTTTCATGTATCTGCAATACAGGCCTGAGAGTAAACAACTAAGACTGGCTTATCTAAAACCATTGAGTGTTTCAAAAAACAGTCCCCATTTCACGTTAAATCCAGGTTAGAACCCACTTATTTTCAGTGGAGAGCCAGGCTTCGGCCATGGGACGCTACTGTAGAACAGATGTGTTCTGGCTTGATTAAACGGTCCATATGGAAAGGCAGCAAATTCTGAGGGGATCAAAATGCCCCTCAGAATGAGCTACCACCTGTATTGCTTTACAGTGTACTCAAACTATAGCAACTCTCTCAAACATATTCTGATAGTTTGAAACCACACTACTGGTCTCACTAAATAGTCTTCCAATAAAAATCAAGATTTCCCAAAAAGGTCTCACTTTCATGTATCTGCAATACAGGCCTGAGAGTAAACAACTAAGACTGGCTTACCTAAAACCATTGAGTGTTTCAAAAAACAGTCCCCAATTCACATTAAATCCAGGCTAGAACCCACTTATTTTCGGTGAAGAGCCAGGCTTCAGCCATGGGACGCTACTGTAGAACAGATGTGTTCTGGCTTGATAAAACGGTCCATATGGAAAGGCAGCAAATTCTGAGGGGATCAAAATGCCCCTCAGAATAAGCTACCACCTGTATTGCTTTACAGTGTACTCAAACTATAGCAACTCTCTAAAACATATTCTGATAGTGTGAAACCACACTACTGGTCTCACTGAATAGTCTTCCAATAAAAATCAAGATTTCCCAAAAAGGTCTCACTTTCATGTATCTGCAATACAGGCCTGAGAGTAAACAACTAAGACTGGCTTACCTAAAACCATTGAGTGTTTCAAAAAACAGTCCTCAATTCACGTTTAATCCAGGCTAGAACCCACTTAGTTTCGGTGGAGAGCCAGGCTTCGGCCATGGGACGCTACTGTAGATCAGATGTGTTGTGGCTTGATATAATGGTCCATATGGAAATGCAGAAAATTCTGAGGGGCTCAAAATGCCCCTCAGAATAAGCTACCACCTGTATTGCTTTACAGTGTACTCAAACTATAGCAACTCTCTCAAACATATTCTGATAGTGTGAAACCACATTACTGGTCTCACTAAATAGTCTTCCAATAAAAATCAAGATTTCCCAAAAAGGTCTCACTTTCATGTATCTGCAATACAGGCCTAAGAGTAAACAACTAAGACTGGCTTACCTAAAACCATTGAGTGTTTCAAAAAATAGTTCCCAATTCACGTTAAATCCAGGCTAGAACCCACTTATTTTCGGTGGAGAGCCAGGCTTCGGCCATGGGACGCTACTGTAGAACAGATGTGTTCCGGCTTGATAAAACGGTCCATATGGAAAGGCAGCAAATTCTGAGGGGCTCAAAATGCCCCTCAGAATGAGCTACCACCTGTATTGCTTTACAGTGTACTCAAACTATAGCAACTCTCTCAAACACATTCTGATAGTGTGAAACCACACTACTGGTCTCACTAAATAGTCTTCCAATAAAAATCAAGATTTCCCAAAAAGGTCTCACTTTCATGTATCTGCAATACAGGCCTGAGAGTAAACAACTAAGACTGGCTTACCTAAAACCATTGAGTGTTTCAAAAAACAGTACTCAATTCACGTTAAATCCAGGCTAGAACCCACTTAGTTTCATTGGAGAGCCAGGCTTCAGCTATGGGACGCTACTGTAGAACAGATGTGTTCTGGCTTGATAAAACGGTCCATATGGAAAGGCAGCAAATTCTGAGGGGCTCAAAATTCCCCTCAGAATGAGCTACCACCTGTATTGCTTTACAGTGTACTCAAACTATAGCAACTCTCTCAAACATATTCTGATAGTGTGAAACCACACTACTGGTCTCACTAAATAGTCTTCCAATAAAAATCAAGATTTCCCAAAAAGGTCTCACTTTCATGTATCTGCAATACAGGCCTGAGAGTAAACAACTAAGACTGGCTTACCTAAAACCATTGAGTGTTTCAAAAAACAGTCCTCAATTCACATTAAATCCAGACTAGATCCCACTTAGTATCGGTGGAGAGCCAGGCTTCGGCCATGGGACACTACTGTAGAACAGATGTGTTCTGGCTTGATAAAACAGTCCATATGGAAAGGCAGCAAATTCTGAGGGGCTCAAAATATCCCTCAGAATGAGCTACCACCTGTATTGCTTTACAGTGTACTCAAACTATAGCAACTCTCTCAAACATATTCTGATAGTGTGAAACCACACTACTGGTCTCACTAAATAGTCTTCCAATAAAAATCAATTTTCCCAAAAAGGTCTCACTTTCATGTATCTGCAATACAGGCCTGAGAGTAAACAACTAAGACTGGCTTATCTAAAACCATTGAGTGTTTCAAAAAAAAGTCCCCAATTCACGTTAAATCCAGGCTAGAACCCACTTATTTTCAGTGGAGAGCCAGGCTTCGGCCATGGGACGCTACTGTAGAACAGATGTGTCCTGGCTTGATAAAACGGTCCATATGGAAAGGCAGCAAATTCTGAGGGGATCAAAATGCCCCTCAGAATGAGCTACCACCTGTATTGCTTTACAGTGTACTCAAACTATAGCAACTCTCTCAAACATATTCTGATAGAGTGAAACCACACTACTGGTCTCACTGAATAGTTTTCCAATAAAAATCAAGATTTTCCCAAAAAGGTCTCACTTTCATGTATCTGCAATACAGGCCTGAGAGTAAACAACTAAGACTGGCTTACTTAAAACCATTGAGTGTTTCAAAAAACAGTCCCCAATTCATGTTAAATGCAGGCTAGAACCCACTTATTTTCGGTGGAGAGCCAGGCTTCGGCCATGTGACTCTACTGTAGAACAGATGTGTTCTGGCTTGATAAAACAGTCCATATGGAAAGGCAGCAAATTCTGAGGGGCTCAAAATATCCCTCAGAATGAGCTACCACCTGTATTGCTTTACAGTGTACTCAAACTATAGCAACTCTCTCAAACATATTCTGATAGTGTGAAACCACACTACTGGTCTCACTAAATAGTCTTCCAATAAAAATCAATTTTCCCAAAAAGGTCTCACTTTCATGTATCTGCAATACAGGCCTGAGAGTAAACAACTAAGACTGGCTTATCTAAAACCATTGAGTGTTTCAAAAAACAGTCCCCAATTCACGTTAAATCCAGGCTAGAACCCACTTATTTTCGGTGGAGAGCCAGGCTTCGGCCATGGGACGCTACTGTAGAACAGATGTGTTCTGGCTTGATAAAACGGTCCATATGGAAAGGCAGCAAATTCTGAGGGGCTCAAAATGCCCCTCAGAATGAGCTACCACCTGTATTGCTTTACAGTGTACTCAAACTATAGCAACTCTCTCACACATATTCTGATAGTGTGAAACCACCCTATTGGCCTCACAAAATAGTTTTCCAATAAAAATCAAGATTTTCCCAAAAAGGTCTCACTTTCATGTATCTGCAATACAGGCCTGAGAGTAAACAACTAAGACTGGCTTACCTAAAACCATTGAGTGTTTCAAAAAACAGTCCCCAATTAATGTTAAATGCAGGCTAGAACCCACTTATTTTCGGTGGAGAGCCAGGCTTCGGCCATGGGACTCTACTGTAGAACAGATGTGTTCTGGCTTGATAAAACAGTCCATATGGAAAGGCAGCAAATTCTGAGGGGCTCAAAATATCCCTCAGAATGAGCTACCACCTGTATTGCTTTACAGTGTACTCAAACTATAGCAACTCTCTCAAACATATTCTGATAGTGTGAAACCACACTACTGGTCTCACTAAATAGTCTTCCAATAAAAATCAATTTTCCCAAAAAGGTCTCACTTTCATGTATCTGCAATACAGGCCTGAGAGTAAACAACTAAGACTGGCTTATCTAAAACCATTGAGTGTTTCAAAAAACAGTCCCCATTTCACGTTAAATCCAGGTTAGAACCCACTTATTTTCAGTGGAGAGCCAGGCTTCGGCCATGGGACGCTACTGTAGAACAGATGTGTTCTGGCTTGATTAAACGGTCCATATGGAAAGGCAGCAAATTCTGAGGGGATCAAAATGCCCCTCAGAATGAGCTACCACCTGTATTGCTTTACAGTGTACTCAAACTATAGCAACTCTCTCAAACATATTCTGATAGTTTGAAACCACACTACTGGTCTCACTAAATAGTCTTCCAATAAAAATCAAGATTTCCCAAAAAGGTCTCACTTTCATGTATCTGCAATACAGGCCTGAGAGTAAACAACTAAGACTGGCTTACCTAAAACCATTGAGTGTTTCAAAAAACAGTCCCCAATTCACATTAAATCCAGGCTAGAACCCACTTATTTTCGGTGAAGAGCCAGGCTTCAGCCATGGGACGCTACTGTAGAACAGATGTGTTCTGGCTTGATAAAACGGTCCATATGGAAAGGCAGCAAATTCTGAGGGGATCAAAATGCCCCTCAGAATAAGCTACCACCTGTATTGCTTTACAGTGTACTCAAACTATAGCAACTCTCTAAAACATATTCTGATAGTGTGAAACCACACTACTGGTCTCACTGAATAGTCTTCCAATAAAAATCAAGATTTCCCAAAAAGGTCTCACTTTCATGTATCTGCAATACAGGCCTGAGAGTAAACAACTAAGACTGGCTTACCTAAAACCATTGAGTGTTTCAAAAAACAGTCCCCAATTCACGTTAAATCCAGGCTAGAACCCACTTATTTTCGGTGGAGAGCCAGGCTTCGGTCATGGGACGCTACTGTAGAACAGATGTGTTCTGGCTTGATAAAACGGTCCATATGGAAAGGCAGCAAATTCTGAGGGGCTCAAAATGCCCCTCAGAATGAGCTACCACCTGTGTTGCTTTACAGTGTACTCAAACTATAGCAACTCTCTCAAACATATTCTGATAGTGTGAAACCACACTACTGGTCTCACTAAATAGTCTTCCAATAAAAATCAAGATTTCCCAAAAAGGTCTCACTTTCATGTATCTGCAATACAGGCCTGAGAGTAAACAACTAAGACTGGCTTACCTAAAACCATTGAGTGTTTCAAAAAACAGTCCGCACTTCACGTTAAATCCAGGCTGGAACCCACTTATTTTCGGTGGAGAGCCAGGCTTCGGCCATGGGACGCTACTGTAGAACAGATGTGTTCTGGCTTGATAATACGGTCCATATGGAAAGGCAGCAAATTCTGAGGGGCTCAAAATGCCCCTCAGGATGAGCTACCACCTGTATTGCTTTACAGTGTAGTCAAACTATAGCAACTCTCTCAGACATATTCTGATAGAGTGAAACCACCCTATTGGCCTCACAAAATAGTCTTCCAATAAAAATCAAGATTTTCCCAAAAAGGTCTAACTTTCATGTATCTGCAATACAGGCCTGAGAGTAAACAACTAAGACTGGCTTACCTAAAACCATTGAGTGTTTCAAAAACCAGTCCTCAATTGACGTTAAATCCAGATTAGAACCCACTTATTTTCGGTGGAGTGCCAGGCTTCGGCCATGGAACGCTACTGTAGAACAGATGTGTTCTGGCTTGATAAAACGGTCCATATGGAAAGGCAGCAAATTCTGAGGGGCTCAAAATGCCCCTCAGAATGAGCTACCACCTGTATTGCTTTACAGTGTACTCAAACTATAGCAACTCTCTAAAAACATATTCTGATAGTGTGAAACCACACTACTGGTCTCACTGAATAGTCTTCCAATAAAAATCAAGATTTCCCAAAAAGGTCTCACTTTCATGTATCTGCAATACAGGCCTGAGAGTAAACAACTAAGACTGGCTTACCTAAAACCATTGAGTGTTTCAAAAAACAGTCCCCAAATCACATTAAATCCAGGCTAGAACCCACTTATTTTCAGTGGAGAGCCAGGCTTCGGCCATGGGACGCTACTGTAGAACAGATGTTTTCTGGCTTGATAAAACGGTCCATATGGAAAGGCAGCAATTTCTGAGGGGCTCAAAATGCCCCTCAGAATGAGCTACCACCTGTATTGCTTTACAGTGTACTCAAACTATAGCAACTCTCTCAAACATATTCTGATAGTGTGAAACCACATTATTGGCCTCACAAAATAGTCTTCCAATAAAAATCAAGATTTTCCAAAAAAGGTCTCACTTTCATGTATCTGCAATACAGGCCTGAGAGTAAACAACTAAGACTGGCTTACCTAAAACCATTGGGTGTTTCAAAAAACAGTCCCCATTTCACGTTAAATCCAGGCTAGAACCCACTTATTTTCGGTGGAGAGCCAGGCTTCGGCCATGGGACGCAACTGTAGAACATATGTGTTCTGGCTTGATAAAACAGTCCATATGGAAAGGCAGCAAATTCTGAGGGGCTCAAAATGCCCCTCAGAATGAGCTACCACCTGTATTGCTTTACAGTGTACTCAAACTATAGCAACTCTCTCAAACATATTCTGATAGTGTGAAACCACATTACTGGTCTCACTAAATAGTCTTCCAATAAAAATCAAGATTTCCCAAAAAGGTCTCACTTTCATGTATCTGCAATACAGGCCTGAGAGTAAACAACTAAGACTGGCTTACCTAAAACCATTGAGTGTTTCAAAAAACAGTCCGCAATTCACGTTAAATCCAGGCTAGAACCCACTTATTTTCGGTGGAGATCCAGGCTTCGGCCATGGGACGCTACTGTAGAATAAATGTGTTCTGGCTTGATAAAACGGTCCATATGGAAAGGCAGCAAATTCTGAGGGGCTCAAAATGCCCCTCAGAATGAGCTACTACCTGTGTTGCTTTACAGTGTACTCAAACTATAGCAACTCTCTAAAAACATATTCTGATAGTGTGAAACCTTACTACTGGTCTCACTGAATAGTCTTCCAATAAAAATCAAGATTTCCCAAAAAGGTCTCACTTTCATGTATCTGCAATACAGGCCTGAGAGTAAACAACTAAGACTGGCTTACCTAAAACCATTGAGTGTTTCAAGAAACAGTTCGCACTTCACGTTAAATCCAGGCTAGAACCCACTTATTTTGGGTGGAGAGCCAGGCTTCGGCCATGGGACGCTACTGTAGAACAGATGTATTCTGGCTTGATAAAACGGTCCATATGGAAAGGCAGCAAATTCTGAGGGGCTCAAAATGCCCCTCAGAATGAGCTACCACCTGTATTGCTTTACAGTGTACTCAAACTATAGCAACTCTCTCAAACATATTCTGATAGTGTGAAACCACACCACTGGTCTCACTAAATAGTCTTCCAATAAAAATCAAGATTTCCCAAAAAGGTCTCACTTTCATGTATCTGCAATACAGGCCTGAGAGTAAACAACTAAGACTGGCTTACCTAAAACCATTGAGTGTTTCAAAAAACAGTCCCCAATTCACGTTAAATCTAGGCTAGAACCCACTTATTTTCAGTGGAGAGCCAGGCTTCGGCCATGGGACGCTACTGTAGAACAGATGTGTTCTGGCTTGATAAAACGGTCCATATGGAAAGGCAGCAAATTCTGAGGGGCTCAAAATGCCCCTCAGGATGAGCTACCACCTGTATTGCTTTACAGTGTACTCAAACTATAGCAACTCTCTCAAACATATTCTGATAGTGTGAAACCACACTACTGGTCTCACTAAATAGTCTTCCAATAAAAATCAAGATTTTCCCAAAAAGGTCTAACTTTCATGTATCTGCAATACAGGCCTGAGAGTAAACAACTAAGACTGGCTTACCTAAAACCATTGAGTGTTTCAAAAAACAGTCCGCAATTCACATTAAATCCAGGCTAGAACCCACTTATTTTCGGTGGAGATCCAGGCTTCGGCCATGGGACGCTACTGTAGAACAGATGTGTTCTGGCTTGATAAAACAGTCCATATGGAAAGGCAGCAAATTCTGAGGGGCTCAAAATGCCCCTCAGAATGAGCTACCACCTGTATTGCTTTACAGTGTACTCAAACTATAGCAACTCTCTAAAAACATATTCTGATAGTGTGAAACCACACTACTGGTCTCACTGAATAGTCTTCCAATAAAAATCAAGATTTCCCAAAAAGGTCTCACTTTCATGTATCTGCAATACAGGCCTGAGAGTAAACAACTAAGACTGGCTTACCTAAAACCATTGAGTGTTTCAAAAAACAGTCCGCAATTCACGTTAAATCCAGGCTAGAACCCACTTATTTTCAGTGGAGAGCCAGGCTTCGGCCATGGGACGCTACTGTAGAACAGATGTTTTCTGGCTTGATAAAACGGTCCATATGGAAAGGCAGCAAATTCTGAGGGGCTCAAAATGCCCCTCAGAATGAGCTACCACCTGTATTGCTTTACAGTGTACTCAAACTATAGCAACTCTCTCAAACATATTCTGATAGTGTGAAACCACCCTATTGGCCTCACAAAATAGTCTTCCAATAAAAATCAAGATTTTCCAAAAAAGGTCTCACTTTCATGTATCTGCAATACAGGCCTGAGAGTAAACAACTAAGACTGGCTTACCTAAAACCATTGGGTGTTTCAAAAAACAGTCCCCATTTCACGTTAAATCCAGGCTAGAACCCACTTATTTTCGGTGGAGAGCCAGGCTTCGGCCATGGGACGCTACTGTAGAAGAGGTCTTCTGGCTTGATAAAATGGTCCATATGGAAAGGCAGCAAATTCTGAGGGGCTCAAAATGCCCATCAGAATGAGCTACCACCTGTGTTGCTTTACAGTGTACTCAAACTATAGCAACTCTCTCAAACATATTCTGATAGTGTGAAACCACACTACTGGTCTCACTAAATAGTCTTCCAATAAAAATCAAGATTTCCCAAAAAGGTCTCACTTTCATGTATCTGCAATACAGGCCTGAGAGTAAACAACTAAGACTGGCTTACCTAAAACCATTGAGTGTTTCAAAAAACAGTCCCCAATTCACGTTAAATCCAGGCTAGAACCCACTTATTTTCAGGTGAGTGCCAGGCTTCGGCCATGGGACGCTACTGTAGAACAGATGTGTCCTGGCTTGATAAAACGGTCCATATGGAAAGGCAACAAATTCTGAGGGGCTACAAAATGCCCCTCAGAATGAGCTACCACCTGTATTGCTTTACAGTGTACTCAAACTATAGCAACTCTCTCACACATATTCTGATAGTTTGAAACCACACTACTGGTCTCACTAAATAGTCTTCCAATAAAAATCAAGATTTCCCAAAAAGGTCTCACTTTCATGTATCTGCAATACAGGCCTGAGAGTAAACAACTAAGACTGGCTTACCTAAAACCATTGAGTGTTTCAAAAAACAGTCCCCAATTCACGTTAAATCCAGGCTAGAACCCACTTATTTTCAGTGGAGAGCCAGGCTTCGGCCATGGGACGCTACTGTAGAACAGATGTTTTCTGGCTTGATAAAACGGTCCATATGGAAAGGCAGCAAATTCTGAGGGGCTCAAAATGCCCCTCAGAATGAGCTACCACCTTTATTGCTTTACAGTGTACTCAAACTATAGCAACTCTCTCAAACATATTCTGATAGTGTGAAACCACCCTATTGGCCTCACAAAATAGTCTTCCAATAAAAATCAAGATTTCCCAAAAAGGTCTCACTTTCATGTATCTGCAATACAGGCCTGAGAGTAAACAACTAAGACTGGCTTACCTAAAACCATTGAGTGTTTCAAAAAACAGTCCCCAATTCACGTTAAATACAGGCTAGAACCCACTTATTTTCAGTGGAGAGCCAGGCTTCGGCCATGGGACGCTACTGTAGAACAGATGTTTTCTGGCTTGATAAAACGGTCCATATGGAAAGGCAGCAAATTCTGAGGGGCTCAAAATGCCCCTCAGAATTAGCTACCACCTGTATTGCTTTACAGTGTACTCAAACTATAGCAACTCTCTCAAACATATTCTGATAGTGTGAAACCACCCTATTGGCCTCACAAAATAGTCTTCCAATAAAAATCAAGATTTTCCAAAAAAGGTCTCACTTTCATGTATCTGCAATACAGGCCTGAGAGTAAACAACTAAGACTGGCTTACCTAAAACCATTGGGTGTTTCAAAAAACAGTCCCCATTTCACGTTAAATCCAGGCTAGAACCCACTTAGTTTCGGTGGAGAGCCAGGCTTCGGCCATGGGACGCTACTCTAGAAGAGGTATTCTGGCTTGATAAAATGGTCCATATGGAAAGGCAGCAAATTCTGAGGGGCTCAAAATGCCCCTCAGAATGAGCTACCACCTGTATTGCTTTACAGTGTACTCAAACTATAGCAACTCTCTCAAACATATTCTGATAGTGTGAAACCACCCTATTGGCCTCACAAAATAGTCTTCCAATAAAAATCAAGATTTTCCCAAAAAGGTCTCACTTTCATGTATCTGCAATACAGGCCTGAGAGTAAACAACTAAGACTGGCTTACCTAAAACCATTGAGTGTTTCAAAACACAGTCCCCAATTTACGTTAAATCCAAGCTAGAACCCACTTATTTTCGGTGGAGAGCCAGGCTTCGGCCATGGGACGCTACTGTAGAACAGATGTGTTCTGGCTTGATAAAACGGTCCATATGGAAAGGCAGCAAATTCTGAGGGGCTCAAAATGCCCCGCAGAATGAGCTACCACCTGTGTTGCTTTACAGTGTACTCAAACTATAGCAACTCTCTCAAACATATTCTGATAGTGTGAAACCACACTACTGGTCTCACTAAATAGTCTTCCAATAAAAATCAAGATTTCCCAAAAAGGTCTCACTTTCATGTATCTGCAATACAGGCCTGAGAGTAAACAACTAAGACTGGCTTACCTAAAACCATTGAGTGTTTCAAAAAACAGTCCCCAATTCACGTTAAATCCAGGCTAGAACCCACTTCTTTTCAGGTGAGTGCCAGGCTTCGGCCATGGGACGCTACTGTAGAACAGATGTGTCCTGGCTTGATAAAACGGTCCATATGGAAAGGCAGCAAATTCTGAGGGGCTACAAAATGCCCCTCAGAATGAGCTACCACCTGTATTGCTTTACAGTGTACTCAAACTATAGCAACTCTCTCACACATATTCTGATAGTTTGAAACCACACTACTGGTCTCACTAAATAGTCTTCCAATAAAAATCAAGATTTCCCAAAAAGGTCTCACTTTCATGTATCTGCAATACAGGCCTGAGAGTAAACAACTAAGAATGGCTTACCTAAAACCATTGAGTGTTTCAAAAAACAGTCACCAATTCACGTTAAATCCAGGCTAGAACCCACTTATTTTCAGTGGAGAGCCAGGCTTCGGCCATGGGACGCTACTGTAGAACAGATGTTTTCTGGCTTGATAAAACGGTCCATATGGAAAGGCAGCAAATTCTGAGGGGCTCAAAATGCCCCTCAGAATGAGCTACCACCTGTATTGCTTTACAGTGTACTCAAACTATAGCAACTCTCTCAAACATATTCTGATAGTGTGAAACCACCCTATTGGCCTCACAAAATAGTCTTCCAATAAAAATCAAGATTTTCCAAAAAAGGTCTCACTTTCATGTATCTGCAATACAGGCCTGAGAGTAAACAACTAAGACTGGCTTACCTAAAACAATTGGGTGTTTCAAAAAACAGTCCCCATTTCACGTTAAATCCAGGCTAGAACCCACTTATTTTCGGTGGAGAGCCAGGCTTCGGCCATGGGACGCTACTGTAGAAGAGGTCTTCTGGCTTGATAAAATGGTCCATATGGAAAGGCAGCAAATTCTGAGGGGCTCAAAATGCCCCTCAGAATGAGCTACCACCTGTATTGCTTTACAGTGTACTCAAACTATAGCAACTCTCTCAAACATATTCTGATAGTGTGAAACCACCCTATTGGCCTCACAAAATAGTCTTCCAATAAAAATCAAGATTTTCCCAAAAAGGTCTCACTTTCATGTATCTGCAATACAGGCCTGAGAGTCAACAACTAAGACTGGCTTACCTAAAACCATTGAGTGTTTCAAAACACAGTCCCCAATTTACGTTAAATCCAAGCTAGAACCCACTTATTTTCGGTGGAGAGCCAGGCTTCGGCCATGGGACGCTACTGTAGAACAGATGTGTTCTGGCTTGATAAAACGGTCCATATGGAAAGGCAGCAAATTCTGAGGGGATCAAAATGCCCCTCAGAATGAGCTACCACCTGTATTGCTTTACAGTGTACTCAAACTATAGCAACTCTCTCAAACATATTCTGATAGTGTGAAACCACACTACTGGTCTCACTAAATAGTCTTCCAATAAAAATCAAGATTTCCCAAAAAGGTCTCACTTTCATGTATCTGCAATACAGGCCTGAGAGTAAACAACTAAGACTGGCTTACCTAAAACCATTGAGTGTTTCAAAAAACAGTCCCCAATTCACGTTAAATCCAGGCTAGAACCCACTTATTTTCAGGTGAGTGCCAGGCTTCGGCCATGGGACGCTACTGTAGAACAGATGTGTCCTGGCTTGATAAAACGGTCCATATGGAAAGGCAGCAAATTCTGAGGGGCTACAAAATGCCCCTCAGAATGAGCTACCACCTGTATTGCTTTACAGTGTACTCAAACTATAGCAACTCTCTCACACATATTCTGATAGTTTGAAACCACACTACTGGTCTCACTAAATAGTCTTCCAATAAAAATCAAGATTTCCCAAAAAGGTCTCACTTTCATGTATCTGCAATACAGGCCTGAGAGTAAACAACTAAGACTGGCTTACCTAAAACCATTGAGTGTTTCAAAAAACAGTCCCCAATTCACGTTAACTCCAGGCTAGAACCCACTTTTTTTTCGGTGGAGAGCCAGGCTTCAGTCATGGGACGCTACTGTAGAACAGATGTGTTCTGGCTTGATAAAACGGTCCATATGGAAAGGCAGCAAATTCTGAGGGGATCAAAATGCCCCTCAGAATGAGCTACCACCTGTATTGCTTTACAGTGTACTCAAACTATAGCAACTCTCTCAAACATATTCTGATAGTGTGAAACCACACTACTGGTCTCACTAAATAGTCTTCCAATAAAAATCAAGATTTTCCCAAAAAGGTCTCACTTTCATGTATCTGCAATACAGGCCTGAGAGTAAACAACTAAGACTGGCTTACCTAAAACCATTGAGTGTTTCAAAACACAGTCCCCAATTTACGTTAAATCCAAGCTAGAACCCACTTATTTTCGGTGGAGAGCCAGGCTTCGGCCATGGGACGCTACTGTAGAACAGATGTGTTCTGGCTTGATAAAACGGTCCATATGGAAAGGCAGCAAATTCTGAGGGGATCAAAATGCCCCTCAGAATGAGCTACCACCTGTATTGCTTTACAGTGTACTCAAACTATAGCAACTCTCTCAAACATATTCTGATAGTGTGAAACCACACTACTGGTCTCACTAAATAGTCTTCCAATAAAAATCAAGATTTCCCAAAAAGGTCTCACTTTCATGTATCTGCAATACAGGCCTGAGAGTAAACAACTAAGACTGGCTTACCTAAAACCATTGAGTGTTTCAAAAAACAGTCCCCAATTCACGTTAAATCCAGGCTAGAACCCACTTATTTTCAGGTGAGTGCCAGGCTTCGGCCATGGGACGCTACTGTAGAACAGATGTGTCCTGGCTTGATAAAACGGTCCATATGGAAAGGCAGCAAATTCTGAGGGGCTACAAAATGCCCCTCAGAATGAGCTACCACCTGTATTGCTTTACAGTGTACTCAAACTATAGCAACTCTCTCACACATATTCTGATAGTTTGAAACCACACTACTGGTCTCACTAAATAGTCTTCCAATAAAAATCAAGATTTCCCAAAAAGGTCTCACTTTCATGTATCTGCAATACAGGCCTGAGAGTAAACAACTAAGACTGGCTTACCTAAAACCATTGAGTGTTTCAAAAAACAGTCCCCAATTCACGTTAACTCCAGGCTAGAACCCACTTTTTTTTCGGTGGAGAGCCAGGCTTCAGTCATGGGACGCTACTGTAGAACAGATGTGTTCTGGCTTGATAAAACGGTCCATATGGAAAGGCAGCAAATTCTGAGGGGATCAAAATGCCCCTCAGAATGAGCTACCACCTGTATTGCTTTACAGTGTACTCAAACTATAGCAACTCTCTCAAACATATTCTGATAGTGTGAAACCACACTACTGGTCTCACTAAATAGTCTTCCAATAAAAATCAAGATTTCCCAAAAAGGTCTCACTTTCATGTATCTGCAATACAGGCCTGAGAGTAAACAACTAAGACTGGCTTACCTAAAACCATTGAGTGTTTCAAAAAACAGTCCCCAATTCACGTTAAATCCAGGCTAGAACCCACTTATTTTCGGTGGAGAGCCAGGCTTCAGCCATGGGACGCTACTGTAGAACAGATGTGTTCTGGCTTGATAAAACGGTCCATATGGAAAGGCAGCAAATTCTGAGGGGATCAAAATGCCCCTCAGAATGAGCTACCACCTGTATTGCTTTACAGTGTACTCAAACTATAGCAACTCTCTCAAACATATTCTGATAGTGTGATACCACACTACTGGTCTCACTGAATAGTCTTCCAATAAAAATCAAGATTTCCCAAAAAGGTCTCACTTTCATGTATCTGCAATACAGGCCTGAGAGTAAACAACTAAGACTGGCTTACCTAAAACCATTGAGTGTTTCAAAAAACAGTCCCCAATTCACGTTAAATCCAGGCTAGAACCCACTTATTTTCGGTGGAGAGCCAGGCTTCGGCCATGGGATGCTACTGTAGAACAGATGTGTTCTGGCTTGATAAAACGGTCCATATGGAAAGGCAGCAAATTCTGAGGGGCTCAAATTGCCCCTCAGAATGAGCTACCACCTGTATTGCTTTACAGTGTACTCAAACTATAGCAACTCTCTCAAACATATTCTGATAGTGTGATACCACACTACTGGTCTCACTGAATAGTCTTCCAATAAAAATCAAGATTTCCCAAAAAGGTCTCACTTTCATGTATCTGCAATACAGGCCTGAGAGTAAACAACTAAGACTGGCTTACCTAAAACCATTGAGTGTTTCAAAAAACAGTCCCCAATTCACGTTAAATCCAGGCTAGAACCCACTTATTTTCGGTGGAGAGCCAGGCTTCGGCCATGGGATGCTACTGTAGAACAGATGTGTTCTGGCTTGATAAAACGGTCCATATGGAAAGGCAGCAAATTCTGAGGTGCTCAAATTGCCCCTCAGAATGAGCTACCACCTGTGTTGCTTTACAGTGTACTCAAACTATAGCAACTCTCTCAAACATATTCTGATAGTGTGAAACCACCCTATTGGCCTCACAAAATAGTCTTCCAATAAAAATCAAGATTTTCCAAAAAAGGTCTCACTTTCATGTATCTGCAATACAGGCCTGAGAGTAAACAACTAAGACTGGCTTACCTAAAACCATTGGGTGTTTCAAAAAACAGTCCCCATTTCACGTTAAATCCAGGCTAGAACCCACTTATTTTCGGTGGAGAGCCAGGCTTCGGCCATGGGACGCTACTGTAGAAGAGGTCTTCTGGCTTGATAAAATGGTCCATATGGAAAGGCAGCAAATTCTGAGGGGCTCAAAATGCCCCTCAGAATGAGCTACCACCTGTATTGCTTTACAGTGTACTCAAACTATAGCAACTCTCTCAAACATATTCTGATAGTGTGAAACCACCCTATTGGCCTCACAAAATAGTCTTCCAATAAAAATCAAGATTTTCCCAAAAAGGTCTCACTTTCATGTATCTGCAATACAGGCCTGAGAGTAAACAACTAAGACTGGCTTACCTAAAACCATTGAGTGTTTCAAAACACAGTCCCCAATTTACGTTAAATCCAAGCTAGAACCCACTTATTTTCGGTGGAGGGCCAGGCTTCGGCCATGGGACGCTACTGTAGAACAGATGTGTTCTGGCTTGATAAAACGGTCCATATGGAAAGGCAGCAAATTCTGAGGGGCTCAAAATGGCCCGCAGAATGAGCTACCACCTGTGTTGCTTTACAGTGTACTCAAACTATAGCAACTCTCTCAAACATATTCTGATAGTGTGAAACCACACTACTGGTCTCACTAAATAGTCTTCCAATAAAAATCAAGATTTCCCAAAAAGGTCTCACTTTCATGTATCTGCAATACAGGCCTGAGAGTAAACAACTAAGACTGGCTTACCTAAAACCATTGAGTGTTTCAAAAAACAGTCCCCAATTCACGTTAAATCCAGGCTAGAACCCACTTCTTTTCAGGTGAGTGCCAGGCTTCGGCCATGGGACGCTACTGTAGAACAGATGTGTCCTGGCTTGATAAAACGGTCCATATGGAAAGGCAGCAAATTCTGAGGGGCTACAAAATGCCCCTCAGAATGAGCTACCACCTGTATTGCTTTACAGTGTACTCAAACTATAGCAACTCTCTCACACATATTCTGATAGTTTGAAACCACACTACTGGTCTCACTAAATAGTCTTCCAATAAAAATCAAGATTTCCCAAAAAGGTCTCACTTTCATGTATCTGCAATACAGGCCTGAGAGTAAACAACTAAGACTGGCTTACCTAAAACCATTGAGTGTTTCAAAAAACAGTCCCCAATTCACGTTAACTCCAGGCTAGAACCCACTTTTTTTTCGGTGGAGAGCCAGGCTTCAGTCATGGGACGCTACTGTAGAACAGATGTGTTCTGGCTTGATAAAACGGTCCATATGGAAAGGCAGCAAATTCTGAGGGGATCAAAATGCCCCTCAGAATGAGCTACCACCTGTATTGCTTTACAGTGTACTCAAACTATAGCAACTCTCTCAAACATATTCTGATAGTGTGAAACCACACTACTGGTCTCACTAAATAGTCTTCCAATAAAAATCAAGATTTCCCAAAAAGGTCTCACTTTCATGTATCTGCAATACAGGCCTGAGAGTAAACAACTAAGACTGGCTTACCTAAAACCATTGAGTGTTTCAAAAAACAGTCCCCAATTCACGTTAAATCCAGGCTAGAACCCACTTATTTTCGGTGGAGAGCCAGCCTTCAGCCATGGGACGCTACTGTAGAACAGATGTGTTCTGGCTTGATAAAACGGTCCATATGGAAAGGCAGCAAATTCTGAGGGGATCAAAATGCCCCTCAGAATGAGCTACCACCTGTATTGCTTTACAGTGTACTCAAACTATAGCAACTCTCTCAAACATATTCTGATAGTGTGATACCACACTACTGGTCTCACTGAATAGTCTTCCAATAAAAATCAAGATTTCCCAAAAAGGTCTCACTTTCATGTATCTGCAATACAGGCCTGAGAGTAAACAACTAAGACTGGCTTACCTAAAACCATTGAGTGTTTCAAAAAACAGTCCCCAATTCACGTTAAATCCAGGCTAGAACCCACTTATTTTCGGTGGAGAGCCAGACTTCGGCCATGGGATGCTACTGTAGAACAGATGTGTTCTGGCTTGATAAAACGGTCCATATGGAAAGGCAGCAAATTCTGAGGGGCTCAAATTGCCCCTCAGAATGAGCTACCACCTGTATTGCTTTACAGTGTACTCAAACTATAGCAACTCTCTCAAACATATTCTGATAGTGTGATACCACACTACTGGTCTCACTGAATAGTCTTCCAATAAAAATCAAGATTTCCCAAAAAGGTCTCACTTTCATGTATCTGCAATACAGGCCTGAGAGTAAACAACTAAGACTGGCTTACCTAAAACCATTGAGTGTTTCAAAAAACAGTCCCCAATTCACGTTAAATCCAGGCTAGAACCCACTTATTTTCGGTGGAGAGCCAGGCTTCGGCCATGGGATGCTACTGTAGAACAGATGTGTTCTGGCTTGATAAAACGGTCCATATGGAAAGGCAGCAAATTCTGAGGTGCTCAAATTGCCCCTCAGAATGAGCTACCACCTGTGTTGCTTTACAGTGTACTCAAACTATAGCAACTCTCTCAAACATATTCTGATAGTGTGATACCACACTACTGGTCTCACTGAATAGTCTTCCAATAAAAATCAAGATTTCCCAAAAAGGTCTCACTTTCATGTATCTGCAATACAGGCCTGAGAGTAAACAACTAAGACTGGCTTACCTAAAACCATTGAGTGTTTCAAAAAACAGTCCCCAATTCACGTTAAATCCAGGCTAGAACCCACTTATTTTCGGTGGAGAGCCAGGCTTCGGCCATGGGATGCTACTGTAGAACAGATGTGTTCTGGCTTGATAAAACGGTCCATATGGAAAGGCAGCAAATTCTGAGGTGCTCAAATTGCCCCTCAGAATGAGCTACCACCTGTGTTGCTTTACAGTGTACTCAAACTATAGCAACTCTCTCAAACATATTCTGATAGTGTGATACCACACTATTGGTCTCACTGAATAGTCTTCCAATAAAAATCAAGATTTCCCAAAAAGGTCTCCCTTTCATGTATCTGCAATACAGGCCTGAGAGTAAACAACTAAAACTGGCTTACCTAAAACCATTGAGTGTTTCAAAAAACAGTCCCCAATTCACGTTAAATCCAGGCTAGAACCCACTTATTTTCGGTGGAGAGCCAGGCTTCGGCCATGGGACGCTACTGTAGAACAGATGTGTTCTGGCTTGATAAAACGGTCCATATGGAAAGGCAGCAAATTCTGAGGGGCTCAAAATGCCCCTCAGAATGAGCTACCACCTGTATTGCTTTACAGTGTACTCAAACTATAGCAACTCTCTCACACATATTCTGATAGTGTGAAACCACCCTATTGGCCTCACAAAATAGTTTTCCAATAAAAATCAAGATTTTCCCAAAAAGGTCTCACTTTCATGTATCTGCAATACAGGCCTGAGAGTAAACAACTAAGACTGGCTTACCTAAAACCATTGAGTGTTTTAAAAAAACAGTCCCCAATTCACGTTAAATCCAGGCTAGAACCCACTTATTTTCAGTGGAGAGCCAGGCTTCGGCCATGGGACGCTACTGTAGAACAGATGTTTTCTGGCTTGATAAAACGGTCCATATGGAAAGGCAGCAAATTCTGAGGGGCTCAAAATGCCCCTCAGAATGAGCTACCACCTGTATTGCTTTACAGTAGTCTTGTAGTCAAGACCACCTAAACCGAGACCAAGACAAGACCAAGACTTTGAAGGGTCGAGACCAAGACAAGACCAAGACTTTGAAGGGCCGAGACCGAGTCAAGACCAAGACCAAGACAGGCCGAGACCGAGTCAAGACCAAGACCAGTGCATGTCCCAACACTTATGATAAAATGTGGAATATGCATATGATTGGCACTTCTCTCGTATGTGTGGGTGTGTAAGTGTACCATGAGAGAAGTTTTGATCAAATAATCAAAAGGCATTGCAGCTTCAGAATTAATATTTTTCTTCTATAAGCAAATAACACTTAACTTTTCGTCAATGGGAGGCACTGAAGACGACGTGTCCATATTGTTTACAGTCTATGGTGGACACAAACACCAAAATGACACTAACAGAGCTTTGTGTTTTGTTTTGTGAAAAGTGCTCAATCCCATTTTAAAACTCAAAGTTCCCTAAGAATGCTAATCTGGATGAGGTATTAATCTCAGACACAGTCCATTATGCCTTAATGAATGTGAATAACAGGAGGTGGAAGATGTATCATACAGATATGCATTATATGCTGCTTAAGCAAATTATTTTACGTATGTACATATTTTTCATTTACAAATTGAAAATGTTATTGTGCAGCTTTATTGTGCAACAACAAGGAAAAGAAACCCTGTACTTGCATTTTTTGATTAACTACAGTTTGATTTAACAAATATTTCACATGTGCAGGGTTTTGGGTTAAAAATGGTCTTTGGTGGTGGCTGACACACACACACACACACACACACACACACACACACACACACACACACACACACACACACACACACACACACACACACACACACACACACACACACCATTTTTTTTAAAAAAATGCAATGAAACAATCATTTTTTATTATCTTATGTTATATCTCATATTATGTATGATCTCTTATCTTGATGTTTCTTTTGTTCCAACAGGTTGAATTGTTTTGGTATATAATCATATCAATATTAGAAATAGCATTAACAGTTAACAAATAGCCACATTTTCTGCCATATACAATTTAATAAAATGATCCGCTAGCTAACAAACAGTTTTGTTCTGTTTTCACCTCACTCCAGTCTAAACTAAATGATTTTAGACTATTTGTTTTACTACACATTCAACATACATAAGCTGAAATACTGTGGATAGTTAAAACTAATAAATCTTACTCTCCACTCTTGCTAAATTGGGTAAGCGCACTTGTGTTCTCATTTCTGAGGTGTTCTGAGTAAATGATTAAACTGATTCGTTCAGTTCATTGTTGAACAGATCAGTTCTTATTACCGTCGTTAAAATGATTCGGTTCAAATGAGTCATTTGGTCGTGAATCGGACATTAGCAGACCCGTTGTGTGTGAATCACGGCTGTCAGAACATCGCGGAAGGTTTGTCACACAGAAAACACTTCATAACTGGATAGAAATTGTTTCCTATTTATTTAATGTATGATTTATGTCAGCTGTTTAGCTGGTCAAACGTTTTTTGAGCGCAATTCACACCGAGCGGTACTTCAAAACAGTTGTCCGAACGCGCAACGTTCAACATGTATTCGGTTTTCTGAACTTTTGATTTAGCTTAATATGTGAAGTATCAGAGAGAGCTCATGTGCTTATTTTGAAGACAGAGAGAGTGCGCGCAGGGTGGAGTTCTCTGCTCTTTATATGCCTTCAGCTGTGGTCTTGACCGGTCTTGAGACAAAATCCCGAGTCATCTTCGCCCGAGACCGAGTAAAAATGCGGTCGATACCGAGACGAGACCAAGACCTTTAAAAAGTGGTCTCGAGACCGGTCTCGAGACCAAGACCGATCTCGAGTACTACAACACTACTTTACAGTGTACTCAAACTATAGCAACTCTCTCAAACATATTCTGATAGTGTGAAACCACCCTATTGGCCTCACAAAATAGTCTTCCAATAAAAATCAAGATTTTCCCAAAAAGGTCTCACTTTCATGTATCTGCAATACAGGCCTGAGAGTAAACAACTAAGACTGGCTTACCTAAAACCATTGAGTGTTTCAAAAAATAGTTCCCAATTCACGTTAAATCTAGGCTAGAACCCACTTATTTTTGGTGGAGAGCCAGGCTTCGGCCATGGGACGCTACTGTAGAACAGATGTGTTCTGGCTTGATAAAACGGTCCATATGGAAAGGCAGCAAATTCTGAGGGGCTCAAAATGCCCCTCAGAATGAGCTACCACCTGTATTGCTTTACAGTGTACTCAAACTATAGCAACTCTCTCAAACATATTCTGATAGTGTGAAACCACCCTATTGGCCTCACAAAATAGGGTAACACTTTACTTGAAGGGGTGTGCATAAGACTGACATGACACCTTCATAATCATGACATGACACGTGTCATGAATATGAAGGAGTTTTTATGCATCTTTATGACAACTGTCATTAAGTGTCATTCGCTTAATTATGTCATTTTTAATGCAATGATGACTTTTCGGAGTTGTCTTTGTTATGACAACTTGACATAAAACAATACATCATAACCTGTCAGTGTCTTTGTCATGACAACTTGACAATACCAAGACAACATAACCTGTCATAAACATGACATAACAGATTATCAAATTTAAGAAACTTTCTTAGCTTATAGGGTTAACCTTAAACTGTTATGTGGTTGGTTTTGATGTTGACTGAGGCCATTATAATGTCATACATTTTTTTCAGTGGCACAAGTTTAATTTGTCATTAAAATGCAATTAGGTGTTAATACGCTGTCAAATTATTTTTTAATAACAGCATCATTAATATTTTTCAGTTCACAATGTTTTATTTTATTTTTTAAGTTTCCTCCACCAGCTTCAACAGAAGGTTAGATAATAGACAATTTCAAATGTCTTAAAAATATAAAAAGGAGTTTGAGAAATAAAATCAATCATTTAATTTTTAAGACCTGCCCTCTCACAGAACTGACTCTTAAAAACACAAGGCATGAATTTATACACAGGTGACCAGCACCAATTAACGCAAAAAGGGGAAAACACGTACACAAATAATGGCCATTACACAAAATAAACATATATATATATATATATATATATATATATATCAGCATCATATACACACATAAACAAACACAGAAAAATAACACTTTGTCAAATGACTTCACTTTATAAATTATCTTCCGATGTATAAAAATAAGAGAAATAGTCTTTAGAGCCCCACCCCGGGCTGAACAAGGAATGGTTGTGGCTAGAGCCTAGGCCGGAACATTATATATAGGGCCAACGTTTCCGCCTGAACCCCTTTTGACGGTGCACCAGCACACGAGACTCCACCATAACAAACGGAATGGTAAGAATTAACTCAAACTATTCGTTAAAGAGTGAGCAAAAGTTTAAATAAAGTATATTAAACCCAAAATAACGTTGTTGTGAATTGTTTTTACTTACTGCAAACTAAATTGACATTAAACACCTAAACAAACTAACCTGACTGAGCGCACACATTACCAGTGGTGCCACCATAGACATCATTATATAGGTGTATATGTCTATGCCACTCTATCATTTTGAGTTATATTAATAGTTTTTAATGACTCTGTACGATTTCCTCTATGATGCCATATTTCAGGTCAAGCTAAATATTCATGACACTGTTATAAAATAATTTGACAGAGTATTGACACTTAATGACATGTTAATGACAAATTCAACTTGTACCACTGTAGTTTAGGTCAAGAAATATATTCATGACAATGTTATGAAATAATTTGACAGAGTATTGACACTTAATGACATGTTAATGACAAATTCAACTTGTACCACTGTAGTTTAGGTCAAGAAATATATTCATGACAATGTTATGAAATAATTTGACATAGTATTGACACTTAATGACATGTTAATGACAAATTCAACTTTTACCACTGTAGTTTAGGTCAAGAAATATATTCATGACAATGTTATAAAATATTTTGACAGAGTATTGACACTTAATGACATGTAAATGACAAATTAAATTTATAAAAAAATCATGACATTATAATAGCCTAATGACAGCCAACGTCAAAACCAACCACATGACAGTTTAATAATAATAATAATAATAGTAATAGATTTTATTTATAACGCACTTTTCATTCCAAAGAATCTCAAAGTGCAACAAAGGGAAAAAATAACAATACATGAATAACAAGTAAAAATTACATCCCAACATCATGCCGATCGCTGATGACGCTAGCCTGGAGCAAACTTCAGCCACCATGCAGTTCAAGCCCGAGGGAGACCACCAGTGAGCAGCCGACACCCAGAAGAGAGAGCAGCCGCAGCGAGCAACATCAAATGTCCTTCAAACCAAAACCAACCACAAATTCAAACAAAAACAGAAGAGAAGCAGTGAAAAAACGGCAAACAACGTCCTCTCAGTGGCTGCCAGCAATCAGCAACAGTCCCAATTGTAGCTCTGACTGTTAGACTAGTCACAAACATAAGAAAATAAAATAAAATCTAAATTTAATAGTAAAGTTAACATGATTTGTGGGTGGAGAAGCGGCGAACAGACAACGCCAGCATCCTCTCCCCCACGTTGCCTAGCAACTAATGTAATGTAAACCCAAAAAGCTAAGTAGTTTCTTAAATTTGATAATTAATCTGCTATGTCATTTCATGTCTGTTTATGACAGGTTATGTTGTCTTGGTAATGTCAAGTTGTCATGACAAAGACACTGACAGGTTATGATGTATTGGTTTGTGTCAAGTTGTCATAACAAAGACAACTCCGAAATGTCATCATTGCATTAAAAATGACATAATTAAGCGAATGACACTTAATGACAGTTGTCATAAACATGCATAAAAACTCCTTCATATTCATGACAAGTGTCATGTCATGATTATGAAGGTGTCATGTCAGTCTTATGCACACCCCTTCAAGTAAAGTGTTACCGAAAAGGTTAACAATTTCAAAGTTTTATTGGTTTTTGGCCAAACGTCAACCTCACTATCTCCACTATCTCAACCTATCTCCCTCTATTAAATTGAGCAAAAACACATGAAATAACAATTAATTTTAACATTTAACCTCCTTTAAACCAGAAATAAAGCATGATGGGAAGTAGAAATTTGTTGTAACTCATTCTGTAAAAGTGTTTATATGTGTGTACATGTATGCATTCACATTAATATGGGAAATTCAATATACAGTAAGGCTACACAATAAAGGATACAACTGAATGGATATTACATGTAATGCTATTTATATCTTAATTACTAAATATTGTATGTGTTAAAATATGGCCATACAAGGTCAATGCATACATTGCAGTAGCTATATAAAAAAAGGCTTTTTGATATGCAACATAACGAGACGCTGCGTCGAAACGCTGTGAGAACGCCTCTGCGTTAATGCGTCGTGAAGCGCCTGTAGAACCATTAAATCGGAAAAAAGATCGATCGTCGGCGTGATGACGTCATCGACCGGAAGCTATAAAGCGTCCGTGAAAACAAACAGGAACCAACTTCTGATAAAGCCTGAAGTAAGTGATCACGGACACGCCGGGAGTATGGCAGAGCGACGCAGCGTCTCGTTCCCTCAGGGAACTAGGGTTACATACGTAACCTGAGACGTTCCCTTTCGGGGAACTCGAGCTGCGTCGAAACGCTGTGAGAACGCTTATACCCACATCGCCATAGGACCAAGTGTCTCGTATGTGTGAAGCCGAAGCGCACACGGTTACGAGAGTACCTGCGCCCCAACAGTAGATGCCAGGTCCAGTTCGTAGAACCTGACGAAGGTTAATGGAGACGACCATCCGGCCGCGTTGCAGATATCGTGGAGGGAAGCCCCCGACAAGAGTGCTTTCGAAGCAGTCATACCCCTGGTAGAATGCGCCCGGACAGCCAGTGGAGACGGCTGCCCGGCCGCCTCGTAAGCAAGTGAAATGGCCTCGACCACCCACTTGCTCATCCTCTGCTTAGATACAGGGGCCCCTTTCTTAGGGGGCCCGAAACAGACAAATAACTGATCAGTCTTTCTCCACAGGGCAGCTCTGTGGACATAAGTATCCAACGCCCTAACAGGGCACAGCAGATTTAATCTTTCCTGGTCTGACGTCGAGAACGGAGGAGGACAGAAGGCTTGGAGAGTGATGGGGCCCCGTGGGCTCGTAGGAACCTTGGGGACATAACCCGGCCTGGGATGCAGAAAGGCTTTCACCATCCCAGGCGCAAACTCTAAACATGAGGGTGCTACAGACAGGGACTGAATATCTCCTATTCTTTTGAGAGATGAAATGGCCAAAAGAAAGATGGTTTTTAGGGTGAGGAACTTGTCCGAAACCTCCTCTAAAGGTTCGAACGGTGGCCCAGACAAGCCCCTCAAGACAATGGCCAAGTCCCATGTGGGACCCTCGAGTGCATAGCCGGCCTCAACCTCAAAGTGCCACGGAGGAAGCGTGTAATTAGAGGGTGTCTTCCCAAAGACACTCCACCGAAAGGGACGTGGAAGGCACCCAAGGCCGCCACGTACACCTTTATTGTGGAGGGGGTCAACCCTGCCGAGAACCTTGCCTGCAGGAACTCCAGCACTGTACCAACCGGGCAGTTAACTGGGTCCCACTGGCGTTCTCTGCACCATGCTGAGAAAAGTTTCCATTTCAGAGCGTACAGCTTCCTCGTGGATGGAGCTCTGGAGTGAAGGATGGTCTCTACGACCTCGGCCGAGAGACCTTCCTCTATGAGCCTAGCCCCCTCAGAGGCCAGGCCCACAGTTTCCACATCTCCGGGCGTGGGTGCAGGAATCTCCCGCACGCCTGAGAGAGTAGATCCCTCCTGGTTGGAATCTCCATCGGAGAGCCTTCCAGGAGAGATATCAGGTCCGAAAACTATACTCGGGTCGGCCAGTACGGAGCCACTAGAAGTACCTGGGCCCCGTCCCGGCGTACCCTCTCCAGAACTCCTGGAAGCAAGACAATCCGGGGGAAGGCGTACAGAAGTAGCCTCGGCCACTCCTGTACCATGGCATCCAACCCCAGCGGGGCTGGATGGGTCAGAGAAAATCACTGCGGGCAGTGAGAATTCTCCGCCGAAGCAAATAGGTCTATTTCTGCTCTCCCATATACCTTCCATAGGAGCTCCACCACCTCTGGGTGGAGTCTCCATTCCCCGGGCCTCGGCCCCTGCCTCGACAGGCTGTCTGCTTCCTGATTCAGGACCCCCGGGATATATACTGCCCTGATTGACAGCAATTTCCCTTGGGCCCACAGGAGGATCCGATGTGCCAATTTGTCCAATGGACGAGACCTCAGACCCCCCTGGTGATTTATATAGGCGACCACCGACGTGCTGTCTGTCCTGACTAGCACATGGTGGCCCCTGAGGTCGGGCAGGAACTGTTTCAATGCAAGAAACACTGCGAGCATCTCTAGCCGATTTATGTGCCAGTGCCGCTGATGTTCCTGCCATAGACCCTGGGATGAGCGACCACTCATGGTCGCCCCCCAGCCCGTGAGAGAGGCATCTGTCGTTAGCGTTACGCGACGAACATGAGTCTCTAACACGGGACCCTGAGATAGAAACCCCGGGTTTTTCCACATGACCAGAGCACGTAGGCATCGCTGCGTGACTGTGATCGTGCGGAGCGGATTTCCCCTCGGGGAGAATCCCTTTGTTTTGAGCCACCACTGCAGTGGCCTCATGTACAGTAGGCCAAGAGGTATTACATTGGACGCTGCTGCCATGAGACCTAACAGTTTCTGGAACTGTTTCACAGTGACGGCCCGGCCTAGCTTCTGTTCTTTGACTGCTGCCAGGATCGATGCTATGCGTGTTGGCGATAATTGCGCCCGCATTATTACCGAGTCCCAGCTCACACCTAGAAAAGTGGTTCTCTGAGCCGGAGAAAGCACACTCTTCTTGGCGTTCAGCCTCAACCCCAACTTCGACATATGTGCGAGAACAGCATCTCGATGCTGAACCGCCATCTGCTCTGTATTCGATAGAATCAGCCAGTCGTCGATATAATTCAGTATGCGGATGCCCTGCAGACGCAACGGCGCCAGAGCTGCATCCACACACTTGGTGAATGTGCGGGGTGACAGTGCTAGACCGAAAGGAAGTACTCGATATTGGTATGCCTCTCCCCCGAAGGCAAACCTGAGAAACTTCCTGTGATGTGGAAGGATGGAGACATGAAAATACGCATCTTTGAGTTCTATGGTGACAAACCAATCCTCTAGTTTGATCTGCGACACAATCTGTCTGAGTGTGAGCATCTTGAACTTGAGCTTGGCCACCGAGCGATTTAATAGACGCAGATCTAATATCGGGCGTAAGCCCCCATCCTTCTTAGGCACGATGAAGTAACGGCTGTAAAACCCAGACTCCCTGCTGGGAGGGGGAACCCTCTCTATAGCCCCTTTTTGCAGGAGTGTCTGTACTTCCTGTGCCATAACCACAGCCTGCTCCGGGCCCACCTCTGTAGGTAGGACACCGCTGAAAGGAGGTGGCCGACTTTTGAATTGAATGGCGTACCCCTTTTCTATTATCTGCAGGACCCAATGAGATATATTTGATTGACGTTTCCACTCGTCTAGAAAATCTACTAAGGGAACCAGCCTCTCGAGGCTGGCCTCTGGTGTACTTTGAGCAACAAGCACAGTGCCCTGAAGCGGCGGACCGGCAGGGAACGACTGACTTGACTGCTCGGGGGCCCCCCGAGGGGGGCGCGGACCACCCTCGGGTGGCCCGCGGAGACCGACTGCGCCCCGGCATTGCGGCGGGGTTGGCAGCGCGGCCCCCAGAGGGTGCCGCAGGGAAACGGGTACCGTTGGCAGGGGTAAACACCGTTTCCCTACGGGGGGAACCACCCTCAGCGTCCTGACGCTTCTGGCGTCAGGAACGCTTCGACGAGGCCTTCTTGGCGATCAGGACTGTCCTCGGATCAGCCCTGCCCCTCGAAGGCCTCGTCTGAGAGCGCCGTCCCTCGTCCCCGCGCTGAGGGGAAGTTCGGGTAGCGACGCTCTGCTTTTGTTTTGCCCTGTGCGAGGCACTCGTACTCGGTTTGGGCTGCTTGATGTCAGCAGCAGCCCCAGGGACCTGGACACGGAGAGGGAGGAACTGCTTGAGCGCCGCAGCTTGCTTTTTTGACTCCTGGAACCTCTCAGTGACAGTGTGAACTGCGTCACCGAAGAGGCCTCCAGGAGAAAGCGGCGCATCAAGCAGGAAAGCTTTCTCCCTCTCCTTGATGTCTGTGGGGTTTAGCCATAGATGCCTCTCCGTGGCCACCAATGCTGCCATAGAGCGGCCAACACATCTGGCCGTCTCTTTGGTGGCCCGGAGAGCTAAATCAGCAGATGTTCGCAACTCAGCTACTATATCTCCCCCCACGACATCACTACTGTCCAAATCCCTCAGCAGGTCAGCCTGATATGCCTGCACGATAGCCATAGTGTGCAGGCATGCAGCAGCTTGACCCGCTGCCGAGTACGCTTTACCCACCAGCGCCGACGTTGTTTTAAGAGGTCTGGTGGGCAAAGTCGGGGCCTTAAGGGACGATGCCGAGGAAGGCGAGAGATGGCTCGCGAGCGTCTCTTCAACCTTTGGCATCGCCCCATAACCATACTGTTTCAGCCCGGCGATGTTACTGTAGACCGAAGTCTGCGGGCTGAAAACACGATATGATGCCGGTCTCCTCCATGATCTCGCCACCTCAGTGTGCAGATCATGGAAGAACGGCAGGCCCCGTCGCTGAGGTTCTGAAGCTCGAGAAGGCAGGAATCTTTCGTCTAGCTTGCTTACACGCTTTCTTCCTGCCTCAAATCTCTCAGCTGGCCAGTCGATATTAAGCCTGGCCACAGCTCGCGTCAGAACCTCACCGAGCTCCTCGCATGCAGGGGACTGAAGTGGCGAGTCTTCAGTCTCGATGCTTTCAATGTCCACCTCCTCAGAGCTGGACAATTGAAGCACCGGCGACTCTCTCCGGGGGGAAGAAACCGCCATGCGTGCTTCAATGCCCCGAGAAGAGCCGCTGGATGGTGCAGGTGAGGGCAGAGATAAGGCAGCGCCCATCTCTAACCCCTCTGCAACATCCAATTGTGATCCCCACGACTGCAGCCTCCGCTCCGCCTCAGCGGCAGCGGGACCAGAGCCGCGGGGAACACGAGCCGAGGCACCCTCCTCGAAGAGTGCCCGGTGGGAGCGCAGCTTTCTCAGCGGTAACTTTTCACAATGCTCGCAAGCAGCCCCCTCGAGGGCTGCCTGGGCATGCTGCGCTCCCAAGCAGGCTACACAAAGAGAGTGTGTATCCCCGCTCGTGATGTAACGTGGGCAGGGATGAACACACCTCTTAAAACTGCTTTCACTCGCCATAGTATCTATCTATTTTATTTTCGCTTTGTTTTGTTAATATATATGCAATATTTAACAAAAAGGGTGGAAAAACTCTTCAATAGACAGACAAAAACACCAAATAGACAGACAGGTTCACACAGATTGCTTGCTGAAGGCTCAGAAGCTAGTTCCTGTTTGTTTTCACGGACGCTTTATAGCTTCCGGTCGATGACGTCATCACGCCGACGATCGATCTTTTTTCCGATGGAATGGTTCTACAGGCGCTTCACGACGCATTAACGCAGAGGCGTTCTCACAGCGTTTCGACGCAGCTCGAGTTCCCCGAAAGGGAACCATCGTTATGAGAGATGAAACGTGACGATGACTATCAGACCATTGCGACAATATATGCTTTATGTGTGTTTTTCAAGCCATCTCAATGTAGGCTATTTATTGACAATAAAGTATCATATGAGTAATGCATCTTTTTTAATGTTTAGGATCTTCTGCTCACCAAGGCTGCATTTATTTTATCAAAAATAGTTAAAAAGTAATATTGTGAAATATTATTACAAATTAAAACAGCCTTTTTCCTATGTGAATATATTCCTGCTATGATCAAAGCTGAATTTATCAGTCTTCAGTGTCACGTGATCCTTCACAAATAACTCTCGTATGATGATTTTATAATCAAGAAACATTTATGATTATTAGCTGTGTTGAAAACAGTTGTGCTGCTTAAAAATGTTGTGGAAACCATAAAACATTTTATTTTTCAGGATTCTTTGATGAATAGAAAGTTCCAATATCAATTGTGATCAATTTAATGCCTGCCTGATCAATAAAAGTATTAATTTCTCTCATTTTTTAATTTTACCACAAATGTTTAGATGGTTTCCACAAAAATGAACCATCACCATGAGCAGCACAACTGATAGTAATCATAAATGTGTGTTGATCATCAAATCCTCATATGAGAATGATTAGTGAAGGATCATGTGACACTGAAGACTGGAGTAATGATGATGAATTCAGCTTTGATTACAGGAATAAATTGCACTTTACTATATATTCACTTTTTTATTTTATTTTATTTTTTACATTGCATACAATCTATGGAGACTTAATGCACAAGTGTTTGTAGTATATAAGCCAATCATAAAATTGGCATAAAATATAGGAGAAAAATATTATAGATATTGGAGGTTATTGTTCAGCAGTGTATTTGATATCTTACCAAATTAAAAGCAAGAGATGAGATAAATTATATCGGTCCAAAAACAAAAAATTGGTTTCTATCACGACATTGCTGTCCCCCTCACTTCTGAAAAGATGGCTACACCCCTGCATTATTACAGTATTTATTAAACTTTGTTAATTTTTCACGTTTAGTTCACCCAAAAAAGTTCTTAAAATGACCCTCATGTCGTTCCAAACCCATAAGACATTCATTTATTTTCAGAACACAACAAATAAAGCTTTAATATGTGTACTATAATTACTATGTGAAATAAGTACTAATAAACAGTTAATATAGTAATTGATATAGATACTGATATAGATATCCATATTTATAGCTTTATTGATTAAAATAACCAGCTCATGGCAGACGACTTGCGACCAGAGAGTGACCTGAGTGATGCGATGTAGGAGTAGCGTAAGCTTCGATGTCTCTCTGGGCAACAAAGTCAAGCTCTTCTCTTTTATCGAATCCTCTTTAAATTCAAATTTGTGACCAGTGTTTTGTTTTCCTCTATTCTCTGCATATCCGCATTCATTAATACATCATGCTTCAGGTCAGAGGCTCTTTTGGCGTAAGTAGACACGCACGGTTGGCTGCCGGAAGATAGATATTTTAGTCTATAAAGTCAAAAATATGGATATTTTTCTAATATAAAATGCATAGCTTCTCTCTTCAGAAGGCCTTTATTAAAAGATTTTTTTAAATGTCCTGATTACTCAACCCCATGTTATCCAAGATGTTAATGTCTTTCTTTCTTCAGTCTAAAAGAAATTAAGAAAATATTCCAGGATTTTTCATTGTATAATGGTTTTCAGTTGCAAACAAAATACTGAAGGCCCAAATCAATGCAGTTCCACCTCCGTGTTTACAAAGCACTCATGTGAAGACTAATACAAACGGCCTCTAGCAAAAAAAAAAAAAAAGGTAAAACAACGATACTGGATGATTTTGAAGTTGAAAATTGAGTGTTTTTGCTAAAGGCTGTTTGTATTGGTCTTCACACGAGCACTTTGTAAACACGAGGGCGGGACTTCTGCCTACGTCTATGTGACCATTTACACGTGATTATTTCATCCTTGGCATCTCGCGGAGCTGCGCAAGTTGAACAATTAAGGTTTAAAAGTATATTCATTTTTTTAAATGACTGATCGTTTGACTGGATAAGACCATATTCCTCATCTAGGATCGCGCAGAGGCTATGAAGCCCTTTGAAACTGCATTGATTTAGACCTTCAACATTTTGGTTGCAACTGAAAAGCATTGTATGATGAACAATCCTGGAATGTTTTTTTCAAGAAACTTAATTTCTTTTCCACTGAAGAAATAAAGACATGAACCTCTTGGATGAGATGGGGATGAGTAAATGATCAGTCAATTTTCATTTTGGGGTAAACTAATCCGTTAATTATCTTTAATTGATGGCCATGACACTGTGTTCAATGTATTTTGTTTTTGTTTTTTGGGTTTTGTTTTTTTCCTGAGCAAAGTTCAGTTTGCTATCAAGTTGGATTTGTAAATAACTCATGTGGAGTATAATTTGAGTGTTTCATTTTGTGTTGAAATAAGTGTTTCCATCACAAATTTGTGTATGTCATTGATTGAAATCATATATGGTTAGTATATGCAGAGACGTTGATATATTGACTGAAATCATGTATGATTATTATATGTAGTTTATATGAATATTATATAAACTTGAAGAGCTAACACGCCATTTCCTTATTAAAAAAAAAAGAAATCTGTATGAAAAGCATATAAACAAATGACACAAAATGTAAATAAATTCTATATGGCTTTAATTTGACTAGCATATGATTCAGTATAAGAACTTTATATGATTTGTATATGAATATCCGATATTTTCTACTAATACCATATACCATTGCATACTGTTTACATGTAAAACTCATATAAGTTCCCTTTCGAAAGGGAACTCGCGGTGCGTCAGCTGACGCTACGGGGAACGCCTTCAGCGTGACAGGTGTCTGAAATCGCTATCAAATCACAATCCTACTGACCGTCGGCAGCTGGTGATGTCATCACCGTGCGACCAGGAAGTATAAAAAGGCACCGTGCCAACATGACAACATCCTTTCGTCTTCAGGGACTGTTTTGTCTGGTTCGCTGGAAAGTCTTAAAATGAAGTGCACACGCAAGGTTAGGGGAGCGTACAGGAAGTGCGCTGATCCTTGTCCCAGGTTTCTTATGCCTGAGGACACACACACCCTTTGTGTGCTCTGCCTGGGGGAAGAGCACGCGCGGGAGGTTCTCGAGGGGGCCTCCTGCGCGAACTGCGATCGTTTTCCGTTGAGGACGCTCCGCTCTCGCCTGGCCTTCTTCTCGAGGGAAGAAGAGCCAGCATCTGGGAGCGGTCCCGCTCAAGCTGAGGCTGAGCGGCGCCGTCTGTCCTGGGGCTCCCAGATGGACCTGGCTCATCGTCTGGAGAGTACAGTTCTCGCGGATGATCAGCCAGGTCGCGAGAGCAGGCTGACGGAGGAGGAGTCGGATGGAGACTCCTCCTCGTCGTCAGCCCATGCTCTTCCGGTCGATCAGAGGATGGCTGTGGATGAGGGGGAAAATGAAGCTGAGGCTGAATCCTCCCAGCCATCCTGCCCCGTGTATGGGGAGCTGCTAGATGTAATGGGGCGCTCGGGGCTGAGACTTCAGCTGCCGTGGCAGAGAGCCAGGGGAGAGGCCGCCCGCCCAGACAGATTGGGCGATCGGTTTCTCCCCGACCATAGCCGCCCAGCTCCCGGGAGCCTTCCATTCCTCCCCGACCTTCACGAGCAGGTCGTGGGGGCATGGAAGAAACCCTACTCGGCGCGAATCCATCGGCATCAGCGTTTTAACTTCGCTGATGTCGAGGGATTGGCCGAGGCAGGCTATGTGTCGATGCCGCCCATCGACGAGACGTTCGCGAACTATCTCGCGTCCGGGCGGCCATCGACACTAAGAGCTCCAGCCCTGCCGTCTAAACCATTAAAGACGACTTCGCGTCTGAACGGCAGGGCATACACGTCGGCGGGTCAGGCGGCGACGGCCTTGCACACAATGGCGGTGTTGCAGGCCTATCAAGCCAATCTGCTGAGGGACCTCGATCAGGGGGAGGGCCTACCCCCTGATGCGATGGCTGATTTGCGCCGCACCACAGATCTCTCTCTCCGGGCGGCCAAACACACAGCAGTCGCCATCGGACGGCCATCGGACGGCCACGGAGAGGCATCTGTGGCTGAACCTGGCGGACATCGGGGGGAAAGAAAAGGCTTTTCTCCTCGATGCCCGGGTCTCGCCCTCTGAGCTTTTCGGCACCTCCGTCGAGGCGGTGGTGGGAAGGTTCAGAGAGGCGAGGGCGCACTCAGCGGCATATAGAACGTGTATTCCGCTGAGGTCCGGGGCGGCGCCCAGGCAGGAGGGTGTCCCTGGCCCTTCGAGATCCGAGGATCATCGATTGGGGCAACGCAGCAGCCTAGCCTCTCGGGCGCCCCCTCCGTGGAGGAGTAGGACGCAGAAGAGGCGTGACACCCGCAACAGGAGGAGGGACATCGGGGAGAAGAGCCGCTTCCAGCTCCAGAAGCGGGGTGGTGAGTCTCCGCCCCCGAGGGCGCGGAAGTGATGTAAATGTGTCCCCTGCTTTGTTTTTCTGTTGTGTTTCTTTTCTCTCCCCGGGCGCGCTTCACACCAGGCCTCGCGGGCCGATGATGAGCGGATGTGAGACTCTGACGGCCTGCCAGGCTGGTGTGTGCTCTGCCCGCACACAGTGCATCGTCTCTGGGAAAAGCGGGATTTCGCGGCCGCCTCCTCGGCCTTACATTTGAGAATAAAGCGCCCCACCCTCAGGTTAGTGCACCGAAGCATGCATGTTACATGAAGCGATGAGGCACCGAAGACAGCGGGTGAGTCCCCTTTTAGGGCAAACATTCTTCTTTTTAATGCCGTATGTTTGGACTCTATGCTTCCCTGAGGGATATTTTGTCTACAAAAGATGAAGAAAACTGTAACAGTTGGAAAAGTGGGCCTGTAGTTCCCCGGTAAAGGTGGCTAGAACGATGTTTGTATAAACACAGTGTGTTTATGTAGGCTGTATGTTTGCTAGTGTAGCAACAGTAGTTTACAAGGCTGTTTTCTCTTCTGGATATGTGTAATATGAGCAGTTGAGGCCACCGCACATGCCGCGGGCATGTAGCGGCGATATAAACTGACGTATGTTCTCCTGGCGAACTTTTTTAGCTGTAGCCACCTCTGTGTAGCGTTACCACCTCTGCTAGTGAAATACCTAGATGAATTTGTGAGGTTAGGCTTTTGAACTGCAGTAAGGTCTGTCCCAGTCCTTTTTAGGGCTGTTGTTGTGGGATTATCAGACCGATTCTAGTGCATCAAGTTGGCCTAGGCTGTTGATGGGATGACGGTGGCGTCTCGCTGTGGCATATCGCCCTGGCAGTTGCCCCGGGCTCCTGTCGGTATCCCCACAGGAGCTTTGTATCCCTACCCGGCCTCCCCGCAGTAGGGTCGTCCGGCCAATGCCCACCCCCCTTCTGCATTTGGGGGTTGTTATTAATGCAAAAAGGTGTATAGCAGAATGAATCGCGACTCAGCCAGTGGTCGTGGGGACGGGGTAGGCGTCTCTTCGCGGTGCGCAGTCAGAATGGTTTTGCTAGCCCCGCCCCCCAGAGCTAGTGCGGCTGCCACTTCTGGGCGGCCCCCCAGCTTGGTTCAGGAAATGGCCGGTTGTGTGTGTTCAATATCTTTCACTTTTGCTCTGTGTCTTCTGCTTCACCTTTTAGGCTCGGGTCGAGCTGTACTTTGCAACCATCTGAAAGCATCGGTTGGTTGGATGCTCCCCTGGAGTCGAAACACTGTCACGGCTGACGCCCTTGCGCGGACGGCGGACCGCTGGACGACCAGACGGCCGCCCTGGAGGCAGGTGGCGTAAGTTGTACTCCCCTCGCTTTAGAGGGTGCAATGCGTTTTATGCTGAGTGCACTGCTGTGGGCATTGTGTTTTAGGTCCACGCTGGTAGGCGCTGCCTGAGAGACTGCGCCGTCGCAGAAGGCTGCTATGGGCCGCTGGGGCGGACCGACTATAGAAGGCTGGCTGGCGGGAGACGCCAGCCGAGGCAGTCCGGGCAGTTAACTCTGGGTCAAGTGGTAGGCCTCAGTAGGCCTCCCTGCAGGTGAGTTCCTGTTGGCTGCAGTAGAAACCTCGTCATAAGTAGGCCCCTAACGGCCTCCCTGGGGATGAGTCCCCAGGTATTGACTGGATACCCAGTCCTCATCAGCCAGCAGACAGCCACCATCAGTCCGACTTTAAGGGCTCGCTGAGTTTCAGCACACCTCATATGGCGTCCCCTGAGGGGGTGACCTAGGGTTCCGACCATTGGTTGACAGGATCTAGGCCGCTTTAGGCCTCCTGTAGGGTGAGCCCCGGTTCCCAGGTCTTGCAACAGTGTGCGTGGGTGCTAGGCATTCGGCTAGCATAGTTTGCTATCAAGGACGGGCCGCTTCAGGCCGTCCTATTGTCGTTTCCCGGCCCTGCGGGGTTTCCGGTGGGATTTGCCATCGGATAAGCACCGTATGTCACCAATCTAATAGGGAACTGCCATTCGGCAATAGGCCTCTCTGGGCCGCCCTAAAAAGACCGGACTGTACGTAGGCATCAAACAGGCCTCCCTGGAGGCGAGCCCCGGGAACACAACAGCTCCCAACAGTTTGCACGTTGGCTGGCAGGAAGTAGGCCGCTCTAGGCCGCCTGAGGGTGAGCCCCCGAGCTGGGACGCTCGGTATGCCAGTGTATTATGCTGTCAGGCCTTTTTGGGCCTTTTTGGGAGGGATTCCTGGGCTTTGGGCTGACAGCTAGCGGCTGCCCGCCGGTGGGTCCCGGCCTGAGCCGGTATAACTCAAGGGCGGGCTCATGCCCTAGCACAACGAGACTCCGTTTCTGCTGCGCAGTCCCTTCAGGACAGGGGACTGGCTAGCCTACAGCATGGCTTACCTACCAAGCTGGCTTAAGAGCTCCCCTCATTGAGGGTTGTCTGCGAGCTTACGGCCGCTTGAGCCTGATCAGACGGGCAGGCCCCCCTCGGGGCCTCCCGGGTAGATCAGTCCATAGGCCTTGTTTAGGCCTCCTGAGCACCCCTGTAATAAATGTGCTCAGTAGATCCTAGGATTGAGCAGAAGAGACTCCCCTCGATGGCAAGGGTAAGAAGCACTAAGCTGAGTACTGCTCTCCAGGATTCCCGTCTCCGAGTTCCGGTCTGAGGAGGACATTGCCAGTTTGCAGTCCTTCAGTCTGGATGCTCATGAGTAAGAGCGATGTCCGGAGGCTCTGTTTTGACAGACAGGGTTGGCCAAGCTGGGGTGTCACACAGAAGTGATGCCAGGAGAGGCCTCCCTGGTGGCATTTGGTGAAGGTTTTCCCGAATAAAGTGACGGGCTAGGGCGCCCTCGGGTCCCCTAGCCACATTCCCTTAAGGGACTCCTTCCTTCGAAGTAGTAGGTCCCAGGCCCTCGAGCAAGCCGAGAGTAGGAAACCTCAGTTAAAACTTGTTTAGGTTCTCTCTTAGGCATATAGCTTGGGCTATGACCGTAGGGAATGATGTCACTGGCAGCCTGTGTGGCTAGAGGGGGAGTGGTTCAGACTTTCTGCGAACACTCGTCCAGGCAGTTCTCACTGCCAGTAAGGGGCGTGCACTCCCCTCAGCATGGCGGCGTGGGTATATTGTTCCCCGTAGCGTCAGGTGACGCAGCGCGAGTTCCCTTTCGAAAGGGAACGTCCCCGGTTACGTATGTAACCTTAGTTCCCTGAGAACAGGGAACGAGACGCTGCGTCACATGGCCATGCTTCAAGGTGTGCCTGCCCTCAGTCCCTTCAGACGAAGCGGATGTTGTCATGTTGGCACGGTGCCTTTTTATACTTCCTGGTCGCACGGTGATGACATCACCAGCAGTAGGATTGTGATTTGATAGCGATTTCAGACACCTGTCACGCTGAAGGCGTTCCCCGTAGTGTCAGCTGACGCAACGTCTCGTTCCCTGTTCTCAGGGAACTAAGGTTACAAACGTAACCGGGGACGATTTTTGCAGTATTCATACATGACCCAAAGGTTTTCTGTGTGCTTTTTAGTATGAAATGGGCCATTAACGGTCTGATTTTGTGTGTGATATATATGGGACTTACATTAAACATATAAGATAATTCTGACTGATTTAAGTAAGGAAAATATATGGTCGCTATAACCATATAGGTTTTTTTCATATGGGGGTCCATATTGAAAGGAATGCTCCTCAGAATGAACTACCAACTGTATTGCTTTACAGTGGACTCAAACTATATCAACTCTCTTCCATTTCTTCCCTACATGAGCTGGAACTTCATTAAAAATAAAATTCAACCACACATTTCTAATATTAGGATCCGAAGGAAGCTTATGCAGCAACTGTGTTCTTTCAAAACCAGGAATAGCGCAATATCCTGCTTTCTTCTGCATGTTTATTGCTGGTGGCTAGCGAGATCCGAACAGCTCCATGAGTTGGTGGGCGGGGCTTCTGAATTAGATGTGCTTATTATTCTGTAGAGATGGTCTTTCGTCACTTGATTACGTCAGGATGAAACACACGGTCGTTTTCTGGGCCTGGTGTCTATAAAAGCTTTTTCTCTGACTAACAAAGAAGTTTTCAGCTCTGAAACATACAGGATATTCTTATATTACCATGACCTTTTATTTATCAAAAGCTCAAGGGAAAGTTGATTTCTCAATTCATCACCCCTTTAAAATGAACTTAACATTAAATAATAGGCCTATATTTATTTGTCAGTATGATTTGCAAATATAAAATGAGTGACTCATGTCTACATTTCTCTGTCTGAGTCAGATTACACACATGCAGTGCTAGTAACGTTGTTTTCTGTGGGCACTTCTGTGGTAATGTATCTCAGCTAAATTAAGAAACATCCGCCTCATGCTATCCCTCCTTCCTGAGCACCCTGAAACAGAGAAGCTATTGAATCAAGCATCTTAGTTTTGGGTGTCAGATATCAATGGGACTTGGACTTAATACCTTCATTCTGTGTTGGCTCAAGTCAATACAGAGATTTTTTCGGACTAGGTCAGATATTTTTTTAGATCAGGTGAGGTCATCAGCATAAACATAAGATAAGGGCTGCAAGACTGAGTGGCATCTCGCACATGCAAAATGTAATCCATACAGTGGATAAAGTTACAGATTTGCATTGAGTTCCATGTTTGCATTTACGTTGCAATACAATTCATGAAATATAGAATACGTAGTTGCACACCTTAGAATGTTCATCAAGCAATCAGAATCAAGCATTCAACAGCCCTGTATTACTATGAAGAAAAAAAAGTATTTATTATTGACCAACAAAAACCTGGTCTAAAGTTCTCAGAGTTATGTTTGTTTTCTTCAGTCAGTTGGGTTTCTTTGTCTTTGTTTCTCACCACTCATCTGTTGCTATGGCTACCTCAATTAACTTTTTGTTTGTGTTCGCCACTTAAATGTCACCCTTGTCTGAACTCTTTGTCTGGTCACAGTTGTGTTGGTGTGTGTTTTCTTGCCTGTTTTCCTGTTCCTGAGCATTATAATTAAATATTTGTTTGGATTTGAGCTTCTAATTCTTTAGTTTGTTCTAATTCTACATCATTACAAAAGTCAATAGTGCAGAATTTTTTGTGTTATTTAAAGGCTGGGTTAATAATATGCACATAGGTGTGTGCATGTACACTCTGCTTATCTCACACACAGGGATGTGAAGCAGCACACAAACATTTTTAAATATTAAAATTACATGGATTCCTATCTGGAGAAGCGTTCAGCCTATCAACTGGCAAATTTATTGCGTAAGCGCATTCCCTTTTAAAGGAAATGGGAGATGAGACTCTTGTTGTTGTTTTTTGCACATTACGCCCAAAACTTACCCATGACTAATTAGGAGACTATACAACCCTTTTGGACCATGCACCTGGCACGCCGACCGCATTTTACAAATGTATCCATTACACATGTACTTGCTGAGAACATTTCATCATCTCCATATAACTAACCTTCAGACCCATTTAATTTAACCATTTTTACACTAACATTGGCGTCGGTAAGATATATTTTTAAGATATATATTTTTTAATGTTTCTTAAAGAATTATCTTATGCTCACCAAGGCTGCATTAATTTTATAAACTGTATATTGAAACATTATTACAATTTACAGCAGCTGTTTCTATTTTAATGTCATATGATCCTTCAGAAAATCATTGTAATATGCTGACTTGGTGCACAAGAAATATCTCCTAATACAGGTCCTTCTAAAAAAAATAGCATATTGTGATAAAAGTTCATTATTTTCCATAATGTAATGATAAAAATTAAACTTTCATATATTTTAGATTCATTGCACACCAACTGAAATATTTCAGGTCTTTTATTGTTTTAATACTGATGATTTTGGCATACAGCTCATGAAAACCCGTGCTTTGAAGCGATTACCACGCACCGTTGTTTTTCACGTACGTCGGACTTGGACGCAAAGGTGAAGAAAGCGCCCCTGAGCTTGGGGGGATGCCGGGCGAACTGAATCGCACAGCCGAGTCTGATGGTGCACCACAGACGTACCCGCAGTGGGGCAGCGTAGCAACATGCAGGGACCCGACCCGGAGGGCGCGGAGGCGGCCCGTGGTGGGGTCTGCGTGCGCGTGGCAACACCTACCTGCTTCCGCTGAGGGGGCGTGGAACCAAGGGGAGGCCACGTGGGGGCGTCACGCGCGATTGGAGAGGTGCCTGAGGGTGGCAAGGCATGGAAGTGTCGCACACCGCCAGGCGCGCTCTCTTGGCACCCAGAGATTTTGGAAACCGCTCTTTCTGTGAAGTTTTGGATACAGATGTTATTGTCACAGGAAAACCCCCATGTCCCTGCTCCGGGGGGAGGAAGTGGTGCTGCTGCCACTTCCTGTCGAGCAGGATCATACATCTCTAGGTGGCCTGTCTCAGGGTCTCTTACGACGGCGCTTGCCACCTGCCTTGGCAGCGGCCTGAGCGGGCTGGACGTCCTTCCCGCGGCCAGCTCCACGCCTACACCCGGGTGGAAGCTGCTGCTGGGCTGTGGCGGGAGCGGGCGGACCGCCGGTGCAGGATGTGCCGGATGGCCTCCATCTGATTCTGGGCGGCCGAGAACTGCTGGACAAAATATGCTCTTTTAGGTGTTGAAATACCCAGGGATGGATCACGGCAGAAATGACAGGTTTTGTGTGCATCCTTTTTTCTGCTCTCACCAGCAAAAGGAACACACCCACCGAACCAACTATGTGTTGTGTGTGTGTTGTGTAAAGTGCAATTTGCTCAGTTTGCTGTGAAAACAGCAGCTCTCTCAGCAGCAGTGAGATTGTAGAAACATCCAGAGCCACCGTGCACAGGCGTGTGCAGGAAATGGGCTACAGGTGCTGCATTCCCCAGGACAAGTCACTTTTGGGCTACAGAGAAGCAGCACTGGACATCAGTGGTCCAAAGTACTTTTTTCGGATGAAAGCAAATTTTGCATGTCATTCGGAAATCAAGTTGCCAGAGTCTGGAGGAAGACTGGGGAGATGGAAATGCCAAAATGCCTGAAGTCCAGTGTCAAGTAGCCACAGTCAGTGCACTGTAAAAAAAATTATTTAGAAAAAAACTTACCTGGTTGCCTTAAAATTTTGAGTTCATTGAAATTAAAATTTTGAGTTAATATAATGAACATTTTTTGAGATTCGACAACCTTTATTAAAATATTATTAAAAGATTTTGTAAGCATATTGTGTAATTGTGTGTGTTTTATTTCTGATGATGCAGTGAAACATGCCAAAAAGTGCTATTTTCATGATTTATCAATTTTTTTATGTGGTTCAGATACAATAATACAGTATTTTTTCTATTTATAGAGTTTCTATTTATTAAACTAATTTCCTTCATTGTATCAACTCAAAGTTTTAATTTCAATAAACTCACAATTTTAAGGCAACCAGGTTACTTACTTTTTTAAGTTAAACCAACAAAAACCAACCCAATTTTTTTACAGTGTGATGGTCTGGGGTGCCATGTCAGCTGCTGGCGTTGGTCCACTGTGTTTTATCAAGGGCAGGGTCAATGCAGCTAGCTATCAGGAGATTTTGGAGCACTTCATGCTTCTATCTGCAGAAAAGCTTTATGGAGATGAAGATTTGGTTTTTCAGCACGACCTGGCACCTGCTCACAGTGCCAAAACCACTGGTAAATGGTTTACTGACCATGGTATTACTGTGCTCATTTGGCCTGCCAACTCTCGTGACCTGAACCCCATAGAGAATCTGTGGGATATTGTGAAGAGAAAGTTGAGAGACGCAAGACCCAACACTCTGGATGAGCTTAAGGCCGCTATCGAAGCATCCTGGGCCTCCATAACACCTCAGCAGTGCCACAGGCTGATCGCCTCCATGCCACGCCGCATTGAAGCAGTCATTTCTGCAAATGATTCCCGACCAAGTATTGAGTGCATAACTGAACATAATTATTTGAAGGTTGACTTTTTTTTTTGTATTAAAAACACTTTTCTTTTATTGGTCGGATGAAGTATGCTTTTTTTTTTGGGGGGGGGGGGGGGGGGTTCATGAGCTGTATGCCAAAATCATCAGTATTAAAACAATAAAAGACCTGAAATATTTCAGTTGGTGTGCAATGAATCTAAAATATATAAAAGTTAAATTTTTATCATTACATTATGGAAAATAATTAACTTTTATCACAATATGCTAATTCTTTTTTAAGGACCTGTATTATCAATTTTAAAAACAGTGCAGTGCTTATTGTTTTTGTGGAAACCATGATATATGTTAATTAGGATTCTTTGATAAATAGAATGTTCAAAAGAACAGCTTTCATTTAAAATTATAACCTTTTGTAACTTTATAAATGTCCTTACTGTCACTTTTGATCAATTGAATGCATCCTTGTTGAATAAATGAATAAACCCATTATTTCTCTGAACAAAATATCCTACTGAGCACAAACTTTTCAATAGCAGTCTGTTTGTCTAAACATGCTGAAAACAGATGCTGAACCCCTGACGTCTACTACTCCGCACATACACATAATTTATGGTTTCCATTCATCTTCTTACTTTGAATTAACATGATCTATGGTATTTTCTCCAAAAGTGCTGAAGACGGTCCATAAGAGAGCGTGCTAATGAAATTTGTTCGTTTAGGACAGAGGCACTTCATGAGCAATTTTGCTTACACCTCCACCTGCTGTATTGCATGAGAGAGATGGAGACATGGAGACAAATGCCTCTGGCACAGTCCCACCAACAAACTCTGAACTCTTTCCATGCAAATCGTGCCACTGCAGGCAGAAACAAGCAATTTCTGCAAATGACTCTCGTGGCAGGGGTAAGCAGTGTGTCATTTCTGGCTGCCAGCTTTCCAGGGCATCACTCGGAGGCAGTTGTCGCATTGGACACCATACCTCCTTCTACTGCTGTGTGTGTATGTGCAGAGCACCTTACACCGGGCTCAGCTCCAGGACAATGAAGCGGGGCGGTCTCACCCTCATCTGTCACCTGAGTCGCCAACACCTGCTGTTGAGCGGAGAGGCGCAGAAAGTGATGGGGAGCTTGCTCTAAATCATACCACCTTTCATCTTCTCTGCCAGGGTTTTATATGTGGCCTCATTTGTAACATTATGGCATTCGCTCTGACTGACGAGCCAGCACTGATATTAAAAGCAGTGCAATGGCATAAAGGCCTGAAGCTATTACAGCCGGCCTGCAATATATGAGCGAGTGTTGCACCATCCATTTGCACACTAAATGGTATCTATCGGTCACTCCAGCTGTTTACGGTGATCCATGTGATGGAGAATGTTTGGGATGAGCGTGTCTATCAACGCTGCAGGCAAAGCTTCTTGGAAATCCCTGAGAGGAAAGTTAGGCTAGCGTGTCATTTTCTAACAACATAGGCTTGTTACAGTGCATGCAATGATCAAACAACAATGCTAGGATTTAGATCTAAAAAATGATGTGTGATGTTTTACTATGTATCTTTGCTTTATGTAAACTTTAGACAGCATGCATGCAAAGTTGACCGCATTTACTTTCTTAATGCATGTTATCTTTAAGAGATAGTTCACCAATAAAGGAACATTCTGTCATCATTTCATTATCCCCATATTCAGAAATTGTGTTCAGCAGAAGAAGAAGAAAAGTCATACAGGTTTTAAACAACTTGAGGGTGGATAAATCATCATGACATTTTAATCATGGGGGGAATTGTTACCTTTAATGCCTCTCTTATTGGGAACTATTCATAGTGCTTGTTATTCGTAAGCTGTTAGTAAATCTGGCCCTATATCTTCCACTGGCCTACATGTTTTTTTTTTCTTTCTTTTTTCTTTATTGAAACATATAATTCAAATAACCAATATCTGCATACAACAAGAATGCTTCAAATGATAGCTATCACATATCTTAAACCAATTAGCAAGTCAAAAAAAACAACAACAAAAAAACATAACAACAAGCTGAAGAGTTCTTCTTTTTTCCTATGGACACATTCAAGATTCATAGAATTTGAATGTGAACATAGTGGGGACATTACATAAAGAATTCCTCCATAAAGTTGAACAAAATTCCATTATTTTGATTAATTAATTAACTTTAATGACATCTTTAGCGATTCCATCTTTTAGGTAGGCATTTTACAATTTTTTGTTTTTGGATGTAATATTTACCACGCAACATGTAAGCTCGCCAGAACATATAACATCTTTTAGGGATCATTTCTTGGGGTAAAAAGAAAATAACTAACATCCGACCAAAATGTTAAAGATAAATCACAGTTTTAAAACAAATGAGCCAAGTCTTCCTTGTGTACAGTACAAAAAGAGCATTTGTTGTCAATATCCATGAATTTTGATAAGGAAGCCGCTGCCCTAGCCTGGCAGAATGGAACTAACACCAGTGATGTCATAACATAATTTGCATAATGAATTGCAATGGGTCCTCTTTTCTTGCATCAATTTGCATACTAAATTGTACCGTAATTGCCTGCTTCACATATATGTAAACAGCTTCCTTTACACTGCACAGGTTATAATAAGTATTTTTATCTTATGTGCAGTCGAAAACAAGATGCTCAGTGTCACTACGGGAATGTATTTTTATGTATACCCAACAGAAGCCTAAAACCTACATAAATCTCACCTGAAACTACTCTTATGTTGCTTTCCAAGCTCTGGTGTTTCCTTCAGGAAATGTGAATCTATTTGGCTAATGCCATTCCTTGCTAAGTTTATTTGAATTGGGAGGCTCAAAATGTGAACATCGCACCAGAGGGCCTCTAACTAATCAGCCAAATAGCCTTCCAAAACACAGTTAGAAAGCCTTATCTAAAATAAACTGAATCACATGGAGAGAGCAGTTGAGTTTGACCCTGTAATTTAATTTTCACCTCTGTTCTTTTATTATTACAGAGTTAATTTAATTAGATCACTTTTTGGTTTGTGTTCTGGTATATTAAGAGCTGTGTGTGTGTGTGTGTGTGTGTGTGTGTGTGTGTGTGTGTGTGTGTGTGTGTGTGTGTGTGTGTGTGTGTGCGTGCGTGCGTGCGTGCGTGCGTGCGTGCGTGCGTGCGTGTGTGCATGTGTGTAGGTGTGTGTGTGTGTGTGTGTGTGTGTGTGTGTGTGTGTGTGTGTGTGTGTGTGTGTGTGTGTGTGTGTGTGTAACGAGTTGCTTCTAACCAAAATTAATCATATCATACAAGACACAATAATGATACTTCACATTGACACTGCAATGAAATAAAATGTTGCAGCGTGAAGACAAAACTCATTAGAGCATCTTGTTAGTATATATGAGTCATCACACAGTTCAGCATCTCCTCCAAATGTGCTTGGCGTTTGTTTGCTCAGCAGTACAGCTGATTTGCAATATCATGCGTCAGGTTAAATACCCACAATGCTGTAGTCACTATACAGAATAGAAAAACAGTGGAAGGTGCTGTCAGCTCAGTGTCCTGTTGTGGTGAGTAGAAGCCACTGACACGACCAGATGGCTGTGGACAGGGACAAGCTATGTCCAGTTTCTCTGGCCCACAGATTGTCCAGCGATTTGTTTTGAAACAAAGGTGACTTGTCTGTCAGAGGGACAAAAAGTTAACAACATCCAGAGGATTTGCAAAGTTTGTGACCTGAAAATGTAATTTGGTATTACATACTGCATTCACAATTCATAAAATGTACAGTCCAAACTCTAAAATTCTGATGAGCAAAATTACAATAAAAGCATATATGTGACCGCACATACACTCAGCTAAAGGATTATTAGGAACACCATACTAATACTGTGTTTGACCCACTTTTGCCTTCAGAAATGTCTTAATTCTATGTGGCAATAATTTAACAAGGTGCTGAAAGCATTCTTTAGAAATGTTGGCCCATACTGATAGAATAGCATCTTACAGTTGATGGAGATTTGTGGGATGCACATCCAGAGCATGAAGCTGCCATTCCACCACATCCCAAAGATGCTCTATTGGGTTAAGATCTGGTGACTATGAGGGCCATTTTAGTGCAGTTAGCTCATTGTCTTTTCTAAAAACCAATCTGAAATTATTCGAGCTTTGTGACAAGGTGGATTATCCTGCTGGAAGTAGCCATCAGAGGATGGGTACATGGTGGTCATAAAGGGATTGACATGGTCAGAAGCAATGCTCAGGTAGGCCGTTGGCATCGGTAGCCCGGTGGGGTCTTCTGCTGTTGTAGCCCATCCGTCTCAAGGTTGTGTGTGTTGTGGATTCAACACACACAAGTCGGTTGTAACGAGTGGTTATTTCAGTCAAAGTTGCTCTTCTATCAGCTTGAATCAGTCAGCCCATTCTCCTCTGACCTCTAGGCCAATCCACAAGGCATTTTCCCCCACAGGACTGCTGCATACTGGGTATTTTTTTCCCTTTTCACACCATTCTTTGTAAACCCTATAAATGGTTGTGCGTGACAATCCCAGTAACTGAGCAGATTGTGAAATACTCAGAAATACCTGTTTGGCACTAACAACCATGTCACACTCAAAATTGCTTAAATCCCCTTTCTTTCCCATTCTGACATTCAGTTTGGAGTTCAGGAAATTGTCTTGACCAGGACCACACTCCTAAATGCATTGAAGCAACAGCCATGTGATTGGTTGATTAAATAATTGCATCAATGAGAAATTGAACAGGTATTCCTAATAATCCTTTAGGTGAGTGTATGTCAATGTGCCATGTTGCTATGCTGCATGGAAATCACCAAAACAATACTTTTCAAAAATGTTGGGTTGGTAAGATGTTTCTGAAAACATATATTGAGATACAAGCAAAACCAGTAATATTGTTAAATATTTTTGCAATTTAAAATAAATGTGTTTTGTTTTCATATATTTTAAAGGTCCCATGGTATGAGTTTTTTTTTTTTTTTTAACATTAATATGGTTTCCCCTAGCCGGAATATTGTCCCCAAGTGGCTAGAAATTTTGATCGGTGTAAACCGAGTTCTGGCTGTCTTTCTCTGCCTTTGAGAAAATGAGAGCCCAGATGAGCTGATCTTGAATTCTCCTGTTATGACATCATACCAGGAAAGGTTTCCTCCCATTCCTCTGCTTTGCCCGCCCAGAGAATTAGTAGAGAATGGATTCAGTTTATCAGCCGCGATGTCAGCACAGGCTTTACCATACGGATTCAACAGCACCGCCACAGTGGGTAACAATGTTCATTAATGCCTGATCTGTGATCAGTGATTTCTGAGGAGTAGCTAATCATTCAAGTTCACACAGACTTTCTTTCTAAATTTTTAATACTCAGTCCTGCCGCTGTCCATCTTGATGCATCAGTGAATCAAGCCAGTGACTAAAATGATCAACTTCACGTTGTTTCTGTTAGTAGCATGAAACAAATATGTTATTTAAATGATTCATTATTCATTTAAATGATTAAACTACAGTGAGCGATCAAAGAACACTTTTTAAAATGTTCGGATCTGTCAATCACGTATATCTGCAGTGCACATTCGTCTAAACTGCCGCTAAGCTGCACAACAGAAGCTCTTACTGTATTTATGTCGATGTTGTGTTTGTTGTTAGTTGTGGACTTGTGGTGAAAGCATTTTGTGAGAAAAATAATGTTGCAAAGTTCACTCGTGTTTATTCAGAGCTCTCAGATACAAACAAAATCAACACTCTCAACAACTCAGTAGAATAACTCTCACCGGACTGGCAGTGCTGCTGCTCATGCCTCACTAAACCACCCCGCCTCCTCACATAATCTCATTTCAAATGCAAAGATGTCAGCCAATCACAGCAGTGGGTGTTTTCACTGAAGTCTCACAGCAGACACGCCCCTTGAAACAGAGTATTCAACCCAGAGGGCTAATATCAGTATAGACAAAATACCTTTTATTTCTAAATTATGAAATTTGTTGATGTAAAAACCATACTAAAAATATAAGTACACCTCAGGAAACATTATAAAAAATTTTTTTTTTTAAATCCATGCCATGGGATCTTTAATATAGCCTAATATTTATTTCCTTTGATGGCAAAGCATCACTACTCATGTCTTCAGTGCCTCGTGATCCATCAGAAAACATAAAATGTGACCTTCGGATGACACATTTTAAGGTAGGAAGGCATCAGGGTATGTCGGAAATCAGTGGTTGCTTTAATTCCTGTCTCCTGAGATACCTTTATCTGATAAATATTTAAAGGAAGCATACATGTATCCTTTAATTCCGATTTGGTGACAGTTGAGTTAATGTACGTTTTTGACCAACGTTTTCCACTACTGATGTCATCTCTAGCGTTCTCACCAGTTCTCACCAAAGCTTGCGCTGTTTTTCTGTAGATCATTAAACCGTTACGCTGCCTCAGAAGTCTGTCTGAAATCTGTTTAGTGAGGTTACCATTGTGTGTAAACGCTGCCTTACAAGTCATTGTCTGATAGGGCAGAAACAAGTCAGCTGTCTAGGTTTTTTTTTGGTGCAGCTACACCTCAATCAGCACCAGATCACCAGAATTCCACCATCATTATCATTAAGTCCTATATTAACCACATTACTTCACTTCAATGTCTGGTCTCGGTGCTCATGCACGCAACAGATTCGTACTGCTATACTTTCCTGAAGATTTTGTTATACCTACCTGCAAGATTTGTCCTGTCTTCTTTCATCTCTCTGACTCAACCATCCCTTAGGATCCTCCGGGTCAGCCGTCATCACCAGATCACCTCCTGCAACCAAAAAACACGCAAGTTACATTCTGCCTACAACACGGAGCTTATCATCATTGCACAAACTAACCTGAGATTCACCTCCAACTTCTGCTTTTCAAAATTGTGTTACACTCAAGATTTCACTCACTGTATCTGTTCTCTTCTGTTGCCTGATATTAATATGATGATTTGATACTCAAGAAACATTTCTGATTATTATCAGTGTTGTATACAGTTGTGTTGCTTATTATTCTTGTAGAAACCATGATGCATTTTAGTTTTTTTCTGGAATTTTTGATAAAGTTAAAAAGAACAACATTTTAATGTTAAGATAAAAAATAAATAAAAAATATTCAGCAATGGTGCATTCAATTTAATAAATCAAAAGTAAGGAGAAAAAAAACATAATTTTGATTGGTGGTGTAAAGTTTGTATAATACATTTATTTTTAGAATAAACAAACTTAATATTAATACATGTAAATATCTCAATAATTATCATTTTGCATTATTATTTTTATTATTAAAATGAACCCTTTATTGAAAATTGGTATCTTATCATAGTACTTTTGCCATTACTAGTGTTTAAAAGCAGCTCTGACTGACATCACTGTGACTGGCACATTGTGGAGGCATTCAGTGTGAACAGATTCTCATGCCCTGGAGTCAAACTACAAACATCTCATGTGTTTTTGCAAAGGAAAGTAGTTCATTTCACAAGGTGACAGTGAGGTTTTTATGCAGCAGTGCCCACAGATTTATACCCGTTTATTTTAGACCTATGAGGTCACAGTGACCTAAAATACCAGCCTCTTTTTTGGGTCTGGGACAGACTGGTAAAAATAGTCCCTCATACAGCATGAAATTCTTCTGAAAGGAGGCACTAACCATGGCATGACCTACTTGACGGGAAGTTGGTTGAAGCATGCGAGGTAGTTTTGTCCACATATGCTAAATAGCTGGTTTCTTAACCATGTATTTGTGTAATTAATGTTCTGAAAAAATCTGATAATACTGTGCTGTTACCTGTCTGTTAAGGTGTTATATGGACTGCACAGCAAAAAGAGAAGTAACTATCCAAAATTTTCCTGAGAGAATTGTCATGTTAAACCTATATGTGAGAACAGAGTCAATGAACTAGATGAGAGGCTTCAAATGGGTAAAAAGGACCCCAAGCCCCTAGTAATCATAGAGATCAAAGTCTTGCATGCACGTTCAGATCATATTCATTATTAGCTATGCTCTGCAAGAGAGAGCCTAGCATTTAAAGTTCCTATATCATTATTCCTAGTCTGCAGTGTACTATTAATCAATAAGAAACTACAAGTATTTTCAATCTACAAATAAAAAGTTTACCAAGCCACAAATTCAGAAAAGTCCCCGTTGTAATCTCTAAATTCTGCTCCTGGGCTCAGTGGTGTATTGTTTTGGGAACACACTGTTCTTTCCAAGCAGATTTTAGTCATTTGGTTAAGCATAATTAACTTTATTTTTAACCAACGTGTACTTTTGTAGCTGTGGTTGCATTTTGCAAGTTTTGTTGTTCTCAAAATCAATCCAAAGCACAGCTGTCATCCTCTGTGATGCTATTTCATTTCATTTAAACATATCAAACAGTCTCCCCGTCTGCATCTAATTCAATACAGCATTGAGCTTTCCATCAATGTTTGGAGAAAAAGGATGCAGCAAACTGTTCCTGATTTGAATGATCTATAGCGCATTTTTGCAGTCAAACGCTGAAAAGCTTGATCTTTCTATCAATGTTTGGATGAAAAATTATGTAGCAAACTGCTTCTGACTTGAATGATCTATAGCACATTTTTCAGTTATATACTGAGAAGTTTTATTTAAACTGCTCTGCTGAATGCAAAGGAAGAGATGCTCTGACCCCTCATGGAATACAAACTGGTAAAACAACAGGATCAGCGTCATCTAGTGTTTAGATAATGGAACTGCAATCTAAGTTAGAAAGAGGAAAAATTCTGCATTGCAGAAAAAAATACCTTTTTGATGTGGAGGGAAAAGTAGGTGCACAAAAATGATTTATAATTTCAGCTTGTCTCTAATTTTCTCCTCTACATCATATGTTATTAAAAACAGATGTGTGAATGACTTCAAGAGACATTTAACACAAAAAGCATAGATAACACTAAACAGTACATAGATGACTTTAAACCAATGTAAACACAGCTGGCTCCTACTAATAATCAAACAAAATTAAACCATTAGCACCAACTAGCCTATTAATCTGTTTAGTAATATAAAAACATGCAAATTAATGTTAATATGCAAAAATATATAAATGTTTAATGTATAAGTGTTTTTGTACTATAACATAAAACATTTTCTGAAGAGAATTCTTAAGTTACTAAATAGATGGAGTATTTTGACTGGTGGGATTGTTAGTTAAAAATTGTAACATAAGCCTTTTTTTGCACAATTTTGCTGATGCGTAACACTTCATGGCGAAACTGGAATCAGCAATGCTGCATAGTGCTGATTCGTATAGGGAATGACCAATAAATTACCTCTACATAGTATCTACTGATAGTGGTAAAAAAAAAAAGGATAATCAGGTGGAAATGTAGAGCATCAGTTGGTGGTGTGATTTGGAGAGGCAATGAGGCCTCTGGCATGGCATTGTGGCCTTCAAGGACAAACTCCACCTGTTCCACATGCCGGCCTAACACTGATGGATTATCTGCACGTGTCCTTCACGCTGTCAATGCCTCAGTCGTCAAACCGGATGCATCCAACACACCTCATCTCATCTTAACAGCTCTTCATACCAAAGCATGTTCTCCATCTGAGCTATCACAACACCTATCATCAGAGAGCAGGCCTGTGCTGCATGTTACGGCCACTGAGCAGCTATCATTCATTTGGAAATAATGGGATGGTGTGAGATATGTTGGCTGAGCCCTGTTTGGAATCATGTCATTGGAAGTCTATGAGACTTCTACAGACTGAATCACAAGAAAAATCAATGATACTCTCTTAAAAATATATATTATTTAATGGAATCTAAGATTCCATGAAGAGCCTTTAAAGTCCCCCTGTTATACTTTTTCAGATATTACCTTTCATGCAGTGTTTAATACAATGATCGGGCATAACATTATGAGTCTTACTCTTACTTTTGTAACTTACATATGTAACAATGTTAAACTGTAACAAATTTGCATAATGGCCACCTACACTCTAAAAAATAATTCAGTGGCTTAGTAAATATCACAGTAATAATTAACTTTATTAACTTAATAAAATCTCTCAATATCATTAACTTGATGGTTTTAGTTAAACATACCAAAATAATTGACTAAAAATCCAACAGTTAATTTTGTCTAAAATGTATAGTTATATTTAAGTTTTTTTCACTAAAATAATTTAGTATTCAAATAACCAATTATTTATTTTAAATATACTTAATACATTTGTGAAATTTATTTAAAAATATTTGAGAATGGAGAATTAAACCGATATGTTTTAAGAACCACAAATATTACTTAATTAAAATCAAGATTATTAATATTTAACACACACTGAAGAAATTGAGTAAGTTTACTCGATTAAAACAATGCGCCCCTCCCCCACCCTCTGACGTGACGACAGCTCGACGGTTGAGTGAGTGGATATTTGAATTCTCCTCAGTCACCAGAGCAGTTTCTTCTTCTCAGCGTCGCAGAATTGGGGCATTTCCTCTGTGAAATTCAGGTTTGTATGGTTTTTTTATCTTCATTACTGTGCTAAAAGACTTTTTGTTTAATTCAAAACAACATGGTCTCGAGTTCAAAGTCCACCTGCAGACCGCTAACGTTAGTCCATCTCAGGCTCGAGAAACAGCGCTGATACGGTGGAAATGGGATAACAGACCGGTTGATTACACTTGAATTACTTTTAAATGTTTCATTTTTACTTCTAAAATGTCTGTTACATGAGTTTAAATGTTGTAAAATAACTGTTATTCTTAACATGTCAAAACAGTATATGCTGTAACGTTATTGCTGTAACTTACTCATCGACAATAAAGGCCATGTCATGTATGTGTTTGTGTGGACTGTGGAGTATTTTACAAAGGTTTAGAGGAAATTAAAGTTATACTATACAAGTTAGTAATACTCATAAGTAAAAACAGTTCATATTAGTCATAAATATTGGTTTTTGGAATTAAAGAGCAGCACTCCACTGATAAACGAAATTTTATGTATAAATAAATAGACTCATAGCCACTGACTTTTATTTCTCTTGTTTTGTTTTGTTCAGCTTTTGGCTGAATTTAACACATTCATCTAAATCAGAGACAACAAATAAGTAACACCATTACAGGAATAAATGTATTCCAGAAGTGTTTTTTTCTTGTTGTTTTGTTTTAAGAATCACAGATATATATTAAATGTCAGTAGACTATGTATTGACTCTACTACATATGTTAATAAATTTAATTTGCTCAAGAGGGAATTATATGTATTTATTTATTCATAATTAATTGTGACATGTTTATGATAAAATTATAAATATCCAAATCTCCCAAAAGGGAAATACCTAACCTATATTTGTACAGTATATAGATAATTAATAACATGGATTAGGCTAGATCAGTTCAGAATAACCTTTAAAGAATTAATTTCAAATCGACTGATCCATTCATCCGACAATCTTCTTATCAATTCACACAAAGTTTATTCTTTCTATCAGATCTTCAGAAAGACTATTTTTCTGGCTGCAAAGAATAACTTCCTGTTCTATTACAGTATTAATTAATAAAAAGCTTGAAGCAAAATCTTTAAAACATTAAAGTACTAAGATTCTGTGAGCATGCAGCAACAATGACAACCAAACATGGATATGATGGTTTTAATAAATTAACACTGAATACATACAACTAACAAAGAAAACACATGTACATCTATTCTAAAAATGACCCATCATAGGTGGAAACTTTAGGTGAGAGAACTTTAGGAAATAACTTTTTCTTTGTCTGTTTAATGACCTAATTTGCCTGATTTATGATAGTGTCAGATTTGGTACAAAATCTTAAGACCAGAGGATCCATTGCAAGTTTTACACATTTTGCACTAGTGGATCATAACTGGGTTGTAAGTGTTGCTTCAAAATGCCAAAAGAAGAAACAGGAGCAAGAGACAAAAAATAGAGAGTAGGCAATTTATTGAAAACTGCATTTAAACTCAAACAGGCCGTTGATCAGCTGATCAAAAGTTTAAGACCATAGCCCAAAAATAAATGCACAACAGTACTACAAGTGTCAAAAAAGGACTCAGTAGTGAGTAGCCCCACCGTTCTTGTTGTTCACTTCAAAAACTCGTTTCGGCATGCTTGATGCGACTGTTTCCAGGAGGCTGGTGGGAACGTTGCTCCATGTGGTGAAGATGGCTTCAAGAAGGGCATCCACGGTCTGGAACTGACGTCCATTTTTGTAAACTTCCCTTGCCATCCATCCCCAAATGTTCTCAATGAGATTTAGATCAGTGGAACATGCAGGATGGTCCAAAAGAGAAACATTATTCTCCTGGAAGAAGTCCTTCGTCAGGCGGGCTTTGTGAAGTGCAGCGTTGTCCTGTTAAAAGACCCAGTCATTACCGCACAGACAGGGGCCCTCGGTCAAAAGGGATGTCCGCTGCAACAGATCCACATAGCCAGTCGCCGTTTGACCCCCTGCACAACCTGAAGCTCCATTTTCCCATTGATCATGGGACCCCAGATCATGATGGAGCCTCCTCCACTATGCCGCGTAGAAAACATCTCAGGTGGGATCTCCTTGTCATGCCAGTAACGTTGGAAGCAATCAGGTCCGTCCAGGTTAAATATTTTCTTGTGTCCCATCAGGTCCGTCCAGGTTACATTTTTTCTAATGTCCCAAGTTTGGTGCTCCCTTGCAAATTCTAAACGGGCAAGTTTGTGTCATGGGAGGAGACATGGCCTTTGAAGACGTTTTTTGTTCTTGAAGCCCTTCTCTAGCAGATGACGTCTTATGGTTATTGGGCTGCAGTCAGCATCAGTAAGGGCCTTAATTTGGGTTGAGGATCAACCTGTGTCTTCACGGACAACACGTCGGATCATGTGGATCAGTGCAGGTGAAATCTTTTTGGGTCTACCACTTGACTTTTTTATCCCATAACTCTCAGGATTTTTTAAAGAAATGTAAAATGACTGTCTTATTGCGTCCAACCTCAGCAGCGATGGCGCGTTGCGAAAGGCCTTGCTTGTGCAGCTCAACAATCCTGCCACGTTCAAAGAGAGAAAGCCTTTTTGCCTTTGCCATCAGGAGATCTTTGACTGCTTGAAGGACAATGACATATTTTTGTGCAGATTTGACCTTTTTATGGCTATGGTCTTAAACTTTTGATCAGCTGATGACGGTCTGTTTGAGTTTAAATGCATTTTTCAATAAATTGCCTACTCTCTATTTTTTGTCTCTTGCTCCTGTTTCTTCTTTTGGCATTTTGAAGCAGCGCTTACAACCCGGTTATGATCCACAAGTGCGAAATGTGTAAAACTTGCAATACAGACCCTGGTCTTAATATTTTGTTCAGGAGTGTAGTATAACACATTTTGTGCAGCACAATATATTTCTCCAGTTCCGGCTCAAAGAGAGTTTTCTTTAAATACCAGGAAGTAGGCTGGAAGGAATTAAAGCCGAGATATATTCTTGCACATGAAAACAAGTATTTAAAATGACCTTAACATTACTCACACATCATAACTAGGCTAGTATGACATAGGTGACATACAGGAATATATATGCTCAGCATCAGTTATCAGTCAAGGCAACAAAAGTGACAATGGGGGCAATTCAATACAGACTTCTTGTTGCCAGGACAATTTATATGCAAATGTCAAAGGCTAAAAGCATATATGAGATTAACCAATCCGACCATTGCGAGTCCAGACGTTACACCATAAAATGCAAATAAAATATCATTAGAATAAATGTAAGTATAATAAAAAAATATAATCTTTTAAAAAATAAGTATGACTGCAAACTGATGACTTTAACAAATACCTAAACTTTAAATTAACAGCCTCAAATAGTTACAGGTCTGCTTACAGTCTGTCCTTAACAGTTATCGTAAAATACTATGAAAATAGTTTAATTTCTGACATTTATTTTACTTGATTAAGTCTAGTTAGTTTTGTCTCTTGTATCAAACACAATATGATTTTCTGTGATCGAGATCACACAGAAACAGCATATTTTTCCTCTTGGGCAAGCGATCTGCTCACAGTTTACCCAGCATGTGTAATCGGCCATTTACCAGCAAACCAATGAGAACACGGATCAACAATGTCAATACATAACAAAAGACCATAGGTGCTAAAGCTGCTGTGGATTAGCTTTCCCAGAACTGTGGCAGATTTGAAGAAAATTACTATATAAATGAATGACGGAGAGTATTACTAAAATTTCCTCATGTAGGCTTTATGGTACACCTCAAACAAGGAATCACCTCAATCGCCAATGTCACGTGATTTCAGTTTGGCAGTTTGACACGTGATCCAAACTGCTGAAATCACGTGACATTGGCAATCCGAATCATTAATCGATTCACTGATTCATGACCATTTGACTCTTTATTTGAGGAACACGGAGGAGAAGCAAAACTGCTTTGCACTCAGTTAGCAATTTTGTAACACACACTTTGCAAAACTCTAATTACAATCCACCTCACAGGACTCTTTTTGCAGATCTGTAAACACAACTCATGCTTTACACTCAATTTCCAAATGATCAACACACTCCTAGCAAAACTATACACATGTATGGCTATTATTTACACTATTTTGCCAACTGTCTCACACACTGTCTTATGTCAAAACTGTTTTAGATAATTAGTTCACTTTGCAATCAGCCTAAGCACTATAAATAAGCCACAGGTAAGCTGTCTGTGTGGAGTACAATGGAGGAAGCAGGAAGAGTGAGAAGAGTTAGTTACAGTTTTTTCTGATTGCTTAAGCACATTTTTTGTAACTATTGGCTATTTTTGCAAAACTCTACACACAAATAAGAAAACCTTTCACCCAATTATCAAAACATTGTAGTTCTCTTGCAAAAGCGAACACAGCTATATAAACTCTTCACACCTTCATAAAAATTGTGTTTTTGTATCAAACAGTAAACACAAGCCATCATCTACTAAGCACACAATGTGCCAACTACACACTGATGGTATGAATACAAAACACATCTGGCTTTTGCTTTCTCTGTGTGCAGATGTCAATTTGAGGTCATACTTTTGTCATAGTGTCATGTAAACATACGAGGATCCAAACTTCAAGTATTGTTGTTTATTCACACTCATCAAAACCAAGACAAAGTCAGAACACAAAATAGTAATTTCACAAAAAAAAAACTTTCTGGGTCTGGCCACAAAATTTCGTCCACATCGCATGTGATATCCTCCAGTCCAAGGCACCGGGGAAAATATCTCCTTGAATGCTGTATCCAGGCCTGACATGATGCCTGACATGAGGCCTCCTCCATTGCCTGTAAAAGGGCTACCTGTTGATGAGGATGACGCTCGTACACTTTCCAGCGCCAGGCTGGAAACTCCTCGATGGGATTTAAGAATGGAGAGTATGGAGGGAGGTTGAGTGCCATGAAGAATGGGTGGTCTGTAAACCAGTTGTGGACCAAAGCAGCCCTATGGAAACTAACATTGTCCCATATGATGGCATATCGGGTATGCTCTGGTCTCTGAACAGTGAGCATGTCATGTAAGGTGTCCTGGAATGCAATAATGTGTGCAGTGTTGTATGGGCCTATGGTTGCATGATGGTGAACAACACCATTTTGGCTTATAGCTGCACACATGGTTATGTTACCACCACGTTGTCCTGGGACATTGAAGATGGCACGGTGTCCAATAATGTTCCTGCCACGTCTCCTGGTTTTACTGAGGTTAAAACCGGCCTCATCTAAAAAAATAGCTCATGTCATCTGCATCTAATTCCAATTACTCTCTGGACAAGACGAAACAAATGCAACACATCAGGCCCATACACAGCACTTCAGTATGCACTTCCAAATTCAGAACCAATGACACTATAGCTTACCTGCACATAGTCATATCGCAGTTGCTTTACACGTTCTGTGTTCCTCTCGAAAGGAACTCTGTAAATTTGCTTCATTCTTATTCTGTGGCACGCAAGTACACGACTTAGTGCAGAAATGCTTACACTGTGTATATTTTGAAAGATGGTGCCATTATCAATTATGCGCTGCTGTATTTCGTGCAGTCTTATTGCATTATTCGCAATCACCATGTTCACTATGGGTCTCTTGCTCTGGAGTGAACATTCTTCCTCTGCCCCCAGCATCTGGACGTCTAGCAATTCAGTAAAGTAACAGTTTCAGTATTTTTGCATGTATGGTACTACTGTGTTTCTCATTAGAGTATGGCAGTGCTACAAAGTACTTACCGATTCTCATTTCGAAATGTCCGAATGATGCTTGCCACAGTGTGGCGGCTCAAATTAGGCTGAACCCGTTGGCCAGCTTCCCTCAGGGTCATCCCATGGTTGATGACATGGTCCACTATTGTAGCTCTGATGTCATCAGTTATTCTATTTCTTACTCTTCTTACCCTTCCTCTTTCCCCTCCTAGTCCTCTTCCTCTAACTTCCTCTAACCCTCTCGCTTCTTCAACTCCACATCCTCTTCCTCCTACTTCTACACCTCCACGTCCTCTTCCTCTTCCTCCTACTTCTTCAGCTCCGCGTCCTCTTCCTCCTCTTTCTTCACCTTCGCATCCTCTTCCTCCTCTTTCTTCACCTCCATGTCCTCTCCCTCAGCCACCTCTGATTCAGATTCTCTTCTCGCTCTTACTGTTCCTTCCATTGTACTCCACACAGACAGCTTACCTGTGGGTTATTTATAGTGCTTAGGCTGATTGCAAAGTGAACAAATTATCGAAAACAGTTTTCACATGTGAAAGTGTGCCAGACAGTTGGCAAAATAGTGTTAATGATAGCCATACATGTGTATAATTTTGCTGGGAGTGTGTTGGAAATTTGGTAATTGAGTGTAAGTGGTGAGTTGTGTTTAAAGTTCTGCAAAAAGAGTGTTGTGCAGTGAATTGTGCCTACAGTTTTGCAAAATGTGTGTTGCAAAGTTGCAAACTGAGTGCAAACCAGTGTTTGTGCTTTTAGTTTTGCAAACTCGGTGAGTGGTTTTGCTATACGTATTAATAGTTTTAGAAATTGTGCTACAAGAATCACGGTTAGCGCTTAAACATTCAGAAAAAACTGTAATAGGAGGAGGCAGAGGAAGAGGACGTGAAGGTGAAGAAGAAGGAGGAAGAGGAGGAAGAAGAGGATGCGGAGGTGAAGAAGCGAGAGGGTGAGGACAAGAAGGTGAAGTTAGAGGAAGAGGACAAGGAGGAGCAAGAGGAGGGAGAGGAGGGGGAGGAGGAGGAGGGTGAAGAGGAAGAGGAAGAAGAAGAAGAGGATGAATTGTGGACCATGTAATCATGGAATGACCCTGAGGGAAGCTGGCCAACGGGTTAAGCCTAATTTTGCCACTACACTGTAGCAAGCATCATAAGGACATTTTGAAATGAGAATCGGTTAGTGCAGTCACTTTACACTAACTTTTGTAGCACTGCCATACTCTAATGAGAAACTCAGCAATACATGTACAAATACTGAAATTGTTACTTTGCATTGCTTTACAGAAACGTCCAGATGCTGAGGGCAGAGGAAGAATATTCACAGAACCCAAAAGAGACCCAAAAATCAATATGGTGATTGCAAATAATTCCATAAGACTACGAGAAACACACACTCTTCACTGTACTCAACCTCCCACCATACTCTCCATTCTTGAATCCAAATAAAGAGTTCTTCTCTCCCTGGTACTCTCTACATCCCCATCAACGCATAGCGGAGTGGAGAAGGAGGCATGTGGGGATACTGACCAGGATAGCCATCATGTCAGGCCTGGATACGGAATTCCAGAAGATATTTTCCCCGGTGCCTTGGACTAGAGAACATTGCATGTGATGTAGACAAAATTTTGTGGCAGGACCCAGAGAGACGACACAATGTAGACTGATTTTGTTTCTTTTTTTTCCTCTTTATCTCAGTGAAATTAATGTTTTGTTTTTTGACTTGGAAAAAAAAACACTTGTGTTTGTTTTGATGTGTTTAAATAAACACCAGTACTTGAAGTTTGGATCCCTATATATTTACAGAACTGAATGACAAAAGTATGACCTCAAACTGACATACCTACCTTGTGCACAGATAAAGGAAAAGTCAGGTGTGTTTTTACTCATACCATCAGTGTGTAATTGGCACATTGTGTGCTTATTTATGTAGATAAACTTGTGTTAACTGTTTTATACAAAACATCTCGGTTACGTATGGTAACCCTCGTTCCCTGAAGGAGGGAACGGAGACGTACGTTCGGACTGACCGACGAATTGGATGATATTGGAGAAACAATGATTCTCAGACATCACTTAATGTACCTTTTATTGTTACTTTTACAGGAAAGTTTATTCAGTATTTAAATTTGTGTAACAGGGTGTTAAAAATACACATTCACAAGCAATACCTACACAAGAATCTGAATATTTAACACAATCCTTTAAATCATCTTGGGTTAATACTACAGTTAGAAGGGAATGAGATGCTGTATCAATAACACTTTTAGACCTACTTTGGGAACTTTTATGTAACTTCAAAGGGACACCAACATTTTGAACTTAGACCACTGTATGTGTATATATGAAGCTTTTCAATTTGGGTAGGCCAAATCCAGGCGGAAATCCCAAAAATGGTACTAGATGTTAAGTGGATAACACACGACTTGAATGCCTGCTTACTTGCCATAATGTTTAATATGGTGATTGCACTATATCGGGACAGTACAACAGTAAATGACACAGACAGTATTGGCACAGAGCACTTGCTGAGGCACAGAAACTGATACTGGTCTTTCTGGATGTGCTATTATGCTTTCTTGGTCGTGACTTCACCTTCCTATGACATTCTGTCTCACCATTGGATTAGTTGATGCGCTTCAGATACTATTACGCATACTTAAAGACCCTAAACTTTTAAATAATAGTCTGTGTCTTTAATGCTTAAATGCATATATAATAATTATTTTTGACATTGGATTTTGAATGTAGCAAATATCGTATCAATCAAAAACATTTCCGGTTTCAACTGTAACCCTGGTTCCCTGAGAACAGGGAACAAGACACTGCGTCAAGTGCTATGGAGAATGCCATTTCTCACAAGTTTCTGAAAGTTTTTTTCGAGTATGGGTCCGCTTGACATCAACAAGAGCGGAATGTCCTTGTATGTGTCATACGGGCTCTTTTCCAGAAGAGCAGCACCCGTGACCGGAGAGAGCAAATGCACGCCCATAAACGTGCTTTGCTCGGCTTTAGGGAAGGACTTGACCAAGGACTTCACGCAAGTGGTTTTGTTTGTTCTCTGCATTTTGGCAATGATTGTTTTTATAAACAAGCCCAGTTTGACTTCGGACTTGTAGATCGTCTAATGCTGAAAGATGGAACGGTCCCAGCGAAGGTTCACGGTTGTGTGTTTGAAGAAGGTGGTGAGTAAAACTATTTGGTTGCTATTGGTGTGTAAGTGCACATCAGTAAAAATCATGATCATGTATAGTTATTTTATCAATGGAGCATGTGTTGTAATTTCATATTAAACTTGAGGGACGTTCACACAAATGAACGTTCACACAAATGAGTGCATTTGAATGAACTTCTTCATTCAAATGTGTTACTTTTCCCTTATTTCTATGTAAATGCACACTTGTCTAAGGTGCAAACCCATTCTGTTTGCTGCTGCTAATGTTGAATTGCATAAAATAGTCCATAAACCAAATCATGTCCTCGTAAAACCATGAGTAAACATACACAAATGTTGTAAAACTTGCGTATGACAAGCCCCTGAACAAAGACAGTTCCAGTACATACCACATAAAGATGTCCTGCTGTAGATGTTGCTGCCGCTCCTGTTCAGTTTCAGCCTCCGGATCAGATTCAGATCAGATCAGATTGAATGGCTGGCTCTCTGAGGTGGCATTACTCTGGGCCTCGAAAAAAGTGCTTGTTTCTAGGACATGAAAATGCTTCTACAGCTATTTTGAAAGGAGTTTACTTTTGGAGTTTACTAGGGGTCAATCACATTGGCCTTTCCTTCAGTTTACGAGTCCTAAGATCGGCAAACAGTATAATAATAGTAACCAAGCAGAGCAAAACTTCAGTCCTGCCCTGTCTCAACCAGTAATGAAGAGCAGGGACAAGATGCCTTAATTAAAGTAGGAGTAATTGAAATGAGGGTGAACTAGAAACAGCACTTTAAAATGCTTCGTTTACACTTTTAAAAGAAGAGGTTGCTCTTTTATAATTACACAGTTAATGGATCTGAGAATATTAAGATGCATTTACCGCCAAAGGGACCAGTATTTATAGTAAATAATAATGGCCTAAATATCATCTCTCACTGTAAAATTCTGGGGGGTATGAGGGTGATAGACCCTGGTGTCTGAGGGCAGTGGAGTGCATAGACCTCCGCAGGGCAGGTTCAGTTCCGAAATTCTGTGGAGTGTGAGGGGTTGGGGTTTTTTGGGTCCCCCTCGGTAGAAATAGTTTTCGCGGGGGCACACCACTGGCTGAGGGTTACAGTTTCCAAAACATATCTGTGAAACATTTGTCATCTGTTCAGAGCTGATGTGATTTGATAACACATGTGCACAGGTAACAGCTGAGGTTGAATGGATATGAAATGTTTCTATGTACAAGGCCTGGGTCATAATTTAACAACAGGTGAAACAGAGATGCTTGGCTTTCACACTGTGAGGGCCCTATCTTGCACCCAGCCAATTTACTTTGTACAGCGACGCATGTGTCATTCCTATTTTGCACCCGCTCAAAGCGCGCTTTTCCCTCCACAGAAGCACGTCGCTAAACTAGTGAATGAACTTGCGTGTTCCGGCCCAAACAATCCCTGGTGCTATTTTGCTGTTCCATTAAACAATTTCGCCACTGACCAGAAAAAACCTAGTCTAAAGTCAGTGGCACGTTGCGCGTTGTTCATTATGCTATTTTAAGGGCGCATGCTTGACCATAATGTATAGCGTGCACAATGCGCATACACTTTGCTCATGTAATCTACACAGATGCAACAGTTATTTTTGCAAATCATAAATTGTTACACTAAAAAAAATTAACACGAGATGACGGAAATCATTGTGGTGTGCGACGAAGATGTGAAAAAATAGGCATAAATCTAGCTTACACATTATTCAATTGTAGTAATTAAGGATCAGACATGTTTGCCCAATAGTAGCAAGACATATATGTATATAAGGACATCTGACAAATCGGTTTGTCCGTCAAGAACCAGGAAAAAAAAATTGACTGAAAAACTGTTTAACCGACGACTGTTTAACCGACGCCATTTTGGATAGGTTTCTCCCATCCGCATACAACACAACTTTTCTGTCTTTCACTGCTTTTACAAGAACATCAGTCACGTCGGCTGTGAACCGCTCCTGGCTTGCGCCTGGTAAATACGCCATAATAGTAGCAATCCATAATGGAACTTGCGCACCTGCTTTTTAAGGGAATGTTGGATGACGCTCTGATTGGTTTATTCACGTTACGCCCAAACCACACCTATGAATAATGAAGCTACTTCAGACCAAACCATTTTAGATTTGCGCTGGGCGCAAGAGTCATTTATCCCGCCGGGAAAATAGCAACAGCGCCGAGACCAGCCCACAAAGTTACTTGCGCTTTGTGCTTTGACACTTGCGTTTCAGATCGTTAAAATAGAGCCCTGAGGGAGAAATTATTTCACATTTGGGAAAAGCAAGCATACATTTATTCTAGGAAAGGCTTGCTAAAATTGAAATCTTAAAAAATCGAGGATGAAATGTTACCTGTGAAAACTTACAAACATTTCTTTATTGGGTAAACAAACAAGTGACTAAATGATTTGATGAAAATGATTAGTATGTATTACACTGACATCAAATCATTTAGTCACTTGTTTGTTTACCTAATGCAGAGATTTTTTTAAGTTTCAAAGTTAACATCATCCTCTGTTTTGAAGATTTCATTGTTAATGACTTTGCAATACAGTGGGGCAAAAAAGTATTTAGTCAGCCACCAATTGTGCAAGTTCTCCCACTTAAAAAGGTGAGAGAGGCCTGTAATTTTCATCATAGGTGCACTTAACTATGTCAGACAGAATGAGAAAAAAATCCAGAAAATCACAAAATCACTAAAGTCTGATTTTTAAAGAATTTATTTGCAAATTATGGTGGAATATACATAAAAACAAAAAAGCAACAACAAAAAAGCAAGATTTCTGTCTCTCACAGACCTGTAACAACGTCTTTTAGAGGCTTCTGTATTAAAGGTCCTGTTCTTCGCGATCCTATCTTTCAAACTTTAGTTAGTGTGTAATGTTGCTGTTAGAGCATAAATAATACTTGTAAAATTATAAATCTCAAAGTCCAATGCCAAGCAAGATATTTTATTTAACAGAAGTTCCCTTTCAAAGCCTACAGCGAACAGATAAGTAAATTGTGTGAAAAATACTGTTTTTTTTACACGCGAAACATGAACTCATGTTATATTGCACACTTTAAACACATCAAAGCTTCAAAAACACATGAAAAACAAATCCTTTAATGGCACCTCGTTATCAGTATAAAAGACAACTGTCCACAACCTCAAACAGTCAGACTCCAAACTCCCCTATGGCCAAGACCAAGAGCTGTCAAAGGTCACCAGAAATTAAATTGTAGACATGCACCAGGCTGGGAAGACTGAATCTGCAAAAGGTAAGCAGTTTGGTGCGAAGAAATCAACTGTAGGAGCAATTATTAGAAAATGGAAAACATACAAGACCACTGATAATCTCCCTCGATCTGGGGCTCCATGCAAGATCTCACCTTGTGGGGTCAAAATGATCACAAGGACGGTGAGCAAAAATCCCAGAACCACACAGGGGGACCTAGTGAATGACCTGCCGAGAGCTGGGACCAAAGTAACAAAGGCTACCATCAGTAACACACTGCGCCGGAAGGGACTCAAATCCTCTTGTGCCAGACGTATACCTCTGCTTAAGCCAGTACATGTGGAGGCTCTGAAGTTTGCTAAAGAGCCTTTGGATGATCCTGAAGAGGATTGGGAGAATGTCAGATGAAACCAAAATATAACTTTTTGGTAAAAACTCAACTTTTTGTGTTTGGAGGAGAAAGAATACTGAGTTGCATCCAAAGAACACCATACCTACTGTGAAGCATGGGGGTGGAAATATCATGCTTTGAGGCTGTTTTTCTGCAAAGGGACCAGGACGACTGATCCGTGTATAGGAAAGAATTAATGGGTCATGCATTGTGAGATTTTGAGTAAAAACCTCCTTCCATCAGCAAGGGCATAGAAGATTAAATGTGGCTGGGTCTTTCAGCATGACAATGAACCCAAACACACCACCTGGGCAACGAAGGAGTGGTTTTGTAAGAAGCATTTCAAGGTCCTGGAGTGGCCTAGCCAGTCTCCAGATCTCAACCCCATAGATTAGAACATCTTTGAAAATCTGTGTTGCCCAGCGATAGCCCAAAAATATCTGCTCTAGAGGAGACCTGCATGGAGGAATGCGCCAAATTACAGTGTGTAAAAACCTTGGGGCAATTTACAGAAAATGTTTGACCTCTGTCATTGCCAAAAAAGGATATATAATAAAGTATTGAGATTAACTTTTGTTATTGACCAACTACATATTTTCCAGCATAATTTGCATATAAATTCTTTAAAAATCAGACAATGTGATTTTCTGGATTTATTTTTCTAAAGTGTACCTATGATGACAATTACAGGCCTATCTCATCTTTTTAAGTAGGAGAACTTGCACAAATGGTGGCTGACTAAATACTTTTTTGCCCCACTGTATGTCAATTTATTCTGTTAACACTAACCCTTCCACCAACTCTAAACTGAGAGTCTACTAATATTCTCTGAGAGTTCATTGGGGGTGGGGGGGGGCGGTGTACCATATGTCACATAAATGGGTTACAGCAGCATGCATACTGTATGTGAGAGGCTAAAAGGTTTAGAGTGCTGCTGATTGTAATAGTGAGAGTCAAGTATAAGTGAGGTTTTTGCTTATGCAAACTCTTAAAGCTAAAAGGCTCTTAAGTACTTCTTTGCTACACCTTGTGTATTTGTTATTTTTTGCTGTATATGGTTCTTTAAAGATTAAAAAACATACACTGTAGGCACTTCGGATACTTTAAAGGGGTCATGACATGGATGTTTTTTATTATTTTTACCATTTACACCCAAAGTGTACCGTCAGCATTTTGATTAACTCTTAACGAGTGCTGAGTCGTCCTTCTAAAACAAAGTGCACTGCCGACAGGTGCCAACATGCAATGAAAAAATTTATAATCATATTTATGACTTTGACTGAAAGATGACAGCATAATTTTTGTATTTTTACACAAAAATAGGTAGATCTTTTAGTTAAATTTGTTGACTTTATCAGTCTTTGTTGCATTATATGCCAACAGTTGTGTTTTTTAAGTTTACATGACTGTAACTCAAAAAGTATTAAATCAGTAAAACTTTATTTTAGGGTTCAGTTCTCGCTATTAACTAGTTGTTTATTAGCATGCATATTTATAGGATATTGGCTGTTTATTAGTAGGCCTACTTATAAAGCACATATTAATGTCTTATTCTGCATGAATTTATTCTATATCTTTTATTTCTACCCAATACCTAAACCTCTTCTTTTCTTCTTTTAAAGAGGAATGTCTGAACAACAAATAATGTTGAAACTAGATATATATCGAAATAATATATAGGGTTTTTTTTCCCCTCTAACAACACAATTGCATAGAATACACCTGTCTGAGTGCCATTAAAAGCTTTTGTTGTTGTTGTTGTTGTTGTTGTTGTTGTTGTTGTTGTTGTTTACAAAGTCTGTGCCTGTCATTCAAAAGGTATTAAAATATCTCAACTATATTCTCAAAAGTATTGGGACACCCCTCAAAATCATTGAATTCAGGTTCCAATCACTTTCATGGCCACAGATGTATAAAATCAAGCACCTAGGCATGCATACTGCTTCTACAAACATTTTAACTGGTGATAATAACCATAATAATAATACTGTTTATTTATTAAATAATTGTTTAATACCGTGATGCTGTAAAACTCAGATGTTTTCTGAATCTAATTCTATCACAACCCTACAGGAAAGAGTCCCCCACCTCGCTGTTAAAAAAAAAAAAAAAAAAAAGTAAGTCAGTAACTTTTACTCTCAGTATATTTTAAATTAACTTTTACTTTTACTTGAGTACATTTTTAGAACAGAAATTTTACTTGATTTAATTTAATTTAATTAATAGCACTGTTACTCTTTACACCTCTGTGCTTTATCTTCCAACATACATCTTCTGATGATAAAGAGGAAGCTATGATAGGTCCACTTAAGGTGCCACTTAACCTGACCACCAAAAATACATTATTGTTTCAATATTGTGATGGCCTACAGTCAACAGAAATCAAAAGCGGAGAAATTGTTTCACATTAAAAGTAGCAAAGCACAAAAGCTTAGTGGGGTTATTGGATGTCAGCCACAACAAATAATGAACATTTTGTTCACATATAAACTGAAAACAGACCAATTTCCTAATTGGAGCTACAGAGAGTTGAATAATATATATATAAAAAGTTCTATTTGCTTCTAACTAGAACCTTAACTTTCGAGATAAACTATTAAAACACTGTTTTTTCTATTGAAGTTGCTCCAGTGCTGCAATGTTACCCTAAACAGTCATCTGGGATTTTACCCAGTAAAGAATTTTCCCTCATTTACTAAATAAAGGCTGTGAGCTCATTCTAATAATTCTGGCAGCACTGTACAACCCCCAATTAACAAGCTTAGCTTGTGATAAAAGGACACACAATGACTGCCTCTGAGCGTCCACATGTGGTACTACCATTTCACAGCAAGCAATTAGCACATGCCCTCAGCTAATTAATAATAAGGATGGGGTGAGACCAAGTACATCTTACTGCTAAAGTGCCTTCGATCTGCCTTGATGTCAGTTTCAAACAGTCTGAATTGCTTTTATGTACTTGATCTTCTTTCTAGCTTACAGCTGATTTTTGAAAACATAAATATAATCTATAGTGAGATTCTATTGTGATGTATGTCAAAGTGAAATGGCTTCTTAACCAAGAAAAAATAGAGTACAAAACTTGATTTTGTCCATCAAGAATTGATTGGATCAGATTTTTTTTAAACTGATTGGATTGACAAATCCACGTTAATACACGTAAATACACGCAATATGGTAATTGCACTATATCGGGACAGTATAACAGTAAATGACACAGACAGTTTTGACACAGAGCACTTGCTGAGGCACAGAAACTGATACTGGTCTTTCTGGATGTGCTATTATGCTTTCTTGGTCATGACTTCACCTTCCTATGACATTCTGTCTCACCATTGGACTAGTTGATGCGCTTCAGATACTATTATGCATACTTAAAGACCCTAAACTTTTGAATAAAAGTCTGTGTCTTTAATGCTTAAATGCATATATAATAATTATTTTTGACATTGGATTTTGAATGTAGCAAATATCGTATCAATCAAACAAAATTCCGGGTTTCAACTGTAACCCTGTTTTTTTTCGAGTATGGGTGTGCTTGACATCAACAAGAGCGAAATGTTCTTGTATGGGTCATACTGGCTCTTTTCCCAGAAGAGCAGCACCCGTGACCGGAGAGAGCAAATGCACGCCCATAAACGTGCTTTGCTCGGCTTTAGGGAAGGACTTGACCAAGGACTTCACGCAAGTGGTTTTGTTTGTTCTCTGCATTTTGGCGATGATTGTTTTTATAAACAAGCCCAGTTCGATTTCGGCTTGTAGATTGTCTAATACTGAAAGATGGAGTGGTCCCAGTGAAGAGTGGATCGTGTTCCAGTGGATCGTGTTCCGGTGGTCCCAGTGCCAGTGGATCATATGCCGTTGGATCGTGTTCCGGTGGTCCCAGTTCCGGTGGTCCCCGTGCAGGTGGTCCCTGCACCGGTGGTCCGAATTCGAGTGGACACTGCTGGACCGGAGAAGTTTCCCCGGCACCCTGCTCTGCCCGCGTCACCCTAGCGCCCTGCTCTGCCTGCGCCGCTAAGGCACCCTTCTCTTCCCATGCCACCCTGGCGCCCTGCTCTGCCTGCACCGGTGAGATGCCCTGCTCTGCCTGCGCCATCGAGGTGCCCTGCTCTTCTTGCGCCATTGAGAGACCCTGCTCTTCCCGTGCCACCCTGGCGCCCTGCTCTGCCTGCACCGTCGAGGCGTCCTGCTCTGCCCGTGCCACCCTGGCGTCCTGCTCTGCCTGCACCATCGAGGTGCCCTGCTCTGCCCGTGCCACCCTGGTGTCCTGCTCTGCCCGTGCCACCCTGGCGTCCTGCTCTTTCTGCGCCGTCGAAGTGCCCTGCTCTGCCCGTGCCACCCTGGCGTCCTGCTCTGCCTGCGCCGTTGAGGTGCACTGCTCTGCCCATGCCACCCTGGCGTCCTGCTCTGTCTGCGCCATCAAGTCGCCCTGCTCTGCCCGCGCCACCCTGGCCCCCTGATCTGCCCACGCCGCCCTGGCCGTCTGGACTCAGTGGGCTATCCTGGCCGCTTGAAATTTGTGGGCCACCATGGCCTCATGAATTTTTAGTTCCCTATCTGGGAACTCGAGCTGCGTCGAAACGCTGTGAGAACGCCTCTGCGTGAATGCGTTGTGAAGCGCGTGTAGAACCAATCCATCGGGAGATCGATCGATCGTGATGACGTCATCGACCGGAAACTATAAAGCGTCCGCGAACACAAACAGGAACTAGCTTCTGTGCCTTCAGTAAGCGATCTGTGTGAACCTGTCTGTCTATTTGGTGTTTTTGTCTGTCATTAGAGAGAATTTTCCACCTTTTTGTTAAATATTACTTATATATTAACAAAAAAAGAGAAAATAGAGATCATGGCAAGCTAAAATAAGCAGTTTAACAGGTGAGTTCATCCCTGCCCACGCTACATCACGGGTGGGGATACACACGCTCTGTGTGTGATCTGCTTGGGAGTGCAGCATGCCCAGGCAGCCCGCGAGGGGGCTGCTTGCGAGCATTGTGAACAGCTTCCCCTGAGAACGCTGCGCTCCCGCCGGGCACTCTTCGAGGAGGGTGCCTCGGCTCGTGTTCCCCGCGGCTCGGGTCCCGCTGCTGCCGAGGCAGAGCGGAGGCTTCCGTCGTGGGGTTTACAATTGGACCTTGCAGAGGGGTTTGAGATGGGCCCAGCCTTATCTCAGCCCTCACCTGCACTGTCCAGCGCCTCGTCTCGGGGCTTGGAATCCCGCCCTGCGATTTCTTCCCCCCCGAGCGAGGCACCGGTGCTCCAACTATCCAGCTCCGTTGTCCTGCGGCGCCCTCTGGGGGCCGTGCTGCCAACCCCGCCGCAACACCGGGGCACAGATGGTCCCCGCGGCCCACCCGAGGGTGGTCCGCTCCCCCTTCGAGGGGCTCCCGAGCAAACAAGTCAGTCGTTCCCTGCCGGTCCGCCGCTTCAGGGCACTGTGCTTGCTGTTCGAAGTACACCAGAGGCCAGCCTCGAGAGGCTGGTTCCCTTAGTAGATTTTCTAGACGAGTGGAAACGTTTATCGAATATATCTCGTTGGGTCCTGCAGATAGTCGAAAGGGGGTACGCCATTCAATTCAAAAGGCGGCCACCTCCTTTCAGCTGTGTCCTACCCACAGAGGTGGGCCCGGATCAGGCTCTGGTAATGGCACAGGAAGTAGAGACACTCCTGCGAAAGGGGGCTATAGAAAGGGTTTCTCCTCCCGGCAGGGAGTCAGGGTCTTACAGCCGTTACTTCATCGTGCCGAAGAAGGATGGGGGGTTGCGCCTGATATTAGATCTGCACCTATTAAATCGCTCTGTGGCAAAGCTCAAATTCAAGATGCTCACACTCAGACAGATTGTATCAGAGATCAAGTCGGAGGATTGGTTTGTCACCATAGACCTCAAAAATGCGTATTTCCATGTCTCCATCCTTCTACATCACAGGCAGTTTCTGAGGTTTACCTTCAGGGGAGAGGCATACCAATATCGAGTACTTCCCTTCGGTCTAGCACTGTCACCCCGCACATTCACCAAGTGTGTGGATGCAGCTCTGGCGCCGTTGCGTCTGCAGGGCATCCGCATACTCAATTACATCGACGATTGGTTGATCTTAGCTCACACCGAGCAGATGGCGGTTCAGCATTCGAGATGCTGTTCTCGCGCACATGTCGAAATTGGGGTTGAGGCTGAACGCCAAGAACAGTGTGCTTTCTCCGACTCAGAGAACCACTTTTTTAGACGTGAACTGGGACTCGTAATTATGCGGGCGCATCAGTCAAAGAACCGAAGCTAGACCGTGCCGTCACTGTAAAGCAGTTCCAGAAACTGTTAGGTCTCATGGCAGCTGCGTCCAACGTGATACCTTTTGGCCTGCTGAACATGAGGCCATTACAGTGGTGGCTCAGAACAAAAGGGTTCTCCCCGAGGGGAAATCCACTCCGCACGATCAAAGTCACGCGGCGATCCCTTCGTGCTCTGGTCATGTGGAAAGATCCTGAGTTTCTGTCCCAGGGACCCGTGCTGGGAGCTCATGTTCGTCGCGTAACGCTAACGACAGATGCTTCCCTCACAGGGTGGGGTGCGACCATGAGTGGTCATTCATCCCAGGGTCTATGGCACATAAATCGGCTAGAGATGCTCGCTGTGTTTCTTGCGTTGAAACAGTTTCTGCCCGACCTCAGGGGCCATCATGTATTAGTCAGGACAGACAACACATTGGTGGTCGCCTATATAAATCATCAGGGGGGTCTGAGGTCCCGTCCCTTATACAAACTGGCATGTCAGATCCTCCTGTGGGCCCAAGGGAAACTGCTTTCCATCAGGACAGTTTACATCCCAGGGGTCCTAAATCAGGAAGCGGACATCCTGTCGAGGCAGGGGCCGAGGCCCGGGGAATGGAGGCTCCACCCCGAGGTGGTGGAGCTCCTATGGCAAAGATTTGGGAAAGCAGAGATAGACCTGTTTGCTTCGGCAGAGAATTCTCACTGTCCTCAGTGGTTCTCTCTGTCGCATCCAGCCCCACTGGGGCTGGACGCCATGGTACAGGAGTGGCAGAGGCTGCCCCAGTACGCATTTCCCCCGATTGTCCTGCTTCCAGGAGTTCTGGAGAGGGTCGGGACGGGGCCCGTGTACTTCTAGTGGCTTCGTACTGGCCGACCAGAATATGGTTTTCGGACCTAGTATCTCTCCTGGAAGGCTCTCCTATGGAGATTCCGACCAGGAGGGATCTCCTCTCTCAGGCGGGCGGGAGATTTCTGCATCCCCGCCCAGAGTTATGGAAACTGTGGGCCTGGCCTCTGAGGGGGTCAGGCTCCTAGAGGAGGGTCTCTCGACTGAGGTCGTAGAGGCCATCCTTCACTCCAGAGTTCCGTCCACGAGAAAACTGTACGCTCTGAAATGGAGACTGTTCTCAGCATGGTGCAGAGAACGCCAGTTGGACCCGGTTAACTGCCCAGTTGGTACAGTGCTGGAGTTCCTGCAGGCGAGGTTCTCGGCAGGGTTGCCCCCCTCCACAATAAAGGTGCGCGTGGCGGCCTTAGCTGCTTTCCACACTCCTTTGGGTGGAGTGTCTTTGGGAAGACACCCATTAGTTACACGTTTCCTCCGTGGTACTTTAAGGTTGAGGCCGGTGGTGCATTCGAGGGTCCCGACCTGGGATTTGGCCATTGTTTTACGGGGCTTGTCTGAGCCTCCATTTGAACCCTTAAAGGAAATTCCAGAAAAGTTCCTCACCCTAAAAACGATCTTTCTGCTGGCCATCTCGTCCCTTAAAAGGATAGGGGACATTCAGTCCTTGTCGGTAGGGCCCTCATGTCTAGAGTTTGCGCCTGGCATGGTGAAGGCTTTCCTTCACCCCAGACCAGGTTACATCCCCAAGGTTCCTACGAGCCCACAGGGTCCTATTACTCTTCAAGCCTTCTGTCCTCCTCCATTTATGACGTCAGACCAGGAAAAACTAAATCTGCTGTGCCCGGTTAGGGCGTTAGACGCATATGTCCACAGAGCTGCCCTGTGGAGGAAATCTGATCAGCTTTTTGTCTGTTTTGGAGCCCCGAAAAAGGGGGCTCTCGTATCTAAGCAGAGAATGAGCAAGTGGGTGGTCGAGGCCATTTCACTTGCTTATGAAGTGGTCAGACAGCCGTCTCCTCTGGCTGTCCGGGTGCATTCTACCAGGGGTATGGCTGCTTCTAAAGCACTTTTGTCGGGGGCTTCCCTCCAAAATATCTGTAATGCGGCAGGCTGGTCTTCGCCGCTTTCTTTCGTAAGTTTCTACGAATTAGATGTTGCATCTACAGTTGGGGCGCAGGTGCTATCGTAGTCGTGTGCGCTACGGTTTCACACATACAAGGCACTTGGTCCTATGGCGATGTGGGTATAAGCGTTCTCACAGCGTTTCGACGCAGCTCGAGTTCCCAGATAGGGAACGTCTCGGTTACGTATGTAACCCTTGTTCCCTGAGGGGAACGAGACGCTGCGTCGCCTGGCCATACTCCCGGCATGCCCGTGATCACTTACTTCAGGCTGTTCCAGAAGCTAGTTCCTGTTTGTGTTTGCGGACGCTTTATAGTTTCCGGTCGATGACGTCATCACGCCGACGATCGATCGCTTCACGACGCATTCATGCAGAGCCGTTCTCACAGCGTTTTGACGCCGCGTCTCGTTCCCCTCAGGGTACTAGGGTTACATAAGTAACCGAGAGGTTTTCCCCATTCTTCCCTTGTTGAACCCTCCCTTGTCTGTTCCTTCCTTGTCTGTTTCCCCTGTCCCTCCCATCCCACCCTGATCTGTCCCTCCCGTCCCGCCCTGGTCTGTCCCTCCCGTCCCACCCTGGTCTCTCCCTCCCATCCCACCCTGGTCTCTCCCTCCCATCCCACCCTGGTCTCTCCCTCCCGTCCCGCCCTGGTCTCTCCCTCCCCCCCATCCCTCCCTGGTCTGCCCCCCCAGTCTGTCCCCCCTGCCCTCCCTGGTCTGTCCCTCCCTGGTCTGTCCCTCCCTGGTATGTCCCGCCCTATTGTTTGTGATGTGACACTAAATTCCAACTAAATTCTTGAATTTGAATTGAATTTGAATTGATGTCAAAAACAGGATGTAGAATTACAATTCAAATTTGAATAAAAGGAAGCAGAATTGAAATTCAAGAAAAATTCAAAGAAATTCATATACATGTCCATCTTGCCATAAGAGCTTCATCTTCACCTGTTGAGAGAATCTTTAGTGTTGCAGGAAAGATCTTCAGAGCAGAACGCTGCAGATGTTAAAACATTTGAGAAGCGATTGAGAATTAGATGAATCAGTGTTGATCAGTGAGTTTTGCATTGGAATTAATGATAACTGCATTTACAACATCTTTGTGTTATTGTATTACTATGAAATTAAAATTGGAACAAAACTAATTAAACAACATTGATGGGGTAATTTATTTAAATTGATCATTATCTGTATTTTAGAACAAAATGTATGCAGGGTTGAGGAGTGACACTACAAAATTAATCATGGGTCTTGTAATTTTCACCTAAATAAATTAAGGTGATCGTTAAAAAATTGTGTTTATTTTTTCTTAAGAAAATTGTGGTTCAGTGTTGTATAGAAATAAAACCAAGAGATAAACTTTCCTATTTTTTAAAGGAAATATATATATAAATGGAAATGAGCTGTTTATACTGTTTATATTAAATTAAAAAAGCACATTCCACTAATAAGAATTAATTCATCATAAAAACGACTGAAATATTATGTGTAATATTGTTAACATCATTTTTACTGTGTAATATTTTACAGTGTAGATGCGTGTAATGAAATTGTGTTATTAAATTACTGAGGTAAAATGTGTAATTCAATTAGTTACTAACCATATTAAAAAGAAACTGCGTTGCATTGATAAAGTAATCCAAAGTACATTTATAATGGGTAACTTATAACAGTAAGCAATTACATTTCCAAAGTAACCTTCCTAACACTGAATGCATGTGAGATTCAACACATTCTTTCTGCTGTGTGACTGTGGAATTTCTTTGAATTGTCATGAATTTAATTCCACTTCCTGTCATTCCAATTCCAATTCCACTTCCTGTGAGGCAGAGTCAAAACAATTCAAATTACAATTTATGAATTGAATCGAGGCCAATTCTGAAGTTCTGAATTTTGCACAAGCCTGCCGCCAGCGCCGCCACTATTTCCAGGATTCTGATTGGCTTACGTAGGCTTGAGCTTCTCATTACACCGCTACCTACAGGTTTGGCATGCTCTTGATGACATATATACACGGGTGTAAATTAACATTTTTCTGAAAACTCACAATGTGTGCACAATGTTTTTTTTTGTTTGTTTTTTAACCGGAGAGGTTGAAATGTCCATTTATGAAAGCCTCAGCCAGGTAAAAATTGTATGGTGCTCTTCTGAAAACTACTTTGCAAGTGCAGTGTTTTTCCAGTTGAGATACTTTGGTTGCTATGATACAGAATATCCATGGCAGTAATGTTATTAGTTACTAATTTTGGAGGATATTGCTGAATATAAAAGTGCAGTAAAAAGCTATATTAAATTCTCCATTGCTGTGCAGTCGGTGTACAAGCAGGATGACTGGGCGGTGTAGTATTTGTCCTGCCCCTCCTCCACTGTGATTTGATGGCTGGGTAAAAAGTGACTGTGACAAGCCCAAATTTGAACAGTAAAAAAGACAAAAAGCAGAAAAAAACAGATCAGCTGTTGAAAAATTATGGTACATAATGCATCACAATGCAATGTCATCAGTTTGCTTGAATTAGAATACCGAACGTTTTAATGTTGTATGCACCATTTACACGTGGTATATGGAGCAGGTGTACATTTCTTTCATACTAATTAACATTTTCAAAATGCATACATTTTCGTGAATCTGACAAGTTGTCAGAGCGGCTTTAAGAATGATTTACACACAAATTTGTTCTTCTCGTGTTTCATTAATGAGGCCCTTTGATTTTATTTTGATTCCATGGTGATTTTAAACATGCAAATGAAACCAAACCCACCACAGATGTACAAGACATCGAATGGGTTAGTCTTAAAGGGGACAATTATGCAAAATTCACTTTTACATGATGTTTGAACATAAACGTGTGTCGGCAGTGTGTGTGTGTACACAACAACCCTATAATAGTAAAAATCCACCCACTCCTGTTTTTTTATTCCCATTAATTATAAGACGTGTCTCAGAATAATCTGTTTGCAGATTCTTGCAATGAGACATCACATTATTTAGGCCTCGCCCACTACTCCTGATGGCCCTATTAGCATAGATTCTAGCTGAACACAGTCAGCCATGTTTATCTCCTCACCCGAGCATTTACCAGCAGCATTCCAGTAAAAAAAATGTGTTCTTACTAAATTTCATTCAGTCAAGTGCAGTGTTTTTCTTTTGTTGTTTGATTATTAACAGCAGATATAGGTGCATGTACTGTATATTACATTGCTTTCACTTTAATACACATATTTAATATACACATGCAATGCTATTTAAGTTCACATACAGAACATCAGACAAATATATAAAAGAACATTTTGGTAAATAAACCCAAAAAGAATACCTGCGGAAAAGTTTGAGTGCATTTACATGCACGTTCTTAAGCCGATTATACCTAAAGGGGCGTCTCAGGTATCTCACAATGGAAGCGCACATTATAAACGCACGAGCTCCTTACAGAAATGCTGCACGATGGGTGTACGTTATCTTGTAGCACAGGGTGAAATCAGTATGTACATTGACGATTTGAGGGAAATATAATATACATTTTATTATAAAACCTTAAAATGGCGCTCTGTGGCACGGCAGGATTTTAAACAACTTCCTGAGTCACCACAGTGTGTACACTTCTTGAAAACATGTGTTTGAATTTTAAAGGCACGGCGTGGCAGCACACCGGACGCGATCACACCGGACACGATCATAACACCTGCGAAGATTCGACTGTGAGATCGGTGGTCGAATCCGGCTCTACATTTTGATGCATCGAATCTTCGACTACTCAGGGTCATATATATATATACATGCATCAGTTTTACCTCCATTCTGTTGACAGTTTATCAACATCCCTCCACCACCCCTTCACCACATTTTGCTCTTTTAGTTCTAACACGGGGGTACTCTGGGATCGGGCCAAGTCCAAGCTCGAAGCCCTCCCCCCGGACAGCACGTCAGATACGCATTTCAATTTACTCTATATGTAAGTGTGAGCTTGTGAAGGTATATAAGTGATCTGTGGAGTATTGTACAAAGTATTAAAGTAAACTGCAGACACATGCTTGAGACTTATATTACATCTTTTATAATATGTAATATAAATATCAGGAATGTGTGAATCTCCTTTGATATATTTAAGTATACAAAGCATGTTTATTTATATTGCATAGAAGAGTTAATCAAAATTGCATAATGGTTTGTATCAAAAGTATAAATAACATGAATTGGACAAATAAAACAGGAAAAAGTGGATAGGTAAAATATGAGCTATTTTTTTTATCTCTCTGTTATATATTACTCAGCAAAGATAGCGCAGCCTGCATCTTTCAATTCAATGTATATCTGAGACTGTCAGCGTTGATAAGGTGTGACAGACTTTTGCCTTCACACCTGAATCAAACCTGACAGTATGCCAAGACTCAAGCAGCTGTATACTTCTTTGAGAAGAATATTGCAGGTTTCCTGTGCACCAATACAGAAGTCAGTGTGTTGACTTCAATAACATTGTCTTTTCATAACTGCAGGCTCAAATTCAGCAGCAGTTGCATCAAATTTGCTTGCATAAGTGCAAAAACCTGCATCTTATTTTAAAGTTAATATTTTAAACTGTAATGTTGAGAGTTCATTTCCCAGCTACAATAAAGCAAACCTCCTTGAAATCACCTCCTAAAAATCATGAATTGCTTAATCATGTCATGGCTGGCAAACCATAATACACGTAATATGATGGTCCTATCAACCTGAATATTTTTCCTTTAATGGACATGAACTCTACAGCCACCATTATTCCATATGGTCATCAGTCACATTCAATATATCCCAGTAGTCTAATTGCAAGCATTTAATGCCCACCTTCTATTCAATGTTCTGACTTTGTCCGACACACTACACTGAACACAGCTGTGTATGGTCACTTACTTTGCTCTTCAAAAGGATTTACTGATTTTATGCAGCTGCCATTTTGAAATTGAAACTGGGGTTCAGGTACATAAAATGACTGATCAATGAGTTCTGGTTATGTACATCCTTTGAACAATAACAGCCAACTATCACTGTACGCTAAGGTAAAGGTATAAGCAAATATCTCTTTTTTACACATTTAATGTTATATTTCCCTTTTATAGTTATAATGTTGGCTACACTTTTAGACATTTTGTTGCATGTTGACTCTAAGTAATAATGCACCTACATGTCAACTTCATTAAAGTATTATAGACTGGTGGTGTTATCGTACATGTACTTGCAAGGTTAAAAAAAAATGAAATAACGACTTATATAGCGATGGCCGATTTCAAAACACCGCTTCGTAATGCTTAGAACCGTTATGAATCAGTGTATCGAGTGAGCGGTTCGGATCGCCTAAAACTGATTTTAGCAGTTAATGCGATCTGAAACATGAATCGATACGCTGTTTCATTTAGCTCTGAGGCTTCAGGAGGCACAAATACTTACAAATACAAAAATATTTTTTTGCGCACAAATTCTATTCTCGTCACTTCATAAAATTATTTTAAAACCACTGTAGTGAGATGGGCTTTGTAACAATGTCTTTAGTACCTTTTAGGGGTCTTGAGAGAGGAAATTACATTGTGGCTAATTGAGCCATCAGATTTCAACAAAGTTTACAACAATAATTAATTACAGAATTTTCATTTTTGGGCGAACTAACCCTTTAATGACTAGTTGCCAGGTAAAATAAAGTGTAACTGTAATGTTTTATATTTTACAGCATTTAAAACTTTTCTAAGTTTGTAACTTATCATCCAGTACTAAATTTGAAAATGTGGAAGTACTAAAATGAATAGAAACCTAAATGAATGAAATCAAGTTAAATATAAATATAACAGATATTAAAAACTACAATTAAAAATCACATAATGAAATGAAAATAAATGTAAAAAATGAAATTTTAATAAATACGAATATACTAAATACCATTGCCAATCCCTAAATCCCTAGCTAACGTGAATTAACGTTCCTTAAATGTGTTTGGGTCACTTGAAATGTTATACATTTGCAAATAACAGACACATTTACAGATACAGTTACAAAATATTCATCATATTTAATTTGGTGAGCTGTAGTTTGGTGCAAAACAATATGAAATCATTAATATCACTTGCTACTTCACTCTTAAATCATCTCCTCAGCCTAGTTTTCCTTGAGAGAAACTCGAAATGGCAGACTGTGTGACAAAAGTGACTACAGGATTTAATACAGAATGACAGATAACATTTACATCTTTTGCTTGGTGTTTGACAAGACGTAAGATTATTTTCAACAAAATACATCTTGGATAAACAACGACGATGGCCATGACATACTGCAGAAAGATATACTTGTTTTTTTGCTCCTGTATGGCCCGAAGGAACAACAGCTGGGCCGGAATTCAGGTCTGCAGACTCTTATGACATATACAGACTATCAGCATGAATTATGCATTATATTTCAATGCTACGTCCAACACACAGACGGAGATGGTCCCAAGTGCACACGATACCTTTGCCTGTAGAAGCTCATGTCCACCTCAATCTGCTCACATATCACGCCTCATATGCGGATCCATTAAATAGAAATGAGCCATTTGTATATTACTATCCTCCAGATATATGCATGTTACAGAGCAGATCGTGACTCAAGGGAGGGTGATTGGGGTGTTTGCTTGCATGCTGAAGCTAAACGTGTGTAAATTTGCACATTCATATGTTTCAATAGCACGAGAGAATGTAATGTCCTTAATACCAACTGGTAGCAAGTGCAACGCCAAGAGCGATACTAATAAAAACAGGGGAAAAAACTATTTGATCATGCTGCATTAAGAAACATGACCATTTGTGCCATAATTTGATGTCGTATTTTTGCTATGGATCTTTCGTACCTATGATATCTAGTGTTAGATCATGCAACACACATGTAATAATATAGCACATCAGTGCTGTGCTGCAGCAAAGGCTGATATTTGGTGAGATGGTGTCCGTTTTTAATGGTACTGTGACTCCAGGCTTTGAATTAAAGCTGGCAGATGCTGTAATTAGCATTGCACTGTGCTTCAAAACCTTTCGCTCAGCTCAGCAAAATTCATTGTGCTTTCCCTGTACTCACCCCCCTCGTATTGTGCTAGACACAGAGCCCATGCTGCAGTTCTCTCACAGCTGTGATCCCATTTATTAAGCGTTCTGCTGCTTAAACCCTGAAGAATAAGGCTGAATTCAGCTAATCTGATTTGCTATTCCTGAAGGTGGGATCATATCGGTCCAACAGCTGTTTCAGTTTTTTGGCAGTGTGCTGGGAACGACTGACTGCTCGCTGAAGGGAATCTGGCGCTCACTAGTCTGTCCAGGACGTCATTCATCTTTCATTTTGTTTTGTGTCAGATGTGAGGATTTAGCGCCTTTGGTTAATTTTGTGTTTTTGGTCTCTTTGTTCAGTTACAGGAGCCTGATTTCTAAAGGCAGCAACAGAATGTGTATTCTTAGAAGATAGATGAAACACTTTACTCTTATTATTCTACGGGTTCGTGGACACATTATGACATTTGTTGCATTCAAAAATACATAAAAAATCGATGACTTTGAATGCATTTTTAATTTGGCCGCATATATTCAAAATGTCAAAATGAAAAAAAGCATTAATGAAGAAGAAAAAAACGAATTAAAAGAATGATATTCTCGTAAAAAAAGTAGGTTTGTTGTTGTTATTTTTTGAAGGACACTGCAAACTGGATAAATGACAGCTGAAAATTCAGCTTCAAAAACATTTTTTAAAATGATACGACCCTAAACTTTTTCACAGTATAGTGTAAATATTTATTTTGGAAATAATGATTAACAGGTCAACAATTTTCAATGAGGTGAAAATGTTATTATTTTTTAATGGTTTCAAAAAATTATCATTTATAAAGACAGCTGTCATTTTACAAGATTATTTCCTTTATTATGCCAGAGAGGGAGTTTCTGGTGGTCAATAAAGAACAAAATTGAATATTAACATTGTTGATGTAAATGCCGAATCCATCATGGTGGAGAAAATGATTGTATATGGTGATTTTAATCTATGTTAATCTATGTTTAAAATTAAGAGGTGCAAAAACTCGATTTAAAAACTCGATCTAGCAACAAATCCTACATTAGCTCTAAACTGTGCTTAATTTAATCCTTATTGGTGAAACCCACCATAAGAGTTGGAGACTGGGACTTAGTTGATCTCTGCAATACAAAATAATGTTCTTTCTTGTGTGTTCTCCCCTGATATTTCTAACGGAGCGCTGTTGAAGTGCTTTTGAAGGCAGAGAGCATGAGTTGAATTCTGAAATAGTCTAGTCTAAAAAGTTGCTCAAGACAAAAAGTTCCACACTGGCTCAATAGGTTTCTTTCATGAGCAGAACGAATCTCCATGAAAATCATTCGCAAAACCGTTCTTGGGTAATTTGTTGCATTCTACTCAGTTTATGCAAGAACAGTTTTATGAACAATTTAGACAGAACTCTGTTGTTTCATGAATGGGCCCCATTGTTACACAAGCAAGTAGATTGTCTGCCATCTGAGATTGTTTTAAGTGTAAAACTAACTCTTGAGAAAAAGCAATCATGTGGCTTGCTTCCAAACAGTCACGTGGAAATCACAATTGTATGGTGTTTCTGTCTGTCTGCCTTGCCTGGAATTTATTAGTAAATTTTGTTGCTCGGATTCTGCCTTTGTCTTCTTACCTGCATACACGAGTGTGACAGTGAACGTGTCATATATTTTCTGGGTTAACTCGCTGTCCTTCACTAAAAATAGAAATACCAAATAGGTTTTCGTCACAGATTTTGTTACTGTGTGCCTGTAAAGTAGGTTACCTCATTAGCAAAAAAAAATGTTTTTATTATTATTTCATTAGAGTACAAGTCTGTAGACTCACAACAGATCCAGTCAAGCAGGAACAGAACAACACTAAAAATGAGATATTTCAAACAGCTGAACCTTTGTAGACATACAGCAGGTAACAGGGATTATTTATGGAAGTGATAGTTGCAAAAATGTGTGAATATCTGAATGGTAAAACAGTGAATGCTATTTTAAGGCTCGTATATTATTTATGCCTCATTGAACCAATTTCCCTGGCTGTCTATTAAACTAACACCTGCTTTTCTAATTAAGAACTTCAGATCCGTATTCACCAGCGTTACAGCTAATAACTCAAGAAAACACTTAATAAAGATGCTGCAGCCAACACAGACTTATTTGTGCAAAAAATATGTCTCACTAGAGGACAAATTATTGTGTGAGCGTGTGTAGGCCTACATAAGAGCCATGATTCTGAGATACCATTTTGAAGAGGCCTCTAACAGGGAAATTCTCCCAGTGTGACTCTCTGATCTTTGAGAGTTTTTGCTGTAATTGGATGGGCCAAAAAATATATATATCTACCACCACCCTGGAGATAATGAGGACTGTAAAAACAAACATCACACGTGAAGCCTCATCAGCAAGTCTTCTAGTTCTCCTGAAAAAATATTTGGAGTCACTGAAGGTCCTGGGATTTTGCTATTTGCAAGCAATTCATTTCATGCCATTAATAAGTATACAAGTTTGGCTCCTTTTATATGCTTTATGATGAACAATGCAAGAGTCAGTAATGCCAAATATCAACCAAACCAGCAAAAAAACATAATAATAATGATGTAAGGACTGCTTTTACTGCTAAGACAAAAGCTGAGATCCAACACCCTGCAATAAAGCAATAAATCTAGAGAGAAGATCACACAGAAAGACTGTGGACATTGCCCTGCCCAAAACCTTCCCCTCCTCCCCTCCATTTTCCCCTTCCCCCTGATTCAAGTCACAAAATGCAGATATACTACAGATATGGACTACAGATATTTTGTGAATCTATTGTTTTATCCCTTTCATGTCTGATGTCTTTTTAAAGGTATCAGTGCGATTGGTAAATTAGTCTCAATTTCACTGCAGTAACTAGTAGGCTGAGAATGATTGACATATTTGATAATTAGATGCTCATTTTGAGGGGTCTTTGAGGGGAGATACTGATCTTCTAAAAACTCTCTCCCGAAACTAAGTGATTGTGTTGTGTTGTGTTCTCTTTGAAACTATTATGTTATGATATTATAATTATGTTATTTAAGTTATGTCTAGCCAAAATTAAGGTCAATCTTGATTCATCTTGTATCAGTCCAAAATTACACTTTTTGTTATGAGTAAGCGTGTGCGACTCACTTAAAGGGTAAAATAGTTCACTCTGCAATCCTCTATAATATCAGAACTGACTAATTTGTGTCAGCGAGCATTATTTCTGAGCGGATATTTGAAAATTAGAGATACTAAGAAAATCAAGAATCCAAATTAAATCACAACAAATCATCAGCTGTTAAATTACAAATTTAACAAAGTCACATCAAAACTGGAGTCAGATTAAAATTATTCATGAAGTCAGATTTGAAATTTGATAACAATAAATTAAGTGAATGTAAAAGAAATGCTGAAAAGTCTTACATGCAGAAGTTCCACACACTAAGAAGAAAAGGTTCTATATAGAACCTTAAAAGTTCAAGATATGGGGATTGGAAAATGTATATATTTAGTTAATCAATATCACACAACACGAAGAGAAGATTAAAATGTGATATTAAGTTACTACAATTACAAAATGTTGCAGATTAATAGCCTAAAGAACCTTTGTTCTTGCTCTTGTTTCTTTGTGCCAAAAGGGTTCTTTCTTGTCATTATAGCACCTTTTTAGCATAAAAGGTTCTTTGGAGTTGAGTAAAGAACCCTATGATTCTATATAGAACACCAATGAACCCTTTTTTTCTAAGAGTGCAGGCCGTTAGATTCCGTTCTTGGGCTAACGGATGGACCATACAATAATAATAATAATAATACATTTAAAAAATGTAATTTAATAATTTTTCCCATTACATGTAGCAACATATTGTCAGGCAACAGAATAGACAGAGATGGTGAGTCAAGCACACAAACTTTATTAGATAAAGCTGAGGTTGGCAAGCAAGAGACACTGGCGAGTAGATATGCAGTAGATGACTTCTGGATGTAGATGGAGAATGACTTGCATGTTTGCGTGCAGATGCTGAATCGGAGAGGAAGGCCTTCCAGGCAGATACCGGAATGTGACGAAGGTAGACTGGGAATTGTAGATCAGGTAAGTGGTATAGGTAAGTATTGACACAGTCTGTTTAGTAACGACATGCAAGAACAGACATTGTGAGGAATTGTGGAGAATATAATGGCCCCAACCAAACTTTTAAATAGCTAACATGTCAAAAAATGTCATCAATATGGTCAAAAAAAAAATTCCTCACATGGAGTGAAAAAAAAGAAAGAAAAGAAAATCACAATTAGAAAGAATGGATGGGATTCCTAATGAAGGTTGATTGCTCCCTCATTGAAACACTACAGGAACCTTAAACAGAGGCCAAGAATGTGTCCCCTGTCCTCTACACCAGCCGTTCTGACTGACTTCAGCAAAGCTTCGGTCTGAATCATTTTAGAAAGCTGTCCACACTGGTGGACAAGACTAAATTTGAAAACACTGCAGTGTGCGTCACAGCTGCACCCTTAAAAGTCCTCAAGACAACTCGAGTTGAAAGGTCCTTAATCTTATATTTTCTTTTTCACTAAATACAAAAGTAAACTGGATGGCAAAGGTGTAATCCTAATGCAATTTTCATCAGCTTCACTATTTGCTGAAGTGGAAAATTAACAACACAACAAAAAGCATTTGGAGTCAGAACAAAAATAACCTAATTCGTATGCATTTAAACACGCCACTATTTCGCAAATTCTCTCCCTCCAACCGTACAACTCTGATTAACTTATTCTCAGGGGGTCCAGGGCTAAAGAATAAAGCTAATATTTTCAGAACACACTGAGCTTTCAGCATTACATGGAAAGATGAAGGGGTTGGTTCACCTAAAAATTCTGTCATTAATTAATCACCCTGATGTCATTACAAACCCATAAGACTTTTGTTAATTTAGGCTTTTAACATCGAAACATCAATGAGGAAACATAAACAGAAGCTCAACCAAACCATACTTGAGTCACGATCATGAGCTGAAACATATGTGCGAGACACAGTAATTAAATTAAACATTACAAAAATCTGATTTACATGTTAAATGTAAAAAAAAAAAAAACTTAGTGCCTTAACCAAAAGAAAAAATTACACACTGCATAAAATAATCAAGGATTTAAATTTTTTTTCAGCACCTTATACGGTAAATTACAATACATAGTCAAAATTATTACTTTGTGTTTATCACATTAAAAGAGATAATGCTATAAACAACATTTTTCATAATAGCAGAAGAATCTGAATTTTTTGCTTGACTGAAAAAAAAAATAATATTTGGTTTGAAAATGTAAGAACTGTAAATGTAATGTATTTTTAAGCAATATTCTCATCAGTGTTCTATCAGCTATGACATATTTAAACCTAGCATTTCCGTGTATGAGCCCATACAGTAGCCAAGTGAAAGACACATATCCATATTTTTTGTGTGATTTAACAGTTTATTTTATTAAATATAAAAAAAAACATAATAACTGATACTAAGTCATTCTCTTTAAATGCTATTGAAGTTAGAAACATGTATAACAGTGTCATATGTAACTTTAGAGACAGTCCCTAATTTTAAGCGGCAGGCCAACTTAAAGGGGTCATGAACTGAGAAATCAACTTTCCCTTGAGATTTTGACAAATAAAAGGTCATCATAATATAAGAATATCCTGTAAGTTTCAGAGCTGATAACTTCCTTGTTAGTCAAAGAAAAGCTTTAGACGAGAGATCTCAGAATGTGCCATGCTGTGACGCCAGCAGGTAGTGAAACGCCACCTCAACAGAAGAATAAGAACGCCTGATTCTGTAGCCCTGCCCACCGAATCAGGCTACTAGCATGACATAGGCCTACATAGAGCTAAACCAGATGGAACTTCTAAGGAATAAACATGGCGCATAAGTTTCCAATTCAGATTCCAATATTATGAATGCATTGAACAAAACTCCAGCATTTCAGCGATGTCTAATCTGAACGCTAGTGTTGTAGTAGTCAAGATCAGAATTGACTGAATTTTTATTCAGTCTCATCTCGGTCTCTGACGAAGATGACTTAGGATTTTATCTCAACACCGGTTAAAACCACAACTTAGGGCATATAAAGAGCAGAGAACTCCATCTAGCGCACACCCTCTTCAAAATAAGCACCTTCTTAGCTCTTTCTCTTTCATATTCCACATATTAATCAAAATCAACGTGTCTGCTAATGTCCGATTCACGACTGAATGACTCATTTGAACCAAATAATTTTAACGACGGTAATAAGAACTGATCTGTCCAATACTGTACTGAACGAATCAGTTTAATCATTTATTTAGAACACCTCAGAAATGAGAACACAAGTGTGCTGCAATTGCAAAAGTGTGCTGCTACCCAATTTAGCAAGAGTGGATAGTAAGTTTTAAATATACACAGTATTTTAGCTTTTTTATGTTGACAGTGTGTAGTAAAATAAATAGTCTAAAAACATTTAGTTTAGAGTGGAGTGGAGTGAAAACAGAACAAATTTGGGTAACACTTTACAATAAGGGTGCACTAATATGCATTAATCTGTGTATCTTGGTAACTGAGCCGGCCCCTCGTCATGTTAAACTCTGAGGCAGGGTGCACAGGTCAGCCCAAGATGCTGGAAGGCAGCCGCTGTGGCGTGATTAGACTGGGACCCCCATTTCATCACTACTGACATAACTAAACTGACAAAGAGAATGTCTCGGTAACATATGTAACCATCATTCACTGAAGGAAGGGAACAGAGACGTAATGTCCCCATGCCACATCCGCTGTACCGCTGGTATGGCTGGGCCGGTCAGTCTCGGCTCCTAAGCAGGTAACATAAATGCGTGACTGCTATGCAACGCCGTTTATACCCATGCAGTGGGGCGGGGTTGCATTAGGCAAATTCCACAGACCCATGACATTTTCATGTCAATGGATCGTTTTGATTGAGATTGAAGGCAGCTGGCAACATTCACAACATCAAAATTCAAGCTTTTTTAAGGATTTCAAGCACCCGTACGAACCCTGAATAATGGACAGCCGTTTTAAAAATTGACTGTATTGAACCCTGCCATCTTTGCTCATGGGCAATGCCATGTGACTAATTACTCTGGAGCTGCAAGAAATATTGTCATTATGACAAATCTAATCATGTTATGATATTTTTAGTCACATCATATTCACAGTTCAAGTGATTAGCTCCAAAAACCTGTATGCAGAAATACTAGCAGGGACTAAATAGGTCATGCTAATCAACCAAACATTTATCCCTTGGGATATAGCACTGCAAGAAAATCAACTGTTACTCAATCACCCTCTGAATAATCTCCCATGTGTAAAATAAGTAGTTTAGAGTCTGCTGGATAGTAAATGGATTCGGAATTAGCTTTGCATTTATTCCCGAACAGAAACATCACATGTGTGTCTATATTCCAAATATTTAATCAAAATGTAGTTCTCTTTTATACACAAATATGTATTTATATTAGACATGCAATGAAGTAATTGGAAGTAAATTAAGGAGTTGCTTAAAACCTTTCGTACTGCCACTGCCAGGTCCTTGTGATATCTGTAAATTACAGAGTAAGCGGTAGTTATCTGTCAGCCATTTCACACAAACTGAATGCATATGAGACAGATGGGTGTTAAGGTTGCACCATACATCTACACTGAGTTGCTGACGTAAATACAGGCAATAGTAATGTGTGGACAGCACAGGGTAATTACAGCTTCACCTCACAGAATATGGGGTGATTACAGCCGTCACCTTGCAAACTGTGAATGGTTCATTAACAAATACAAAATTGACAATGGAAATTGTGAGCTGCAACCCTTAATTGCAACGTTCCTTCATACTTCGACAGTAGCTGAACTTGTACACCTACATTAAAATTTAAATAAGCAGTGGAGCTTCAAATAAAGCCATACAAGGGCTGCTTTTTATTAATCCTCAATCTTGTAAGACAAAAGCTGCAAAACTGGAAAAAGTTATTGTATCAAGGATTTGTTTTGGATTCATCTGTTCGATATTTTGAGGTGTTCGCCATGTTTGGGTGAAAAATCCATTTACAATGGATTTACAATGGATCCATTTACAATGGATTTTGGCAGAACAACAGAGGGAGGGCTGGAAAGTGCGATGGTGAAGGGATGGTGAAAGGAAGGCGAGGAAAGATGATGCCAGAATGTGGCGAACGGCTGGAGATGGCAGGACGACAGTCCATTGGCGGTGATGATGGCAAAGACCCAGAGCTCCCCAGTGCCGAGTCGAGGAGGGGAGGAAGGGTAATTGGACTAGTAGCACAATTGGAACAAAAAAGTCACATGTAACTACGTCAGTGAATAGGTCAGATCTGATTAAAATTTAATTTGGTTTGCAAGGGGTGGTTTGAAAAACGAAAAACAAAACTGGAGTGTATGTGCAATGACATAGAAATAGCATAATGGCATATGAGGTGTGGAACAAGCTGTTCTTTCTGTGATATTAAGTGTTATAAAAGATTGTCCTATCATTCTGAAATTCTGTCCACTCATGGTCTGTTAAGTGAGGCAGGACAATGTCCCACCAGTTCTTATTATGGACTCTTATCCTCAGACGCATTGTTTTGGGTGCGGGCCTGGCCATTTTTTTACTGTTTGGTATATATATATATATATATATATATATATATATATACACACATACAAGCAGCACAGCATAACGGATCATGTGCTTGACATTGCCGGATTAGGACCCGAAATGAATGCAGATTGTCTGCTTTTTAAAACAAAGAAAAGGAGGATGGTTAATATGGAACATCAGCGGGAAATCTGTACTTCCGTGCAGTGTGCGCATGTCAAAGAGTAAATCCGATCAGCTTGTGACATAAACGCACACATCAACCTGATCACTTTTTTAGGGTTTATGTAAACATTGGATGTCTATGTCAGATATCGGATTTATCAATCAGAATAAATTAATTCCAACTGAAGCAAAAAGTAGCTTCTGTCAGATACAAAAAAAAGACTAACATTTTTATTAAAAGCAGATAAATCAAGCATTCGCTTATAAGAACAAATTAATTGAGAATACATGATGATTTCAAACTGTTGTCATATAAAACTGCAACATGTTATTACCCACTGAGCAAAGTTATGTCCAAAAGACATATTTTCAACGTCTTTGCCACTAGAGGCAGACGTTGAAAAGATGTCCACTGAGGAGCCAGAATGAACGTTTGGAGCCACTTTATTTTAGGTGCGGCCTTAAGTACTATGTTCTAACATTGTAATTAATCATTTGATACAATGCACTTATTGTGTACATGTTTTTACATTGTACTAACATTTTAAAAATACCTGCTTGTAATTTGGTCTAATTTCTGTAGTTACATTTGTAATTACACAGTTGGCACTTCCCTTACACCTAACCCTACCCTTAAACTTACCCATACCACCACAATTGTCCCTAACTCTACCCGTATCTCACCTCAATATCAGCAAAGTTGTTTTCCAATACAATTTGAACACAGTAAGTACATTGTACTTATTTTTTCACTTAAGTACATAGTACTTAAGGCCACCTAATATAAAGTGGGGCCGAAAGTTTTTATGACGTCTGTTTTGGACTTGATCTGCACGTCTGATATAGACGCTCATGGACCTCAAGATTAAACACTAGTTCAAATTTGCTCATTGTGGACATATTTTCTATTTGTAATTGAAAGGCAACTCACAGACAGTGTGTGTTTATCCAAAAATCATGAAAATAAAAGAAACTTCGCTCACACCTTTAGACACTTTAGACAACTTATCATCTGTAATTCAAACATCTTTGGATCGTGAGAGAAACCAGACTCTCTGGCTCAGGATTCAATCCAGGATCTTCTTGATGTGAGGAGCCAGTGTTTCCCACTGAGACACAGTGCTGCCCTTAATCACAGATGTAAGAGACACTTTGACTATTTCTGTCAGAGTCAGACATCTACAGAAGCTCTTACTGGGAATTAACAGAGGTTTAGATGTTGATGATTTATGGTTAATTTGAAGTCACCATTGTGGAGGGAAGCATTTGCTTTAGTTGGGCTCTTGGTCCCCATATGTGTGTCTGTGAATTGCAATAGTGGTTGCTGAGAAAGCAAAAGTGACTTCAGGTGTTGTCAGTTGATGATAACTAAATCATCAGAAAGTGAGCATCTGATTTTGTGTTCTTGGCCAAATCTTGTGAATCTGAAGTATTGACACCAATAGCAATACACTGACCACCTATCCTGAAGGATGAGAAAACAGTATGTGACCCAATGTTTTGAGAAAATATTTCACATGGTCAGACACAGACATCAAGATCTGGCCTATGATTCACAACAACGGTGACTATCAAATAAAGCATATAATCATAGGCCAAATCTTGATGTCTGTGTGTGACAATGTGACATATTTTCTCAAAACATTGGGTGCACATACTGTTTTCTCATCCTTCAGGATAGGTGGTCATTGGTGCCAGTACTGGTACAGTACAGATTCAAAAGATTATAGAGGCTAGAAACAAATTACTATTGTGCCAAACAAGAACTCAAAAAACAACATCAGATGCTCACTTTCTGATGATTTAGTTATTAGCAACAAGGAGCTGACAACACCTGAAGTCACTTTAGCTTTGCTTTCTCAGCCACAACTTTTGTTTTTCACACTACACCAGCCTTAGAAACACTAACACACATACGTGGAACAAGAGCCCAAATAAAGCAAATGCTTCCCACCACAATAGTGACTTCAAATGAACCATAAATCCTCAAAATCTAAACCTCTGTTAATTCTAAGTAAGAGCTTCTGTAGACATCTGACAGAAATAGTCAAAGTGTCTCTTATATCTGTGATTAAGGGCAGCACTGTGTCTCAGTGGGAAACACTGGCTCCTCACAGCAAGAAGATCCTGAATTGAATCCTGAGCCAGAGAGTCCTTTTTTCAGGTCTGGTTTCTCTCATGATCCAAAGATGTGTGAATTACAGAACATAAGATGTCTAAAGTGTCTAAAGGTGGGAGTGAAGTTTCTTTTATTTTCACGATTTTTGGACAAACACATTGTCTGTAAGTTTCGTTGCAATTACAAATAGAAAAAATATGTCCACAATGAGCACATTTGAGTGTTTAACCTTGAGGTCCATGAGCGTCTATATCGGACGTGCAGATCACGTCCAAAGCAAATGTCATCAAAACTTTCATTCTGGCTCCTCAGTGGACGTCTTTTCAATGTCTGCCTCTAGTGGCAAAGACGTTGAAAAGATGTGTTTTGGGCATAACTTTGCTTAGTGGGTATAATATTATTTTGTTCTGGTATTGAAGAATGCAAGTTGCGACTAGGCATGTACAGTATTAAAAACTTGGTTAAGTACTGTGGAGCCAAACCATGCAATTTCTTATGTTAACATCAGGACTTTAAAATCAACACAAATCTGACTGGAATGTAATGATACCAAAACGGGTTATTATATTATAACTGGCCTAGCCCCAGATAAAATTCTAGCTGCCGCGTTTTGCAAATATTGAAGTTTGTTGATACAAGATTTGGAAACTCAGACAAGAAGGGCATTACTGCAACAACAACAACAAGAAAAACGCGTTAATTAAGCTCTCGGTAACAGAAAAAGAAAGCATAGGACGTAGACGTGCAATATTTGTGAGATGAAAGAACGAGGTCTTAACAGTGTTCTGCACAAAAGGCTCAAACGACAGAGGGGATTCAAAAATAACTCCAAGATTTCTCAATTTACTTTGTGACTCCAAGGCAACACCATCAACAGACAGAGCTAAAGAACTAGCAGTGCGCAGTTGATGGGGAGAGCCAAGAAGCATGACTTACACTATAGTTTTAGAACTATTCAGATAAAGGAAGTTCTCAGACATCCAAATTTTAAGCTCTGAAATACAATGTGTCAGATGAGATAAGTCCAAGTCTTCACCTGGTTTTGAATGGATGTTTATGCTGGCTCATCAGCATAAAAATGACGATCCCAGGAAAAATTGGTATGGAATTGGTAGTTATAATTACAAATAAATTCCATACTTGTTGGATGGAGTTGAAAATGCCACAGTGGTTTATGGAAAAAAAAGCTACTTAAATACCTGAGAATGTTGACAAAATTTTGGGATTTGGATTGGACATGTAAAGGCTGTTACATATATGCTTGTCTTGTCTGTTTTGGTTTAGATTGTGTTCCTCTCCCTGTGTCCCAATTCCATACTAAATAGTACTCGAAAAAAGAATTAGTATGTCCCAAATCGTAGTATGTTGAAATGAATTCAAAAAAGGTACCCGGATGGTTTACTATTTCCAGTCAGAATTCGAAGTGTGGATCGACGCCCACAATCCATTGCGAGTTGGACGAGGATTCGACTAGAACTACAAATGCAGATAAAAAGCGTTAAAAAAACTACAAACATGACGGATGTCACATACACTCCTGTTCCCAGACTCCATCTCCCATGATCCTCCCTGTCTCACACCTGAACTCACTTCCTCATCATCTCTCCCGCTCTCCCTGGATTCCCTGCACCTGGTCTTCGTCGTTAGCGCAACTTTATGTTTGGACTCACTCTTCTCACTCATTGTCGGTGAGTGTTCAGTTCTCTAGAGCGTTGTATATATCTGAGTCTTGGTGAACAAACAAACCTGTTTAGTTTTGGATGTCTTGGATCTCTCATTGCCTGACTACATCGACACGTAACAGAAGAACCGACCGTAACGACAAGACATCCTAAAAAAAATGGGCATCTTCATTGTCCCCAGGACCCCCAGGGCGCCAGCATCATCTTCAGCGGCGGTGAACTGGTTGTGGGGCCTCCAGCAGGACGGACGGCCGCTGGAGAGGTACGTGGAGGAATTCTCCGAGCTGGCGCATCTGGTGAACTGGCATGATGCCTTGCTTAACGCAGTGTTCTTGATGGGTTTGGATGAGGACACCATCCGATTTATGGACGCTCCCTGTTCGTACTCCTTAGTTGATACCATCAATCTAGTTTTGTTTCTTAATGGTTCCCTTTACAAGATAGAAGGGTGTGTGCCTCGTCTGAACCCATCAGCAACATCCGCGGCTGGGCCAGTTCACCAGCAGCCGGGTGCCTCCACTTACCCCTCCAGTGGACCGTCCGCTGAGGTCCCGACTGCCAGAAAACTACGAAACCCAAGAAGGGCCAGCAGCAAGCCCGCGCCTTCAGCCCAAACGGCCACCACCACACCTGAGCCAGAGGAGGGCTGGCTCATTGACTTCTGGGCAGAGCCCCTCACAGTACTTCAAGAGCCCGCTCCCGGCTTCCAAGAGCCCGCTCACGAGCCTGCTCCAGGCCCGCAAGAGTCCGCTCCAGGTCCGCAAGTTCCCCCTCCAGGCCCGATCTTCTCCCGGCTTCCCAGAGCCGCCACCCGGTTTCCCAGAGCCACCACCCGGCTTCCCAGAGCCGCCTCCAGACCACCACGGGCGCCCCACTCCAGCCGCCTACGAGCCTACCAGGTAAGCCCCAAAATCCATTAAACAATTTTTTGGGGGGGGGGGCTATAGTCCCATGGGTGGGGAACTGATGGGTGGGACGTTAGCCCAGGCCAAGCCTCCAGCCCTGGCCGAGCCTCCAGCTCCTTCCATGGCCCCGGCCCAGCCCAAGGCTCCTGTCCTGCCATGGCCACCCCAGGCTCCGGACCCGCTATGGCCTTCCCAGGATCCGGATATCCTAGTCCCGCCCTGGAGACCTCCATACCCGTCTGCACCTCCTCCGCACCTGAGTGGAGGTCTCCAGGGCGCCCCCCCCCCCTCCCCGGTGTTACATCTTAGGTGCGAGGACATGCCTACCAGGAGGGGGAGGTAACGGATGTGCAAGTCCGACGGTTAAGGGGTTTAATAAAGGGGTTTGAGTGACCAACTATCAGTATTTCACCTGACAAAAATATATTTTTTAGTGTTGTCCATATTATATTTCACCTGCAGCAGCATTGTGAACTTTTGTAATGAAACGTTTGGCCATTAACTTTTAAATACATCATTATATTTAAACTGCAAACAGGAGGAGAGTCTCTGCATTAGAGACCTACGAATGGCAAATCAACGAGCGGATACATTTCTCTCCAATACGGTAAGACATTAAACTAAATGTGGAGGATTTTAACTGATTTTAACTGTGACTAATCTGACGATGATTGAAAGGGCATTTTTAAACGCTGACGGGATGCACGTAACTAAGCGACAGAGTTTGCTAAAGATGAAGTATTATGTCCCAGAGCTTGCATACTCATCTGCTACACACTCACTTCACAAAAAGAGTACATAATAAAGACACATTACTGTTTTATATTTTATGTAATATATTTATATTAATGCCAGAGTGGAAGTGAGTGATTAGTGTTTTTATAATTTTTATAAAATAAAATAAAATTAGTACATTTGTGTCAAGATTATTAGTGACCATTACAGATTCATTTCAAAATGGAAATGTTGGTGTGGTTTTTAACGAGAATAATCTCAAGATTCACTTTTATGTTCTTCTACTTACTTTCCTTTTGTCTTTTTCCACTTTCTGCTCCACCAACACACAGCAAATTAAAAAGAGAGCAGGTGGCAAACCACTTACAGTCAGCCAGTTGCCCTAAACTTGTCTCAATCAGCATCCCTGGTTTTAAGTCTTAAAGAGCAGCGGTCCCTTTCGTGTCTCTGAATTATTGAACCGCATCTTCGAGTGAAGCATTTCCCCCTGGAGGATGTGGGGTTTGAAGATGAAAGGCATGTAAATGACAGCAGCTCTAAAACCAGGACAGACACTTTCCTCCACGAGTTTCAACGAGCTGCTGGAACCGCTCAGTAAACCGCAGTGTTTTTGTGTTTTGTGTCCATGTCTAATGTCTCTCATGTTTTTGCTGACTGTGACAGGGAGTCACACAGAGGGATGGTTAGTCAACACCTTATCAGATTCAGCCTGGAAAATGATCTGTGAAACCTGTGCCATGTTTTTCTCCCTGATAGGGGGGATTTGTTTCAGTAGGCAGAAACTCTTGTCCTTTGAAGCTTCACATATGCTTGGGAATGAGAAAATATGAACTATACTACAGCTAACCTTTTATACACAGTTAACATCAGCACAGACCTTGACTAGCTTCTTCTAAGTAGAAAAGGCAAAACTGCAATCAGAAAAAAAAGCATATTAACAAGTTTAAGTCAAAAAGTCAATGTATATTGTCTATTGAGATTGACTTTACTGTTATAGGGTCTCACAGACTCCAATGGCATGAGGACAATACCTAAATAATAGGATTGCACCAATTTTAAATTCTGTCTGATAAAGATAAATGACAGATTATATAGGCCTACTAGAATTGTAATCAAATTTCTATAAATATTTGCTTTCTGTACTAAATTTAGACAAAATAATAAAGTAGAAAGAGCTATAGGCTAAATAATGCTTTAAAGGAAGTGTATGTAAGGTTGTGGCCAAAACTGGTACTGCAGGTGTATCCCCTCTCCCCCTCCCTCTGACTCGAGGTTGCCAGATAGGCTGCAGGATCCAGCTGGGACATTTGTTTCTGCAGCTGTGGTAACTAGCACATCTGGCAACCCGGATGCCGAAACACTATGTGGAGGGTGGAGCTTCAGGCCAAAAAACAACATGACAACATTAACATTAGTTGAGGGCTGTAACAACAACTTTTAAGTGATTATATCCTGGCCAGACTACTGTTGTCAGTGATATAAGTATTTGAAATTAACATGATTTCTTAATTTTTGTGACATATAGGGCCATTTTATGATTAATTGAAATATATTTCTTACATACAGTTCCTTTAAATAGCTATTACAAGTAAATTTATGCATCATAATAAAATGTACAGTTTGAAAGATGGAGATTTACTTTGAGATTTGCCAAGGTTACATTTAACAGTGTTATTAGCTATTAGATTAACTTTAAATGAGCATTATATAATGGCAAAGGAGACCTAAATGTAAAAATAAAGAGAAAATAAGCATGCACAATTATAGCCAATGTTATTGTACCACTATTTTGTATATTCCTAAGAATAATCATAGTTATTTTGAAATTACCCATAGGCCTATACTTCTGCACTCAATTCTTAAATTTATAGAATCAAAACCCAACAGACACATTGAAGCTGTATCAATTTTTTTTATTCTTTTATTTTCCCCTCAGTATAATCTAAGCCTTGAACCCAATACATAAATCAACCAAAGGGACGTAAAGAAAACTGAAAACAGGGAGAGCAAATATCAACTAAATGTCAACAAAAACACTGGACAAACAATTTTTTTTTCCTTTTGTCTATATAACAGAGATATGGACCCACATATGGGAGAAGGACGGCAACAGTGATGTTAGATAATCCAGTACAGCTTTATAGCTCACACAATGTTAACACATTGCAAAGCTCAGCTTTTTGGAGGCTGATTGAAAGAATAAAAAAAGTTGGCTGAAAAGTAGTTAAAGGAAAATGTTAATTTTAAGCAACAAAAAAAAATGGTTAGCTCATTTAATTTTCTTTCAGATCATTTGGCATCACATTATGGTGCCTTGGAAGGCAATCTAACTCCAATATCCTTAAAAGGTGCCTTCTTACAAAATGCCTATTATTGAGGCAGCAGAACATATGTGCCCCGTTTCACAGACAAGGCTTAAGCTAGTCCCAGACTAAAATGCATGTTTGAGCTGTCTTAACTGAAAGCCACTTGCACTGACATCTTTTGAAATATGCAAACCAGTAATTTTTCTAAAGTACATTTGTAAAAGCTACTTAAATATCTTAATTTAACTAAAGACTAGTCCTGGCTTAATCTAAGCCCTGTCTGTGAAACCAAACCATGGTTACTTCTGAATGGCCATGGAGAAATATATTTTTCACTATACCAGATGGTCTAGTTCCAGCCTCTAACAGCAGGTGTTAATTGGACCATGCTAATCAACCAAACCCTGACACATTGAACCATACAGAACAAATTTATATTATCACCACATAACCAAGTCAGCAACCTGGTTTTCAAGCCCAGATCTTTCACTACTTAGCAACACCGACCAATCCTATCATGATTATACAAAGTATCATGCCTCATATTGGATGTATAAAATGTACATTCTTTTTTTTTCAGTGAAGCCGAGCATGCTGAGAGCAAGCTGCCATCTTCATTTTTTAAAAGTACACACAGCTTTTAAACCAATCTTGTTTAACACAGTCTGAAACAACCACGTGGTTATCTAACCTGGTTGATGCTTAAGTGTTGCATCAACCATCATAGCCAAATAGTTATAAACAGAGAAAAGAAATATGCATTAAATGTAAAATTAGTCCAATGCATGTTCTAGTCACATCATATGTTTATGCTATAGCATTGCCAGTCATAATTTCCATGTGAAGCTAGCTAGATACACTAGGTTGCATATTGCCAAAAGTTTTGGGACGCCTGATTTTACATTCACATGAACTATAATTATATCCCATTCTAAATCTGTAGGGTTTAATATGGAGTTGGCCCACCCTTTGCAGCTATAACAGCTTCAACTCTTCTGGGAAGGCTTTCCACAAGGTTTAGGAGTGTGTTTATGGGATTTGTTAGCCATTCTTCTAGAAGCACATTTGTGAGGTCAGGCACTGATGTTGAGGCCTGGCTCGCAGTCTCCCCTTTAATTCATCCCAAAGGTGTTTTATCGGGTTAATGTCAGGTCAGTCAGGTTCCTCCAAACCAAACTCGCTCATCCATATCTTTCTGGACCTTGCTTTGGTCACCGGTGTGCAGTCTCCACTACTTTAGAGTCCAGTGCTGTTGTGCTTTACACCTCTGCGTCTAACACTTGCATTGCATTGCACTTGATGTAAGGCTTGGATGCAGCTGCTCGGCCATGGAAACCCATTCTCTGAAGCTCTGTTTGCAGTGTTCTTGAGGCTACACAAAGTTTCGAGGTCTGTAGCTAATTACTCTGCAAAAGTTGGCGACTTCTGCACACTGTGTGCTTCAGCATGGGCTCTGTAATTTTACATGACCTTACGAGTTGCTCTTGGTCCTAATTGCTTCCACTTACCACTAACAGTCATTTAGTAGAAAATACATTTCACTAATCGACTTATTGCACAGGTGGCAACCTTTCACAGTTGCACGCTTGAATTCACTAAGCTCCTGAGAGTGACCCATTCTTTCACAAATGCTGGTAGAAGCAGTCTGCATGGCTAGATGTTTGATTTTATGCACCTTTGGCCATGGAAGTGATTGGAACACCTGAATTCAATGATTTGGAGGGGTGTCCCAATACTTTTGGCAATATAGTGTAGTTACACATAATATATGATCACATGATCAGTATGGACGTGAGTGGAGTGCAGAGCTTTCTCACATCAAACACAGCCAGGGGATCTTCACACGCTAATGCTGTAGGACATTAATGGAATGTTTAATTATCAGAGTCCGTAGAGCATAAATAAGTAAAGGTTGCCATTTGTCAAAAACACTGCTGAAAAGATATCCCCTCCCCTATAAACCTCTGGTGACATCTGACCTATGCCCCCATTATCAAGGCTTTAGTGTTGCATCAACCATATCAGAGCCAAACCGTTATAAACAGAGAAAAGAAATATGCACTAGACCTAAAACTAGTCTAATGCATGTTCTAGTCACATAGGCCTATTATGCATGTATAATAACGGGCTACATGTTTATATGGCCCACATGCATTGATTATGTTTAGACATGCTGATGTTATTCCAGCCACTTTATTTTTTCATTTACAAATATGATATTGTATTTTTTGCCATTGCATTTTTATGACTCATTACTGGATCAGTCAAAGAAAAAGAATTTATCTTACCAAGTTCTTTGATATTTTAGAGTCCTAGAATGCCCTTGTTGTGAGCAAATAATTAAATGAACCCATAAAAGAAATTGTTATAAATCGCATATATGACAGGTGAAATTACGTTCACATGTTCATGTAAGGGGGAAAGTGTACATATATTATACAAGCTGGCCTAAGACAGGTGTCCTAAAGCCAATTTCCTCTTTTTAAATAAATAATTACATTTTAATTAAACGTTCCCTGTACTTCCTGTTGTAAACAATGTAGAACACTACTTGTCAAGATATCCACTGGAGGCAAGTTGTAGTGAATAAAACCGAAATGCAGTTTTATTTAAACAAGGTGATAAATAGAATCAACTTGACTTGAACTTTGTATGACTTGACTATAACAGACTTGAACATGAACCGTAGGCAAACTTGACAAATTCACCCACGAACGAGGTTACATGGCAAACCTGAGGGCTTGTTCTGCATTCCAGGCAGGTTTTTGAGCCCGTAAATCACGACTTTAAACCACAACTCATGATTTTGTAATGTTCCAGGCAAAGTCACGGCAAATTGCTGTAGCTAGATGTAAACAAAGCATGGCGGACCGTACCAGCTTATGCTCATTTACAATCATTTCTATCAACAAAGGTGCTTACTCCTTGCTTATTTGAGGGACACGGAGGAGAAAAAACAGAGCATTAAGGCAAGAGAAGCTGTTATACCTTTTATTATTTGTAAAATACCGTGTGACTTCCATAAACACTGCATCCATAGGGGCTGCCATTGTTGTTTTGCGGGCTGTGTGATGTCAGAGGACGTAACTGTGAGTACATCGATCTAGTACGAGTTCAGGGGTGGGAAGTCATGGGTTTGACTGCAGTTCCAGTGCATCTTTATGGGTAGAAGTTTGGAAAAACTTACGGGTTACGGGTTGCCTGGAACGTGGCACAAGGACTAATGACTGACAAGACACACCTGTGAACAATGATAAAGGCAATAGACCAATGAAAAGAGACTCGCCCTGCACCCCAATTCGCATACTATCATACTAAATAGTATTTGAAATAAGAATTAGTATTTCCCAAATCGTAGTATGTTGAAAAGAGCATTCCAAAGATACCCGAATGGTTTATTCATTTATTGAGAACTTTTGTAATGTCACGTTTATCCATTAACTTTTCCAGAGGTGGACAGTAACTAAGTACATTTACTTGAGTGCTGTACTTAAGTACACTTTTTGAGTATCTGTACTTTACTGGAGTATTATTTTTTCTGGAAACTTATGACTTTCACTTCACAACATTTGAAAGACAACATACTTAAAAATCATACGTTTTACTACACTACATTTCTATCTAGGTCAAAAGTCGTTTCTGTTGCAGCTCTGAAAGTCGGCGGATGATTTTTTCCTTCTTTAAAAGGTTTTTTGTTGTTGTTGTTGCAGACAGTCTATCAGGAATCACTCTTATAGTCATATACATTTCCCCAACTTTTTTTGAACACTGATCATTTCATAGCAAAGTGGAAGAAGACGGTTCTTAGGCTCAAGTGTGTGCACCCATAGCCATGCTTTGATAGTATGTTTCAGTTTTTTTTAAAAATCAAGATTAGTTTAGTTGGCATACACTTGGTGCATGTCTTATAAAATATTAAAAATATAAACGTCTGGGAGAAAGAGAATGGTAAAGTTGGGAGAATATCAGATGTGTATCAGTGTATTGGATCCGTGCATTCGGCCTTAAAGTGACAGCAGCTTTGTAAAGAGCTTTGTAACTTATATACAAGTATTTAAATGAGTTTAAGTTAGTCATATGCTAGTATGTCAGATGGAGCATCACTGACTGGCTTAAACCATGATGACTGTGCATTTATACAACAATAATAAAATAATGCATTGGAATAAAAAAGGATATTTACTTTGATACTTAAGTACTTTTGAAAAGAAATACTTCTGTACTTTTACTTGAGTAAAAATCTGTTTTTACAACTTTCACTTGTAACAGAGTAATATTTGACCAATAGTACTTTTACTTTTACTCAAGTAATAGAGTTATGTAATTTGTCCACCTCTGAACTTTTCAAAGCATCATTATATTTAAACTGCAAACACATGAGGAGAGTTTCTGCATTAAAGACCCACAAATGGCAGATCAGCGTGTGGCTACATTTCTCACTTATATGGTAGGAAATTAAACTGAATGTGGAGGATTTGAAGGCAGTTTAAACTTTAATGAGATGCACGTAACTAAGCAACAGAGTCTGTTATAGATGACGAAGCAGTATGTCCCAAAACTTGCATACTTCTCTGCTACACACTCAAAAGTATATACTTTTTGTTCACAAAAAGAGTACATACTTTTAGGACATAATATAAGTAGGCGAATTGGAACGCAGCATCAGGAAGCACATTGCATGATCACATGAGGGCACAATGGAAATCACATGACAAACCAGGAAACATGCATTGAACAACAAAATAGGAAAATAAAACATGAACATGAAAAAAAACACTAGACATTACTATGGCCATTCAAAATCATAATTTCATATAACTGATGTTTACATGTGTAACCCACAAACTCCAAAATGGTTGTAAAAATTGATTATTTTTAGTTTGTTGTTAGTTAGTTTTTGTTTTTTTTTTACACCTGTGAACCTTTTTATAGCTGTTCACCTCACTGTCTGGTGCATGGTAAACAACACCTGTCTACTAAGCCCAAGTAACCTCTTCATTTTGAGTCCAACAAATGAAAACAAGTAACTGGCAGGATATTTCATGAATAGGCCTTTCTTAAAATATGGCATATATTATTTGAGGTCTAAAAGACAGGGACATTAAAATTCATTCTCCATTCTCACAGAAGCTTTTTCTGCATCTTCAGCTGTTTTTGAATTGATAGACTGAGCCAGTCTTTAATAGCTACATTTCTTCAGTCACATAATAAGTTGAATGGAAAGTAGAGGCTATATTAGCCCTAAGAGGTCTGTTAGCCGCAGCACTGCAAAAAAATAAAAATAAATACTGATTCATCATCTAAAGCCATTTACACAAAAGATTACTCTGGAAAATGTTATGTAATTGTAAGAACCATAGGAGGTAATTAAGTGTAAACAAACTAATTCAATAACTTGATTATTAAGTTACATATTAAACAAGGAGATGTAAAACCTGTGCAAGTTTAACTTCAGGGAAGTGTGTCTGCATCTGTGCGTGTGTGCGTGTGTGCGCGTGTGCGCGTGTGCGTGTGTGTGTGTGTGTGTGTGTGTGTGTGTGCGCGCGCGCGCATGCGTGCTTGGTATTCCCAACGTTATGGGGCTTTGATGAGGAACCTGGGTGATGATGTTATCACTAGAGCACCAGCCTAGTACTATTACTTAGAGTTTGCACTGATTTCATGATAAGTTTATTATATGTTGCATGTTGACACTGTATGTGTTTATGTACAATACCAACATTAATTGTTCAACTTGGTTATGTTATGTTAGTTACTTTAGCAGGGGTGTGCTCTTGTAGCACATTTATTTTGTATTATGAGTGCTATGATGTATTAAATTGTCATTGTGGCAAGCAGCGTGGTGGCGAGGGATAATGAGCATCAGCTGCGCGCCGCACTGGTCTCGGCTCACGGCGGAGTGACGGGAGTATAAAAGGAAGCGCGAAGAGACTGGAAGACGAGAGAGGACCAGACCTGGACTTTACATTGAGTTTTGTTTGTGGTTTATTGTGTGTGTGCGGGCGGTTGTCCGTGAGGGGCTGCCCGCGTTACTTTCGTTTTGTTTATTGTTTTGAATTAAATTTGTTGAACATTCACCAGTTCCCAACTCCTTCCTTCTTGCTGCCCGAACTCCACAGCACCACAATCCCCCTTAGCCACGAGGGCTCTTTCTACAGCATGTACCTCCTTCCTCCTGGGTTTTGGCACCAATGTAATAAAGTTCATAAATATGGGAAGAAACGAGGCGGGAACCGGCCTATTGAACAAAACTAGGATAAGGGATTAAGCCAGGATATCTTGGTAATCTTGTCATCTATATGCAACATTTAGTACAACGCTGTCATGTAAACATACCCCGAAGGCACACTTACACCAATAGCGATAACAATAATGAAATATAACTGTATATTAGTGGATAAATTGAGCCAGGATCACCAAGATATCCCGGCTTAAGTCCTTATCCTAGTTTTGTGCAATATGCCCCAGGGGCCTGTACCATGATGGTAGTTTAACAAACTCAGGGTTAGAGGATTAGTTTTGAGTTGACAAAACCAAACTAATCTATTCAGGCTTTGTTGGTACCATGATGCTGGTCATCAGCTTTCTCTGTCAATTTAGGCTTTGATCCTGAGTTCAGGAGTTTAGCTGTGACATCAGTAGTGAACAGCCAGTCACACGCTGTGGAGCAGTGGAAGTGGGATTCATTTCTCTCCGTAATAATCGTAAAAATCTTGGTAGATTATTACATGATTGAAAAATATATGAATTTTAACTAATTTACACAGCAAGAAGAAAAGAGCTGTTTATAAAAGAGGACAACTTAAAGAAAAAATATTCTATGTCAAAGCAAGTAAAAGTTATGAAGCTAGTTGATATATATAGAGAGAGAGAGAATTGGACATTTTAGCTCTTTAAGCTATTTTAATCGCTTTATTTATTGATTTTAAATCTTATTTGTATGACTTTTTATAGGTTATTTATATTAATTTTAACAAAGTGCCTATTAATGATTGATTAGCTAAAATGACAAATTTATTTAATCAAGTAATTGATTAAGGGTCTAATAATTACATAAATTATATATGAATAATTCAAAATTATTATTATTATTATTATAAATAAGCATTGTTTAGAGCCAGATGCTTTAGTCTTTTGCTATTTAGTGACCTTTAATTTGCAGTAGAAACAGGGGGAGTGACTTTATTGCATCAGAAGTGTGTCACTTTACTCACAGCTGATTAGTCCAATTTCAGTTTGAGATCTCTTATCCAGAACATAACCTGCCCTGGAGCAGGTTAGCTGTGGAGCATACATTTCTATGGAGATGAACACAGCTAAAAGCCAAACCATTTTAATGGACTAGCACAAACTATGCTTAAACTTATCTGGCTAGCCAGCTAAACTGGCTTCATGGTATAGGCCCCAGGCCTGGTCCTCTCTCGGCTTCCACTGTCTTCGCTCCTCCTTTTATACTCCTGTCACTCCGCCGTGTTTTATTTGTAATAAATTAGTTTTTGAACATATATTTGTGATGTGAAACCCATGATGATATCATACTTTTATACACATGAAAGCTGGTTTCAAATCTTCTTACCAAATCTCTAAATCTTTTTTCATAGCTTGCCTGTAGTCGGCTGGTCGCTATGATTTTCATAAACAACATTTTGAGAAAAAATAAACTGTCAACCCCCTTTTTTTCACATAGACATGAAAATGCATTATCCAAACTTGAATGCTGGTTGTAATTCAATAAAGCTTTATAATATATACCTGAGGTTGTTTTAAAGACAACACACACACACACACACATATATATATATATATATATATATATATATATATATATATATATATATATATATATATATATATATATATATATATATATATATATATATATATATATATATATATATATATATATAAGGCTGTACCTGGTAAATGTTCAGAGTGAGAGTTTGGTGGTCCCTGAATCAATGAGACTGGAGGTATTGCAGTTAAGTCATTCTGTACCATGACTGTGCAGGGCATCTAGGCCAGCAGAAAATGTAATCCAGAATTGCTGGTAGATGTTATTGGCCCAGGATCTATATGAACATAATTGCTTTTTGTAAGTCTTGTCCAGAGTGTCAGTTGGTGAGTCCAGCTAGAAAGGGTGATAGAGCACATCTGGTGAGCCTACCTATTATTGACATCCCATTTTCTCGCATTGCTATGGATGTAGTGGGTCCTTTGGAAAGGAGTAGAACAGGACATTGGTGCATTCGTGGTTGCAGATTATGCTACTAAATACCCAGAGATTATTCCTCTTAACAACATGGTTAGGCTTACCCAAAGAGGTAATTACAGACAAGGGAACCAACTTTACATCCAAACAAATTAAGCAAGTATATTCAATGTTGATTTAATTAGACATTGAAAACTATTTTGTGCAAGTTTTTATCTGATACAAGTACAGGCTGGGACCAATGGATGTGGTACTTTATGTTTGCCTATCAGAAAGTTTCACAATCGTCTACACTAAGGGCTACTCATCCTTTGAACTGCTCTACAGTTTTTTGAACCATTGGATGTCTTGAAGGAAGCCTGAGAAGCAAACAAGGCAAGTGAGCAAACAAATATCTTATTGTATGCCATTAAGATGAGGGAAAAGATGAGCTTAAAGGCAGGGTTGGTAAGAGTTAACATGACAAAAGTGCTGCAACAACAAAACAATTGGACGATCAGACAAGATGGAAGAGAATCTTAACTCCAAGTTTGAAATTGCTACTGTTTCTTCTCACATCTGACAGCTCATTACTGGCCAAGCGACATGGGCCATATGAAGTATTACAGAAAAGTTCTAACAACAGTGAGGTTGTTGAGGTTGTTGCTCTTTACCTGATCGGTGGAAGAACTCTCAAGTTTTTCTTATTAAATGCTTAAGACCATGGCATGATAGAAATGGCTTGTAGTCTGAGCAGCTCTGGGCAAGGAAGATGTATGAAGAGCAATACTTCCCATTTGATCAAAAGTCAATTACCTTTCCAGCAGTAGATCATCTTACAGCTAAACAGCAGAGTTTCTGAAATGAGTACCAGGGGTCTCTTCAGTGATAAGCCAGGAAAAACAAGTCTCCTAAAGTACAATATTCGCCTTCTACCTACAGAGCCCATTAGGCAGATTCATTATAGAGTGCCCGTCTGCCTGATTCCTGATTCAAGAGGAAGGGAAAGTTATAATTAGACATCATAGAACAGACTAGAAGCAAATGGTGTAGTCCATCGATGCTATTACCAAAAAAGGATGGTTCACTCCAGTTTTGTGTGGACTTTTCAAAGCTTAATGGAATTTCAGCCTTTGATCCATACCCAGTGCCAAGAGTCGATGAGCTAATTGAATGACTGGGCAAAGCCAAGTATTTAACGACTCTCGACTTATGCAAAGGATATTGGCAAGTGCCATTTACTTTCTCTGCTAAAGAACTGAATGCTTTCCCCGTTTTTTCTGGATTATATAAATTTAAATTTATGCCTTTTGGCCTACAGGGGACTGCAACAACCTTTCAGCACATTGTGGACCAGGTGTGGATCCATCAGGCCTCAGGTAGATAAAGTGTGAGATATCTTGTCATGTGTACCCCAAATGACGAAGAAGAGGGTTAAATCATTTCTAGGCTTGGTTAGTGTTGTCAAAACTACGACCGCGATACCAAGTCTTTACTGAAATTTAAAGGGGTGATGAATTGATAAATCAACTTTGCCTTGAGCTTTTGTTATACAAAAGGTCATGGTAATATAAGAATATCATGTAATTGTAAGAGCTCAAATATCCTTTATAGTCAAAGAAAAGGATTAATAGACACCAGGCCCAGAAAACGATCATGTTTGCATCTTGACATCATCAACTGACGAAACACAGCCTATAAAGAATATTAAAGGAGTACTTTAGCGCTGGGAAGATGAATCTGTATTTAAACTGGGTCGTTAATGTAGTAGAAATGTGAAATTATTTTTTAATTTAGTGCTTTCTAGACTGAGAAAAGACAGAAACGTATTTTTGTCTCATGGGGATGAAAGACTACAATTCCCAGAATGCTTCGTTGCCCTACGAGGGCACTCCCAAAGCCGCTACTAGATTACTGAATCACTGATCACTTTCCCACCGCGACCGCGTTCATTTTAATAAAATCAGTTCAGGCGGGCGTACACTGTGCGAATTCGGACACTCGGGAGATTGTGAGATATTGCAGATGCTACGAGTCATTTAATTTGATCATCGCTGCAGGAGTCAGATATATTGACAGTCATGGATGAGCTTGTGATGAGAGCTGAGGTAAATGCGTCCGCAGCATAGATTCACAGCGCATGTTCAGTCTGGCGCATTTTTGTTCATGCCTTTGAAAGCTGAACTTTCATAAGAATTAGTGTGAGAAGTTGAAAGACTTACTTTGCTCTGCCGTTTAAACATGAATGCCTGAGGCTGCAGCTGCGAGCTGAGTGTGATCTATCATCCCCCATGCGCGAGTTGAAAACATGCGGAAATGGCTCCCTCTGCTGGCTGTAGTCTTTAACCTCTGGCCAACAATTCCTCCGATGGCGCAAATTGACAATAATTGCGTCATGGGAGGAATTTTTCCAGAAATAAAATGCTTAAATCTCTCGTCTCAGGGGGATATGAGAGGGGGGAGCACAATCATTCCCCTCCCTCATGTGAATTGAACTGACAGGGGCATAGATATGACAGGGGAGGTGAAGCTCATTAAATATGCATATCTTATCCAACCCTAGCCGTGGGCGTTTACTTCCAAGTCTCCAGTGCGGCATGCTCATCAAAACCCAGCGTTTTGGAGAGAGCCTCAAAACCAGTGTAGAAAATAGCCTATTACTTATTATGTTTTTGAATGTAAAAGCACACAAACATCATTAGTTGACCTCAGGCAACAGTATAAAAAAATGTAAAATGCCATGAAACCTTTAAAAAATGTGATGTTTTGAGAACTGATGAGCTGGAATCGTAAACACTTCTGACTGGCCATTGTGCTCAAGTGCTCATCAGATGTGCTTGTGATTGGCTACAATGATCAACACACAGGAGCGGTTTAAAAGCACATGGAAGTGTTTGAAAGTGTTTTGAAAGCAGGAGCGGGAGCGTTTGAAAGCACAAGCAGGCATCAACCAGCAGACAGGTAGGTTGATAGACGCCTGCATTCAGATGGTAATTTTGCCAACAATAGGCTTGGTGGGCTGGTGCAGGAGACTCTTTCCCAATTTTGCCACCAGATCTGCAAAATTAAATGATCTTACAAAAAAAGAGTAGTCTATTAAAAGTCAATTGGACGCCATAGTGAGCAAGCTTTTTAAGACTTTAAGGCTTGGTTTAAGTCTAGGACCAGTTGTACCAGTTGTACAATAGTACTATTACAGAGTGCCACCCAGTACAGTACATTTAGCAGAAAACTGTATCCTTGTAAAACTAACTACAATTGAAAAAGATTAAAGGGTCCTGGACACTAAAATACTAATTGACAGTGTTTTGGAAACTGATCATAGGGCTTTGCAATGTATCAGTAAATGAGAGACAGTAGCGCAAGATTTTGGTATGAGTACCATAAAACTTCAAATAATAGCCGAGTCCCAAATAGACGCCTGTCTCTTTTAAACGCTTTGTGTGACGACAGGTTTGGGTAAATAAACGCCGGTCTCAAATAGAGGCCTGGTCTGTTTTTTAGATATTGTTTTTTTTCCAAATATTTTTTAATCTGTTTTTTAAACATAGATCGTCTGTTCTATGTTTTGATTAGATTCCACGTGACAGTCGCAACCGTTCATGAACGACTCATCACTATGGCAACATAACAAAGAGGTTAACAAACTTTTAGTCATTTTACATTTTAGTCGAACGTTTTAGTCTTCAGTTTTTCTTAATTCTCTCAATACCACCATGAAGACAAAAAGAAAAAAAGTATGATTTGACATTTAAGCTGACAGTTGTCAAATTTGCCGAAATAAATTCGAGAGAAGCAGCGGCAAGACATTTCTTGGTTGATTCAAAGAAAGTGCAAGAATGGCGTAAAAATAAAGCTGAACTGCAACGTCTGTCCGAGGAAGACGACAAAAGGGCCAGACTGCGAGGTGGAGTTAGGAAGAAGGCCAGTGAAGAGCTGGAGGTGAGCGTTTGTGAGTGGATCCACAGCATGTGGGCAAAGCATCTCAGAGTCTCACGTAAAATGATCAGGGCCAAGGCAAAAGAAGTGTATGCAACAGTGAGTGACGGCAGGGATGAGGAGAGTTTTACTGCGAGCGCTGGCTGGCTGGACAAATTCCTGAAGCGCAACGACTTTTCAGTCAGAAGACACACAACTGTGGCCCAGAAAGACACCAAGCACTTCACTGAGAAACTGGTGAATTTTGTCACATACACAACACAGATTATTTAGGAAAAGAAAATGCAGCCGGAAACATTATAGCCATGGACGAAACAGCGGTGTGGTTTTATATGGTGGGCTCTACAACGGTGGATGCAAGAGGTGCACGCAGTGTTCCACTGAAAACCACAGGCCATGAGAAGAGCCACTTAACTGTGGTGTTGGCTGCGAAAGCAGACAGGACCAAATTGAAGCCTTTCATTGTCTTCAAAGGGGGGATCAAGGAGGTGAAATCAATGCAAAATATTAGTGGGGTGGTGGTGGCCCTGTCCAAAAATGGTTGGATGAAAGAGGAGTTGACTGCAGACTGGCTTCAGAGAGTGGTGGGAAAGCTCAACTTCGCCCCTTGTCTCATACCCTGGGATTCATATCGCTGTTATATCAGCGCAGCGACCAAAGCTGAGCTCCAAATGGGCTACAACATAACCACGGCTGTCATACCCGGTGGCTGTACAAAGTATATACAGGCCCCTGAAGTTGTATGGAACCAGCCATTCAAAGCCAGCCTGCACGAGTCCTATGACAACTGGATGGCAGGGGATGTGGACAAAGAGTACACAGCTGGAGGAAATATGAGGGCCCCAGCTCGCCGCTTGTTGGTTTCCAGGGTACTTCAAGCGTGAGAAAAACTGGATATGGAGCGGCTGAAAAATTTGTTTAAGGTATGCTTGCAAGTACACGCGCACAAGTGTTTGTGTGTGCAAAGGAAGAAAGAGGAGATAATATATTTCATTAACTTCGGGATGTTATCCTTATGTATGTGGCCTGACAGTAACTTCTGATGGAAGCGAGGATCACCTTATCCATTGTTTCAAAGAGGGAGAGCCGTACGCATCTGGGCGGGAGCTGTTAGTGCAAGCAAGGCAAGCAGAGTTAGCGGAGGCCGGAGAGGGAGAAGTGGAGGAGAGCGACGAGAAGGAGGAATTCGCCAGTGAACTTGTAATTTAGGATCGCGGGGATGATGATAGTGATGAATAGAGTAATTTTCTATCACATGATTGCAGTTGTTTTACAGGGTCGCCTTTCATTCTTTCTTGTTGTGTTTCAGGCAACAAGTTCACAGCAAAAAGTCCAGTGTTAAATTAACTCTCCTCAGAGTTTATTTGGCTCCACACTCAAGAGTGTTAAAAGTAACTCTGAAGAAGTGTTAAAGGTAATGAGATAATTAAGAGATTAATTAAGTGATGATTGTCCATTAGTGAAGACACCTGATGATGACAAGCAGAATCACTGAAGGGAAGAGTCACCATTTTTGGTGTCACCATTATGGAGATCAGTGTTTGCTTTAGTTGGGCTCTTGACTCTTGGCTTTCTAACATTAGTTTTTTTTTCTGGCTGCTTTTATTGTGTGTTTGGAACATACATTTGGGCAAAGAAAGCACAGAGAAAATATGTTCAGGAGTTAGTGATGATTTGATTAACATAATCGTCATTTAGAGACTGGATCAACTAATATCATTCTGGACAAATATCTAGCTATATGGGGCATGTGTTGATTTTACATTATTGATTACAACAGTTCTGGGAAGTTAATAGGGTGAGATTTTGCACACAAAAATATTCTAACTACTTTGTTGCTTTACACACTCACAGACATCAAGAATCAATGTATGAATCTCAACAATGGTGACAAACAACATATCAGATACACAGATCAACTCTGAAAATCACAAAACAAGATACTAAAAAGTCACATAAAACAGCAAAAATAAAATGGTGAGAATAGAAAGAAATCACTAATTCAGTTCATCTTATAATTTATGCATGCTGCAATGCATGCTGGGAGCCATGGGTGAGTTTTGATTGGTGCACCCAGAATGCACTGCAAAAGCCTTTTGATGGCCACCATTGCTGAGATTCATACGCTGATTATTGATGTCTGTGTGGCTGAATGACAGAGAGATTCAAACCTTTTATTTAAAGAACAGAATAATTAATCAAAAAAAATCCCTCTGATTATATTGTAAAAACCAGATCTTATGCCATAGAATCACAGAGCTGCTATAATCAAGGAAGTAAACCTAACTCAAAGATTGGGCTCTAAATGGCACCAGTGATTCAGCTCATGATGATTATGTCAAAACATAACCATCAACACTTGGTCACATTTTCTCTGCACTTGTATGGCTGCTTTAAAGGAGCCAGGCGAAGACTAATGTTATAAAGTCAAGAGCCCTACTAAAGCAAACACTGATCACCATAATGGTGACTTAAAAATGGTGACTCTTTCCTCCAGTGATTCTGCTTGTTATCATCAGGTGTCATCACTAATGGTCAATCATCACTTAATTAATCTCTTAATTATCTCATTACCTTTAACACTTCTTCAGAGTTACTTTTAACACTCTTGAGTGTGGAGCCAAATAAACTCTGAGGAGAGTTAATTTAACACTGGAATTTTTGCTGTGTTCATTTGCTCGATGGATTTTAGCGGTAACTTATATTGTTCTGCCCATTGCTGTCACATCGTTTCGTTTTTTGTGCTACCAATAATCCAAGACATTTCTTACATTAAATTATTTGTTAAACACATTTGAATTAATTATAAATAAAATGTAATATAATGTGGTAACCTCCTACTGTCATGCTTGAACATCTCAACACTAAATTAAAGGCCTGTCTCTTATAGACGCCTGTTTCAAATACAAACCGGTGCAGTTCGGCATTTTGGGTAAAAAGAAGCCCGGGCTATTATTTGAAGTTTTACAGTATGACAGGGAGAGGTTCCCCGTGACAATGTTGTGTCCTGTTAGTGTATTGGGGGAAACTTGTCTATTTAAGCCATTGTATGAGAAGTTTGGGAGAGAGGCAGATTGCAGCATGTATACTATGCAAGCTTTCTTTAATAATAATGTTTCAAACATGCTTTTAAATGTGCTCAATCATCCATTTCACTCTTCCTTGCTAGTCGTTCCATCCATTACAATGATACTTGAATATGTGCTTTAGGCTTTATTTGCCATATTTTTTTCAGTTTGTAAAAGACTACAAATCATGACTGCTCATGTGAGAAGAAGGGTTCTTCACTTTGCATCCAAAAGCTCAAATCGGGTTCACTGCAATGGAAGCAATGGACATTTCTTTTACGCAATCCAGAGTCTTTGATGTGTGTCGTCCCCTCCATCTCTGAATCCTCTCAGGGAGATGTGGAGCTCTTTCACCCTCAGACTGCCTTTCCCTGCTGAGTGCAGATAAGACCACCCAAATAAACAGCAAAGCATTGGAGTGTGTGGGTGCTGAATTTATTCATTTTCGAAAGGCCTCTCATATTTACAGTTCCATCATCTATTTGTAGACAATTTTTGCTCCAATTTGAACAACAACAAAAAAATTAAGTCTTTAACCCTTACGAAAAATATGTTTATTCATGTTCTATTACTATACCTTTTTAAACAAAACAAAAATCTCAGAAAAATACTTTAAATTGCACTTAAGTGTACTTGACTTATACTGAAAGTATATTTGGCCTATAGTTGTACTTGTAATCTATTGATTGAGATATACTCAAAAGTATAATTAAGTATAAGTATACTTGGCTTGTAATTGTGTAAATGTTGTACTTTTTTTAGCATTGTTTTACATACAGTCTTATTAAACTTCCATTGTTTGAAAATATAGATTAGAATATTGAAATAAAACAGATCTGTTCTTAATTCTGTTGAATTTATAGGCTAGTCCACTGGTAGTACATGGGAATTTACTTTAAAGGAAGTGTATGTAAGATTGTGGCCAAAACTGGTACTGCAGGTGTATCCCCTCTCCTCCTCCTCCTCCTCCTCCTCCTCCTCCTCCTCCTCCTCCTCCTCCTCCTCCTCCTCCTCTACCGTGACTATTAAATGACAATATCCTGGCCAGACTACTGTTGTCTGTGATATAAGTATTTGAAATGAACATGATTTCTTAATGTCTACTGACATATCAGGGCCATTTTATGATTCATTGAAATATATTTCTTACATACAGTTCCTTTAAATCTACTTTGCTCTTTCCCCACCATTGATTTAATTTTTCATCTGTCTATGTTTTCACTGTTACATGGTAGGAGTTTCTGTACGCCATGACACATCTTCTAGTACAGAATTTCCTGGTCAAAATACAGAAGAAGCTGAAACAAGAGATAGAAGATTGCTCAATCAAATGTAAAATTATTAGATCAAAAATTAAACAGCATGTAAATGAAAACCTAATATTACGGGATAAAATGGCGAGGAAACTACTGTAAAGCTTTGTGGGTGTTTCTGGATTCAATCTACTCCATCTATGATCATCATTCTGAATCTGATCACGGCGTAGTCTTTGTCAAAAAGTGTTTTTCTCAACTTTTTGTTTAAAATGTTGCCTTTCTTTATGTGACATGATTACCAGGGATTACAATCAGAGGGCACTCCACACTGGACTATTAGCTATCACTCAAAGACTACATTACCCATAACCCACAGCCCAGACTAATCAGCTATGATTGTGTGTTTCATGATTCATGAATTCATCAAGATTCGACTGTTGTTTATTAGCTTGTTAGTTTCTGCCTATATAAATGTGGGATGAAGCCAAAATCACCCCCTATACCCTCAAATAAGACACTGTTTGAGGGGCCAGCCCTTTGTAGTGGATTCTGAAACCATAGTGGATTTATATTGAGTGCACTCATTCTATCCCACAATGCACCACTATAACAAGTGTACACTCAAAGGCTGTCCAAATTCACTCACTTGTTTTCATTCATTCCTACTTGACCTGTACAAAGTAGGGAATAGTGGATGAGAGTTTAGGGGTGATTTTGGTGAAAGGGCGATTCTGAAATCCACTGCGGCTTTAACATTCCTATATTATATATATATATATATATATATATATATATATATATATATATATATATATATATATATATATATATATATATATATATATATATATATATATATATATATATATATTAGAGGTGGGTATAGATTAATTTGTATTTACTATGTTCAGGGAAAAAGGGACTACTGTCAAATAAAAATAAATAAAATTAGAACAAATAATATTTATCTTCCTATGTTATTATAATGATTCTTTCCAGTTATGATTTTGCTTTATGTTTCTTGTTTTCTAAAAGTGTATATTTGGTCTCTGAGGAGTGACTGAGGGTCTAGCCTAGAGATGTGTGATATGTCACTAAACACTTGCAACAAGTGTTGTGTGTTTGGATTTTGGAGGCATCACACACCCCTAACATGTCAGGAGTGCAGAAACGGTGTTTGCTCACTTAGTCCGGCTAACAGATATGAAATGTGGATTTGTCTTTCATTTAATTTAATTAATTATATTTATATTTACATTTAATGAAACACTAAAGAGTCAAGATGAATATTGCCAGTACTATTGTCTGTACCTCTCACTGAGAGAAAGCACATGTTATCAGTATGTTTTGGTTATGACTGGAGCTTAATCAGCTCCAACCTTGGAGAGACTGTGTATCTGTGTATGTGCTCAATATTCTATTTTGCAGATCAGTGTTGAGAATGGTGTTGTTACGTCCCTCAGCTCTGGTGTTTGTTGACCCACTTGCATCTTTTCACTTATCATAATCAGATGAAATTTTAAAATAATATTATAATATTTAAACATAAATATGAAGGAAAAAACACATTATTTAATGGCTACAACAAAGTAAGCTACAGATAAATGTCTGAGCTGGATTTGAGCACACATCAGTTTACGATGAGTGAGCGGTTCATGAGCGCGCGGCTGCGGATTATTGAGCGGAGTCAAGTCAATTTTATTTATATTGCGCTTTTACAATGATGATTGTTTCAAAGCAGCTTCAAAGTGTTAAACAGGAAAATATTGCAACAAAATTTGATTCGGCTGTACAGTCGCTGTGGAGAAAACAGTGATGTTATCAACTCATTTTTATCATTGTTAGTTTTAGCATGAGTCTCACCAGTCCGCTTGGCTGCGCTTTGCTCATTACAGACTCGTTCTGGTCAGAACGACCACGTATTAAAAAATGGTCGGGTTTAAATCGGTCTGGGGCTCATAATTACAGTTAATGTGTCGGGCCGGGCCGGGCTCGGACACTACGTGCACAGGCTTGGGTAAGGTCGGGCTTGAATTTTTGAGCCCGATCTAACCTCTAATTTAAACGGAGCTATGGTTATCAATGTAAGTCTTTTAACTTCTCAATTTAATTTCTATGAAAGTTAAGCTTGCAAAGGCATGAACTGAAACATGCCAGACTGAACTCGCGTTGTGAATGTATGCCGCAAGTGTAGTCGCGATTACCTCAGCTCTCATCACGAGAGCTCATCAGCTCATTCATCTCACTCCTGCAGTTAGTGCTCAGTGCTGTGACACTCGCGCGGTGACTCACTCATTATATTGAACAGACACGTTCAGTTTTTAATTGTTGTGTCCTCTCCAACTCAGTCACAGTAATCTAGTAGGTGGCTTTGGGAATGGCCTCAGAGGGCAGGGAAGCATTCTGGGAATTGTAGTCTTTCATCCCCATGAGACAAATATATTTTCTGTGTTTTTTCAGTCTAGAAGGCACCAAATTCAAAAATAATTTCACATTTCTACTACATTGAGGACCCAGTTTAAATACAGATTCATCTTCCCAGCACTGAAGTACCCCTTTAAGTATACTTCATAAAATACTTCTTTTTGCTAATGGAGTCCTGGTCAATGGGTGGTAGTGTAACTGCCTTCATGAGTCATGAATCATTCCCTCAAGTGATTCAGTTAGTGTTCAAACACTAATTAATTCAGGAACAAACAAGTTTCTACTTTCTATTTGATTTATTCAACAACACAGATCCCTTAAGCATCTAAAAATGTATATGAATGAGTTACTGAATCATTCACTCAGCCGATTCAGAATTAAAAAAATAAATAAAAATGATTAGTTTAAAATCAAGCCACAATTGCTGTATTTTGTGAGACACTCTTGTTTCATTGGTGGTGCAAAACAGACAAAAGTGATACATTCTTTGTAAAAAGTAAGTATATTATTTTCCTGCTCCTATTGAGCTGTCATGTAGCAACATCATATCCATGTATAATATTGTTAATCGAATATCAGTATGGCTGAGGATGAGAGAAGTTTGATTTGTACAAGCTCAGGCTTATATCCATAGGGTTTGATCTCGTATTTGCCTTGATGAGATTATCTGATTCTCCTTTAGAAGTTGCTGCCTGGATCAATACTCTGATTGACATGTCCACACTTGGGAAAGAAAACCATACCCCTGGCACTGCTGCCTGTGATTACCCCATCTGCAAGCCTCCAAATCAGGCAGAGATAGGAAAGGGGGGTACTGGTACCCCCTTTAATGAGAAGCCCAGAAGAAATAATGAGAAGACTGTGTGTCAGAGGTGCTTCAAAGACCCAATCAGGCAATTTAAATCACTCCATGAGATGACAAATGAGGTCTTAACCCCTGTTGCAGCGATTGGACCCCTGGGTTTTTTTGAATAGCAGAGCAAATATGTAAGAAGTAATGCGTGGGCCACAACTCAATTAAATGCCTGTCGTGAATTTTTGCCGGCAGCTCTAAATGTTGTTTGACGCACAGAGCTTTAAATGTTGTTGTGAATACAAAGAGATGGAGAACAACACCAGTCAACATGTCTACCACCACACCAGCATTTACATTAATGGGATTTATACTCTGAGTGATTTATATATGTATAATACTGTATTTTGTATTTAAATTAATATTAATATTTTGTATGTATGTATGTGTGTATGTATTTATTTACCTACCTGTTGATGCTGAAACCTTTCCGACGATTATCAAGCAAATATCAAGCGATTGCAATATGTTCAAAACTCTGCAGCTGACTTGATCACTCACAAAAGAAAGAATGAGCACATTACTCCAATCCGCTATCACTTTGACTGCCTTCTGGTTTCTTTGTGTATAAACTTCAAGGTTTTAATTCTCACTTACAAAGCTTTCCAAAACCTCCGTCCTACATATTTATCCAACTTACTGCAAACTTATGCTCGTGTTTGCTCCTTACAATCAACTAGTGCGGGATTATTAGTCATCCCTAAATTTAGACTGGGGACTATGGGAGTCAGGTCTATCAGTGTTGTGGTCAAGCATCCTTTCTTCACTCTTTCAATAACCTCTTAAAACACACTTTTTCTCTGAATTTACTCTTTAGCTCTCAGCCTGTAAATGGCACCTTGTTATTTTTGTTATTTGTATACATCCCTCCTTGTCTGTATTCTCTAACCTAACTTTGTAAGCGACCTCTATAATTTTCAGCCCTTGTATATGCATTGTGCATTGTGCGACCTTGGTATCGTAAAGTATGAACATGTGGCCTAATATACCTGAAAACATCAGGGGCATTGATGCACACCTTGGGTGTCGGAAAGGCACCTACCCACCCATTCATGGTAGATCTACAAGGTTTGACATTTTCCAGGTGAATCTTATTCATGCACAAGTGTGTTTAAATTTTGAATTCTCTCCAAAAAGTTCAGAGACACAGACCTGAGGCTTCTTGAAGCTGTAAAAGTAAAATCAGCACTTTTATTGAGAACCTATAAAGGGATAATGAATTTTGTAGCTGTACTACAGTAGCCTACAGCCTATTTTACTTTTTGGTCAGTCAGAGGATATAAAAATGATGTCTTTAGAAAAAAAAAACATTTTTGTGTCGTCACTATGCTTATTTACGACCAGTTTTGTGAGTCTGCATACAGATATCATTGTAAAAAAAGATAAAAGCCAAAGAGCTGATTTAAAAGTATGAACATGTGGCCTAATATACCTGAAAACATCAGGGGCATTGATGCACATCAAAGAGCAGTCTGAAATAATGATTCTAATGGACCCTGAACTGGTGAATAGTTTTATGCTCATTATGTATTCTTCAATGCTATGTTTCATCTCTTGCACTGAGTCAACTCTTTAAGTCTTCAGTCTCTCCATTGTTTCTTGCATCATTCCTAATGCAGTACAATTTCGTGTCCTCATCATACACTACTGTTCAGAAGTTCAAAGTCTGTAAGATTTTATAATGTATTACTTACAGGGCAATTAAAAATGTATGGTTGTTTGGTGCCAAGTTCTTCTCTTACTCTGCATATTGCCTCTGTGGCTGGTGGTTAACGACATACGTGGAGTCCGTGTGGCTGGTATAATGAACTACTCGGCTCTCAACTGATAGAATATTACAACTACAATGCTCCATCATGTTTATTAGTCATTCAAGAACTTGGACTCCTATGACAGGCTTGGTAAATCCACAGAAGTGCTGGGTAAAGTTTGTTTATTCCCAGTCTGGTGAAACCATCCCTTCTATCTGGACAGCTGTGCGTCCTATTGCGTCTCTTTCACGTCATCAGACTCTGAGGATTAGTAGCACTGGGAACAATGCAACAGCGCCACACATGGAGATCGAGAGAAAACGTGGAGTGGATTTTAGTCTACTATGCCCAGATGCGCTGCTTATACAATATTAAAATGGAAGTGTTAAATATATAATCCCTTACAAACAAATCCTGCTTCATACAAGGTCATATTCAGAACAAAAGTTTGGACATAATGTGCCTTACAGAAACCTGGCAGAAACCAGATGTTTTTTGGGGTTTTTTTATGAGACATTTCCTCCTGGCTGTTATTTCGAAAAAGCTTTATCCAAAAAGAGCATCCAGAAACTCCAGCACATACAGAACAGTGCGTTAGGATCCTGATAAGAGTGTGTTATTATGAACACATCACACCAATTCTTCAGTCTGTACATTGACTTCCTATTTCCGCTCGGATCAAGTATAAATTTTCCCTCCTCACACACCCGTGTATTCATGGCAATACTCCCACCAAACTTAAAGAACTCATTACTCCACAGATCTCTGCATGTTCTCTTCGCTCAGCAAACACTCATTGGCTCAATCCCCCTAGGATTAAGACGCACACCACTGGGGACAGAGCCTTTTGGCCGCTGCTTCCCGCCTGTGGAATGCCCTCCCTGAACATCTGAGGGCTCCACAAATGACTGATGCTTTTAAAACAGGACTAAAATGTATCTGTTTAGAAAGTCTTTCAATGTTTAAATTGCTTTGTGTTTACATATTTGTGTTGATTTTAATTTAATTCTTAATTGCTAACTGCTTTATTTTATTTTCCCTCCCTTTGTAGCACTTTGAGATTTTCTTTCAAACGTAAAGTGCTTTATAAATCTAATGTATTATTATTATTATTATTATTATTATTATTATTATTATTATTATTATTATTATTGTTGTTATTATTATTAGAATGGCATCCCATTTTAAATCTGTGGGGTTAAATATGGAGTTGGCCCACCTTTTGCAGCTATAACAGCTTAACCTCTTCTGTGAAGGCTTTCCACAAGGTTTAGGAGTGTGTTTATGGGATTTTTGACCATTTCTAAAAGCACTGGTCAAGCACTGATGTTGGACAAGAAGGCCTTTCTCACAATCTCGGCTTGATTCTGCAGAAAGTTGGCAACTTCTACCCACTGTGCACCTCAGTATGAACATGACCACCCTGTCATTTTAGGTGGCTTACCACTTCGTGACTGAGTTGCTGTTGTTCCCAATTGTTTCCACTTTGTTCCACTAACAGTTGACCATAGAATATTTCGTATTGAGGAAATGTAATGCATGGACTTGTTGCACAGGTGGCAACTTATCACAATACCATGATTTAATTCACTGAGCTCCTGAAAGCGACCCATTCTTTCACAAATGTTTGTAGAAGCAGCCTGAATGCCTAGGTGCTTGATTTCATGCACCAGTGGCCATGCATGGAAGTGATTGGAACATCTGAATTTAATTATTTGTAGGGGTGTCCCAATACTTTAGACAAAATAGTGTTTATTTAGTGTAGGCTATTGTCCTTTTGGAAATTATTTTTGTATATGTGACAACAACTGACAAAAACAGACAAACAAGATCAAGATTCCAACACATTACAAATTCAACCAACATTAAACAACAAAATCCCTCTCACAACAACAAAAATCACTGCCATAGATGTAAAATGTGATATCACAAGAATGTATAAAACAGAGCTATATTAGAGGATAAAAGATATTTGTGCACAGGCAGTCTGTAAAAAGGGTACTCTATACCTTCTATACCTTTAATTATAAGTAATACAATTTGGTCAGACCATATTTCCAAAAGTCCTTTATATCCTTTTATAGAAAGACATAAGAAATGTAAAAAAAAAAAGTTACAGAGTTCAAAATGGTCTGCATGACAGGAATGGCCCTCTTGTCTAGTTTAGCGAGGAGCAACAGACCTTTACAGTCTCTGGCATGAGGTTGGCCCTTGGCAGATGGCACTCTTTTCACTCTCATCCTGAGCTCTGGCAGTCAATGCTTTCCTGGAAGGTGTTGTGAAATATCATGACATGTCCCTTCTCTTCACTCTTCGATATACCAAATACCCGTCATCAGGTCTCATATGTCAGTCATTCTCCACTCACAGTACTGCAGAGAGTACAGGTTATAAGTCACTAATCTGTCCAGATGATGACCGATTAGTGATCGGACGACAACCGTGTCTTTGACGGTCCCTAGAGACCGGGCTTGTTAAGGACATGTCGAGGACAGCCTGTTTCCCCTCTGCTAGCACATCCATGGAGAATCTGAAATGGCAGCTAAGCTGATATGCATTTCTAATTTGATATTAAACAAATAATTATGCGTAGGAGAGTGAGGGTGCACTTTGACTTTCAGAAAACTCTCAAGCCTGGAGCTAATCAAGAGTGTGGGGGGGGGGGGGGAATAAACCAAGAGTATGAAAGGAGCATTTGGGTATGTCTGCCTCTAAAGACTTGAAAAATAGGTCATTTTTCCAACATTACAATTCACATTCTTCACAAGTAATTAACGTAGGCTGTCTGCACAATTACCTAATTAAATTACTTTAACAATGAAGCTAGAAATTATAGCTTAATGAGTGAACGTAGCTTCCATCTGTAAAGAGTGTTTCTGCTTTTGTCATGTTTGCGTTATTCAAAGCTCCTTGCCCCTCTTTAGCTATTTTAAGTAAAGTGAATCCACTATCATGAACTCTACAAGTGTAATGGTCAGTAAGTTTTGAGGTGATGTGATATTCACAAAAGTGTCAGCCACATGAGCATGCGTCTATAAAAATACATCAAAAACATCTGTCCTTCTGAATAAATCTTTTAAGTAAACACATGCTTCATTTACTTCTGTGTACTCATATGCTCTATTATCCACATTATTGTGAGTACATTGTCCACAATAGTGGCTCTTCTTTTATCAGAAACATGTTTACCATCTTGGCTTCTTCTCTCCTTTGTTTTGCCTCTGTACCCTTTCACCACTCATTCTTACTCCCCTTCTTCTTCTTCTTCTTCTTCCCAGTTATTGACCCTGTTTGTTTCCTTGTTGTTCTTCCATTGTCATAATTTGTAACGCTGTGTTGTGTTTTGTCTATTTATGCTTGCCAAATGAAGCTTTATGAGATACACCTCTGAGCTCTTTTAGAGAACTGGTTAGTCATTGGTTGATCTAACTCTTTACATTTCCCTTCATTAGAGAAATTCAAAATTCACCTCCGCAATTCATCAATTCAGGACACATAAAAAAAATAAAATTATAGAAAATATACTTGACAGTTTATGACAACTAGTTCAACCATTTTCCCTTTTAATGATTATAGATGTTTTGAGGAGTTTGACTATTCAGCAGGGAACCAGTAATATATTTTAAACAGCATGGCATAAGCAATTGAAAACAGCAGAAGACAATGTACATAATCAGTTGCATGAATGTGGGCTACTAAACCATTTACAATTTGTTCAAAAGAATGAGGAATTGCTTTTATGATGCGCTAAGGTGACTAGATGGTGTGGAGGTTAAACAAATAGCTTTGAGAATTTCAGTTAGGATCTGAGAAATGTACCAAAGCGAATGAGAAAAACGAAGTCTTGGCTTGGATAGGTGTGTTTAAAGCTTGTGAACATGAAAGTGCACCACTGCCACCTACAGAGCACATGGCTCTTCCAGCAGCTGACAAGACAGAGTCACTCCCGTTGGGCCTTATTAAAGCCTTATTTTCACCCATGAGAGGAAGATAAGCCCCAGTTCAGTTCCCCCATAATTATACTTTTGCTGATTTCTTCAAAAAGATAAAGATGGAGGGCGGAAAAACTTTCTCAGTGGTTTGCTTTATTGATTGAGATGCTGAAAGCCGATGGGCCATTTCAGTGGTCTGGGAGGCTCAAACGAGGGTATTATGTCATGCCTGTTAAATCTTTCTAATAAAATATTAATTAAAAGAGGGAGGTTCACAAGGTATTTTTCAGCGTTGCGAGAACGAACGAGCGAGTGGGAACGATCCGTCTCATTACCTGCTCTAGATGGACTATGACAGCAGTGATAAAGAGTTCACTTCACACCATAATTAGAGGCACATAAGCTAAAGCAAGACTGCATTGATTTCAAGATGATGTGCGACATTGTGCTGGAGAATCACTTTATGAAGCACGTAGAATGTGATTAAAGGACTGTATTTTGAATGCCAGTTACCTGGTTCATCCTCACTGTTAGCTCCATCAATTCAAGTAAAACTAAAAAAATAAAGCCCATCACTGTGTTAGTACTACTGTTATCCTACATAGAACTTCAGGACATTTAAATAATATGAATACTATTAAAGCAGCAAGGCTGCTGCTCCAATGAGATCTACCTTCCAGTTACCTTTTTTCATGACTCAGAGTATAGTGTACCTCAGAGTAAACTTTAGCTGCTTGTTAGCCCATTGTTGAAGCCAACACTTCACTTGCTATTTAACTTACATTATGTCCCTCTTCATCTAATAGTTTGCCCCACTCTTCCTCTTGAGCTTCTAATATTTTATGCCAACACAGATCAATATAATGCAATCAGTGTGTATTAGTAACGTGGATTTATTGCTATAGATGAATAGCTAAAGCCTAGGGGCATCCGGCACCTCAGTTTTGAAGTGGGACCGGTTGCAGTCCTGGCTCATTTCTTCCCCTAGGCTAGAAAAGGGTTAGGGATAGATTCTTAGACCAGAATAAAAACTCTTTTAATCCCTGTATAATGTATTTATTGAGTGTAGAATGTTGTTCTGGTACTGTTTAGCAATTCTAACTTAAAATAAATATTTTATTTTAATAAACCAACCAAAAAAACTTCTGAACTTAATGGAACAAATGCATTTCAATTAATCATAAAATGGCCCTGATATGTCAGTAGACATTAAGACAACGGAATAGTGACCAGTTTATTCATACATGGATTCCTTATGTATACAGTCCTATGATACTATCATTGCATCATATCTAATTATTAAAAAAAGGAGACAGCTGCAGAATGCCCACCCATTCACACGTGATAAACAGAGCAGAGCCGAGTGACTACATCACATGCATGTGATGTCATGTCATGTCTCATCCCATCCATACACATCTCTTTCACATGCATGCAATCAGATTCCTTGCAAACATCTCAGGTAGTTGGCAAAGAGCCACAACAACACCAGCACCCAAAATAACCATTACATTTTCATGAGATACAAATGTTTTCCTCTGTGTGCTAAGCTTGCTGCATTACCTCCTGCAGAAACAAAATTGTGCAGTGCACCAGAGAGTTCACCCCTTCCATAACCTCTCTCGTGTGGGAATGTTTTTGTTTTTTGGCGCAGAAGGGGAAAATGTGGAAGTCTGAAAATACTGAATTGCATGCTGCAATATATATGCAAAAAAAAAAAAAAGAGTTGTTTCTGCATATTTAAATCTGTATTATTACTACTATCATTATTATAACATTTTATCTTTGAACTGGAGTGAGCCAGGACTACTATTCAAAAAAAGAAACAGAAAGCAATGCTACCAATAAACCAGAAAATGTGCAGATGATCTATGTGGACAATGTGAATTTGTGAATCAAAATATCAACTGGGGAATCCATCAGAAATCCAAGCCATGCAGCTTCCTGTGCGCTTCTTCTTACTAACATTTGTGCAACAAATTACAAGCAAGCAATTGGTATTTGTTTGACCTCACAAAACGCCTCCTCTTTGACAGTAGCATCTCTCTTTGGGTCCATGTTAATGATAATCAAAATCTTAGGGGAGAATTTCTGTGTTTTCATTTTACACTGACAGACCCTCTAGTATTGTAATCATACATAATGATACAAGAAACGCTGAGACAGAAGAAGTACAGTGTTTGAAAATTGCTTTGAGAAGATCCCCCCTTCTCTTAACACCCTATGAGAACAAATATATTTATGCTTTCTCCTCTCAAGGGAAATAAGAGGGCTTTAATGAATCCTATAATGTCTGATGTGGGATGGATGCATGCTGCTAATAAAGTCTTAATCCTTATAAAGTGCTAAACCTTCTCTCATAAACATGTACAGTGTGTTTTATTGTGGTGTCTTATCTGTTGCAATGTTCTCATAATGAATCACTCGTGGTAATGAAATGTTTGATTTATCAATGTGTAAAAAAGCAGACTGACAACTGTCCAAGCTAAACAAACAAATGCTTGTCAAAAGTCAACACAGGTTAATCAATAATCTAATTTTACCAGTTGTTATGTTCTATTTGTGTTTTGTTTTTGTTTTTATTCTGTGCCATTTTCCGGTTTGCCTGGGTTCTGTTTGCTAGTCAGTTTTCCTTGTGCATGGATTACTTTACTAACCTGTTCTTAGTTCTGTTAATTCAATCTGTGTGTCTGTGTGTATTTAAACCCTTGGTTTCCTCTGTCCATTGTTTAGTCTTGTTTATATTTGTGTGGTAGTGTTCTGAGTTTGATTCCTGAACTCTCCATCTTCCCAACTAAAAACTTTGTTATTAAACTTCCTGTGCCATGCGATCACTACAGCCACATAATGTTACTGAACCATTACGTTGCTGAGACTGAACCCTAGAAAGGATTTAAAATATGGACTTACTTGCCATCCAGTTGATATGCCTGGAGCAGGACTATTATTACATCGAGGAACACACAAGAGATTTTCCCGATTTTGCCTGACCCACATTCCAGACCGCTCACTTTGCATTTTCTATCTTGCCAGCCATAACGAGCGGTGCAAGGTATACCTGCCCATGGAAGGTCTTTGAGGGAGTTTTGCAGAGTACACGGAGGGGGTGCTGGTGCAGTGCAAGTCACAGTTAACTATCTGCTCCGCTGAGAAGTACATCACCTGCCCCACTCCAGTCCTAGAGCCCAGCTAGCCACCTCCCACACCCTGCATGGATGAAAAGCTTGAGCCCACCACTGATACAGAGCCGGAGCCTGAGCCTACTGTAGTTTTTAGCCTACTAACCCGACTCAACGCGTTCTATATTGGTTCCACCTGAGAGAAAAAAGTGCTCTTCCACTTAAGAATTGTGTAGCCTACTTTTAAGTACTTTTTATTTTAATATATCTTTACATAAATATAGTTTCTACTTTAAAAAACTATGATTTCGTTATTTTCTAACCCAACTAATGATGCATCTGCACTTTCTATAGGCTATTGCGCATGAGGAAAAAAGCAAATTTCCACTTATGAAGAGTTGTGTACTTTTAAACACTTTTTATTTTTTTTTATTTTTTTTTCTCTTTACAAAAATATTTTTATATTTTAAACTATAGATGCATTATTTTACTAACCCAGCTAATCACTCAGTGCTCTCTAAATAGGTTGCACGTGAGGGAAAAAGCTTCCTTCCATTAAGAAGAGTTGTGTACTTTTAAGCCCTTTTTAATTTAATATATTTCTTTACATAAATATTAATTTAGATATTTTTCTGACCCAACTAATTACTCATCTGTGCTTCCAATAGGTTCTCTGAGATATTTTGATTTTGCATGTTTTTTAAATGGTCTTTGGTATAGCCTAGTTCATATGACCACTTTACAATATTTCAACCACATAGTTTATTTTAGAGCCTATTCTGTTTTCTAAAAAAGATGAGACATTGTATTTTCACAGACGTCGCATCTCTCATAGACTATAGTAGCCTATTTAAAATGGCATAAATGCATCAGTTATATTCTCAATTTAATTTACAGAGCAATCCCTGCAAAGTTTTTAGGTTAACTATAGAAGAGACTACTATAGGATTAGTGTGTGTCGCACTCGCAAGAACGGGGCGCGTGGCATCAGGATGGTTGCGTGATGCCATTACGATGAACTTGAATGCACTGGCCACTATCAGAGAACCGGAGTTTAATTGACAACAGGCTTTATTTGAGGAATTATGGTATTTAGAGAAACTGCTTGACATCAACGACATCAACAACATCGACCCGTACAACCTGCAACCATAGAATGGATGAAAAAGTCAGTGCCTACACAAAAGAGTTCAGAAGTTCAAGTCATTGGAAGCTTATGAACAATTCTGCTGCGGCTGGGTGCAAGACTTACAAAACCTACCTGTAAACTGTGAGAGCTCAGTTGTACGTGCCAAGGTAAAGTTGCACTCTGCTTTTATTAATGTTTATATAGTTCTAATGCTTTTTATTGATTTTTGTTTAATATAATTGTAATAAGGTCATTGTAAAATTTAAATGAATTTCGCCTACTGAGTCATAGTTAGTGTGTTTGGTGATGGGAACTTCTAGATTAAATGTACTTTTGTTTTGTAATATTAAAAATGCAGACATTATTAAATTGTGATTAATTATAGACAAATGTGTGATTAATTAGTTATTTTTTAAATAGATCTACAGCACTAATATATATATATATATATATATATATATATATATATATATATATATATATATATATATATATTATATATATTAAATCCTAAAGGATTATAGGAACACCTGTTCAATTTCTCATTAATGCAATTATCTAATCAACCAATCACATGGCAGTTGCTTCAATGCATTTAGGGGTGTGGTCCTGGTCAAGACAATCTCCTGAACTCCAAACTGAATGTCAGAATGGGAAAGAAAGGTGATTTAAGCAATTTTGCGTGGCATGGTTGTTGGTGCAGACGGACCGGTCTGAGTATTTCACAATCTGCTCAGTTACTGGGATTTTCACGCACAACCATTTCTAGGGTTTACAAAGAATGGTGTGAAAAAGGAAAAACATCCAGTATGCGGCAGTCCTGTGGGCAAAAATGCCCACCGGACTCACCGGATACCACTCATCTCCACTACAAATAGGAAAAATAGGCTACAATTTGCACAAGCTCACCAAAATTGGACAGTTGAAGAAAAATGCTGCCTGGTCTCGATTTCCATTGAGACATTCAGATGGTAGAGTCACAATTTGGCGTAAACAGAATGAGAACATGAATCAATCATGCCTTGTTACCACTGTGCAGGCTGGTGGTGGTGGTGTAATGGTGTAGGGGATGTTTTTTTGGCACACTTTAGACCCCTTAGTGCCAATTGGGCATCGTTTAAATCCACGGCCTCCCTGAGCATTGTTTCTGACCATGTCCATCCCTTTATGACCACCATGTACCCATCCTCTGATGGCTACTTCCAGCAGGATAATGTACAATGTCACAAAGCTCTTATCATTTCAACTTGGTTTCTTGAACATGACAATGAGTTCACTGTACTAAAATGACCCCCACAGTCACCAGATCTCAACCCAATAGAGCATCTTTGGGATGTGGTGGAACGGGAGCTTCGTGCCCTGGATGTGCATCCAACAAATCTCCATCAACTGCAAGATGCTATCCTATCAATATGGGCCAACATTTCTAAAGAATGCTTTCAGAACCTTGTTGAATCAATGCCACATAGAATTAAGGCAGTTCTGAAGGCGGAAGGGGGTCAAACGCAGTATTAGTATGGTGTTCCTAATAATCATTTAGGTGGATTTAAGATGCACTTTGTTTGTGTTGTCCTTGGTGATTTTGTTTTTTACCTCAGAGGTGCATCAATTTAATATAAACTCAAGGTCAAAACTTTATTTTTTTATATTTTGCATCAAAGTCTTGCTCAAAAAGAACTGAGAGTTCTTTGACCCACTTTGCTTTTGTTTAAAATACATTTCATTAGTACTGGAATCACCAAGGGAAAACATTGCCTCTCTCAAAAAGTGCACTCAAGACACGATTCCTGCATCTTAATAACCTCCCACTTTAATTCTGGGACCTTGTTATCCAACCAAAAATTCAGTTGTGAATATGAAAATCACTCAGCATGGCAATGTCTCTCTCACTGTGTAGTTATCAGAGCACTCTTTTGAGCCTTCAAGCTCTGCTGGCCTTCCTGCGAGTGATGGCCCTAGTCCATTAATTACCTCCACAAATAATTGGTGTTTCTAACACTCTTGCTGGCATGCAAAAATGTTGTCTCGCTTGGGTAATTTCTGCTGACTAATGGATACATACATTATTAGCAATTCACTCAGCTGACCGATCCAATGCCGTGCGATTGGCCCTGGCAGTGGACTCACTTTAGATATAATTCATTTTAAATGAAAGCAACTTTGTCCAATTAAGAAAAAGTGTTATTATGTTTAAGCCACCCTACGGGATTAAGCTGTCCGACACCATAATGACATGAAAACTTAAGCGAGACACCCGAGAAGCACAGCGATCATCCTCCTAAAAAACTTGAGCAATCACATCACAGTTTTGGGTGCAGGGTGTGAAGGCTTGTTTCAGCAGATAAAATTAGGCTAAAAGTCCAACACGAGGAATACTTTTAGCTGTTGCTGCTGGATTTTCAGCACCGCTGCAAAATCTTTACATTTTCAGTAATATCACAACACTGTGAAGGCACAACAGGCAATGTCATCTTGAAAATGTTTTTTGAAAGTCTTGACTAAGTGAAGTGCATGAGATGTACCAGTGAAGGACATGTAGGCCATAAGGTTATGCTACATTTCACAAGCCCGAAGACAAGTCTGCAGGTCATACGCTCTGAATATTATGGCTACATTGTTTGGCTATCCAATGGATGGGGTCTTGTTCCGGCACAATTTATGGTGTCATTGTCCACTTGTAGGTTACACAATAAATATTTATAGGCGTGGTGATAATAAAAAAATTATATTAATAATATTTCACCCTGATGCTTTTTCTATGCCATGAATATGCTTGTAATATGCCAATGTTAAGCTTGAGTAATTCCTCTGATCCAAAGCCTGCTTTGACTCCTCTCCTATATCAAATATAGGAAACCAATTCATGATTTCCGAAATGAACTGAAAAAAAACCCCAGTTTGTTATAATTTAGCCTGTTGTGATGAGGTTCTTTCTGCTGATTGAAATTTCCCTGTCTTTAAATCATGGAAGTAACTGTTGAAGAAACATGTTCAAGAAACCAATTTTAAAATGATTCAAGCGTTGTGACATTGTGCATTATCCTGCTGGAAGTAGCCATTAGAGGATGGGTACATGGTGGTCATAAAGAGATGGACATGGTCAGAAACAATGCTCAGGTGGGCCATGGCATTGAAACAATGTCCAATTGGCACCAAGGGGCCTAAAGTGTTCATCCCCCACACCATTACACCACCACCACCAGCCTGCACAGTGTTAATGTCAAGGGGTGGCCGGGGCCGGAACTTTTTTGGGCGTTGTTGTTATGGAGGAACACTTCCGGTGTAACGCCGGGTCGGTTCCGGGCTCACGAACAGGGCGGAAGTGCAGCGAAATCTGATTGAGCAAAATTATCCCATGATGGGGATTAGTGCGCGAGAAGTATAAAAAGGAGAGAAGGAGAAAGAAACGACGGAGAGGTTAAAGAGGAGAGAAAAGCACAGGCGGCACGAGACGGGGGAGAAACGCGGAGGAATTGTGGAAGACACGAGGGAAAGATTGAGGATTGAGGACTGAAGAGGCGGGATTCTTTCAGATAAGTGACGTAGAGATGAGGGTATAATAGATCTCTGTTTTATGCCGGCGCACAAAGATTCCATTTAACAAGGTATCCATCTGAGCCCGAATAGTGCCTTATATTGGTATGAAGTTTGGAATGATTTGCAGTGCTGGGTTGATATTTTCACGTGCGGAGTGAGTGTTTTGCTGTGTATACACGAGTGTGGGACCTCCGCAGAGCATTCGGGCGACAGAGTGAGTAAACCGCTTTGTTGTAACTGCGCTGTTTTATGAAATCCAGTCTTGTAAGTACAAAATACAGAGTTAATGTTGACGTCCTCATCTGTTCTCTGCCTGTGTTGAAGCACATCAGAGCTGTTGAATTGAGTTTATCTACTCATGAAGTCCAGACTTGTAAGTACAAAATACAGAGTTAATTTTGGCATCCTCATCTGTTCCCTGCCTGTGTTGAAGCACATTAGAACTGCTGAATTGAGCCCATCTCCTGTTGACATCCCGCCCTTCCTGTGAGTATGAAGTACAGAGCTAATGATGACATCCTCGTCTGCCCTCCGTCTGTTCTGAAGTAAATCAGAGCTGCTGAATGGAGTCCATCTTCTGTTGTCCTCCAGCTCTGTGAGTACAAAATACAGAATCAATGTTGACGTCCTCATTTGTCTCCCGTCTGTGTTGAAACACCTCAGAGCTGCTAAATTGAGCCCATCTTCTGCTGTCATCCAGTCCTCACATCAGAGTTGCTGAATTGAGTTCATCTCCTACTGGAATCTTCTCCTGTAATCCAGTCCTGTGGATAGGAAAGACAGAGCTAATGCGTGTTGGAGGGACACAGGAAGAGACTGCTTGATTTAGACTGCTTTTACCAATAAAAGTTTCAATTGTATCTCCTGATATCCAGCCTCTTCTGTTTTGTGAGGTAGCTCCTCAGGGTGGTCTGGTACTTCGGGGGTGTTGGTGGTCGGGCTTGGCGCCAGCATGCAGCCCCCCACCGGCCTGTGAAAGTAACAAGGCATGATCTCGTTCTGTTTAAATGCCAAATTCTGACTCTACCATCTGAATGTCTAAACAGAAATCGAGACTCATCAGACCAGGCAACATTTTTCCAGTCTTCAACTGTCCAATTTTGGTGAGCTTGTGCAAATTGTAGCCTCTTTGTGGAGATGAGTGGTACCTGGTGGGGTCTTCTGCTGTTGTAGCCCATCCACCTCAAGGTTGTGCGTGTTGTGGCTTCACAAATGCTTTGCTGCATACCTCGGTTGTAACGAGTGGTTATTTCAGTCAAAGTTGCTCCTCTATCATCTTGAATCAGTTGGCCCATTCTCCTCTGACCTCTTGTATCAACAAGGCATTTTCACCCACAGGACTTCCCATTCTGACATTCAGTTTGGAGTTCAGGAGATTGTCTTGACAAGGACCACACCCCTAAATGCATTGAAGCAACTGCCATGTGATTGGTTGATTAGATAATTGCATTAATGAGAAATTGAACAGGTGTTCCTGATAATCATTTAGGTGAGTAACATGTTTGGGCATAACATCCAATCAGCACAAGAGGAAGCTATATATATATATGTGTGTGTGTGTGTGTGTGTGTGTGTGTGTGTGCGTGCGTGCGTGCGTGCGTGCGTGCGTGCGTGCGTGCGTGCGTGCGTGCGTGCGTGTGTGTGCTGATTGTATGTTATGCCCAAACATGTTAATAAAATGTTTGTTAATAATAAATAAATGTGTGATAAATGAATGAATAATTAAAAAAGCTTTTGTAAACCTATAAACTGATTCACTGATTATGATATATTGAACAGTCACACACACACATTCTCCAGATGACAAATATTGCTATTCTATAAATAATTTACATTTAGTGTATATTGTGCTCTCAGCTACAGCAAATTCAAAATGCCCTCAAAACACCAAAAGCAACTTATAAGCCCACAATTTCTCTTCAATAAAAGCTTCTTAATAATATACTTTCGATTTCATCTAAATTCCCAACATGGGAAGTAATGCATTTTTTAAAACAATTGGATGAGCTGAGCTGCAAACCAATGAATCAATAATTTAGACATTTCGTATGGCAAGCATTCACTCTCATTGGCAAAGACAAGCCTTAACAAAGTTTTCCATTAGAGAGGGAATGCACTCTATAGAAGATATAGTGGACACTTGCATTTTAAAAGGGCTAAGTGCCAATTGGGTCAGCATACAACTACAATCTAATTTTGTACTTTAATGTTTCAGTAATTCAGTTGTATATATTTTATTTTATATGCAACCCAATTTAGAGAGTTAGAGAATGTGTTTATTTTGTGTTTATATGTGTTTAATATTATATCATCAAGCTGATGTCTTTCAAACCTAATCCTCAAATAATACTGGGGCATCAAAATGGAATGATTGTGACACCATATTAACACACATAAGCACATATGGGAATAAGTGCATTTACACTATGAATTCTCTGTACAATCAGTCTGTTGCCTGATTGTATTCGGTCACCGAACAAGCTGTCATGTAACATAACTCATCTGGAACGTTCCATTAGTCTGATGTATACAGGGACTTTCACGTAACATCTCAAAAGAGGCAAACAATGTGATAGGAACTACTGCACAGACCCACAAATAAAATAATAATAAAAAGTTCTCCAATGTTTCATGTCTTGTGCATTACGTTATGCTCATAGATCAGCTCTGAGGGCAGCATCCATAATTTAAGGTCTGCAGCCACGGAAGTTCAGGATGGGAAAGTGATGTTGCATTTTTTATTAAATCAGAGAGACAGTGAAAGAAAATAGAAGACTTGTCAAAGCCTGATGTCTGGAAATGGGGATTAATGCAGAAAAGCATGTGCTATGCTCCCCAGTGCTCTATACCTTTAGGGCTCCTCTGCTTCTGTGACTGTACCCTCCTTTGTTGAGCAGTGCACATAATGAATGATTCAGATGGAATTAGGAATATATCAAGCCTTGCCTAATGCCAGCTTTGAGTCAGATTGTGTTTGTTTCTGATTTTAGGAGGTATTTGTTACATTGACTAGCAGCAGCATATTATTAATTTCTTTATTCGCCTACTGGTTTTGTTTTCATATGCCTTTATTTTTCGGTCCGAGCAATAAAGCTGCTGGAGCTCTTTTGCTTTTGGTGGGAGGTTCTGTTTCTTTTCTCTTTTTTATTCTTCTTTATTAAACAGCTACATATAACTCTGTCCCTTTATGCTGAAAAGTCACCACATTTTGCGTGCAGATAATACTAATAATAATATCAAAATTGATGTGCACATTTTAAATAAAAAGTAATCTGCTTCTGACAATGTGGATTGGAGATTATTTGCATCTGTAGCGACATTTTCACAACATCTTAAACTGGATACATTAGGAAAAGTAAAAATGAGCTGATATCAATGTGCAGATGCAGTTATTGATTTTGAATGTACTTGCATACCTCAAGATAGGGATCATGATCATATGAGCAACCACTTGTTCATTCACACGCATAACATGGCCAAAATAGAGTATCATGAACATCTCATAAAAGTCATGTGCACAGTGCTTGATATATCTGACATCATTACATGGCCACAGGTCATTGTCAGAATCTGGATCTATGAGCTGTGAAATGAGTAAGTTAAATGTGGTTTGTTGCCCGGTATTACTTTCTTGTCAGGCTCAGTTTATGGGTTTCATAAATTGTTCATGGTCAGTGCCTGATACACACTGAATTCACTCCTACATCACTGCTATAGAACAAGAGATAATAGTGTAATTCACTACAGAATGTTATATTTAATTTACACCCACTTAGATGGAGATTAGACCACAATTCAAGAGTGTGTGTTTGGCAAAGCATTAGAAAAAAATTCAAAAGAATAAAGTTCAAAAGGCAACCAGGTAATAGTACCACCTTGAGGTACAAAAGATGAACCTATATCATATCTATACATCTACTGTATGTAAACTTTAACTTATTGGGGTGACCAGGAGTGTGAAAATGGACTATGCAAAACATATATACAAGATGATATGATCCAATGACCAATTGCATAAAATACCAGGGGCTGAAAAAAGACCGGGGCTCAGAGTCAAATCATGCATATCCCTTCAAAAGAGCTTGTTGATTCCCTAGGCGTAGGGTGTCCCAGGAAGTGGAGAAATAGGCTACTGTGATAAAAATCACCATTGTTCCCATGTCTTAATGCATTTATTCCCAGGTTGCTCCAAGGGGGTAAGCTGTAACCACAATTAATGGATAAAAAGCATCTGCTAAATGATCATTAACCTGATAACATCTGCCATTTGCCCACAAAGCTTCTGATTACCCTTGGCCTTGAATCAGATCAACTGTTAGGTAGACAGTCATAGTGTTGCTAAAGAACTAGTCAGCTGCTATAGTAATAACATTGGTGTAATTGTTGGTGGCTATAGCCAAACTATCAGTTTTATTTGTCATATATGCTTAAATGTGTTTTGATTGGTGAAAATAAATCACCAGCACACCATCTTTTATGCCTTGCTTCCCACAAGGACACATTTTCCATTTCATGTCCCAGTAGCACTTTCAGATCATTAATTCTTACTATGTAGCCTAAAAGGCTATTGATGTTGCTGCTATTTGCTATTATTTCCCCTTAATAACCATTTTAATGAACACACGTTGTGTCAAAGAATAGGTCTGAACCTATTCAAACTGTGGTCTGGGAACTATAAGGTTCTAAGGGGTCCCCAGAAATTTTTTTAGAGAAAAAAAAAAGACTAAGCAAAAAGGATAGTCTACCGAACATTCTAACTGCTTCTCTCCTTTCTTGCTGTATACATAGGCTACATACTGAAAAAATTTGCATTGTATCATCCAGTATTATAGTGGTATAGGTGGTAACACAGTACTTAAGCTGCTTACAAACTTACATTGTACAAGTTGCTTATACAATATATCAGGTTTATATAGCCAATTTAAGTTTGGTAACAATATGTTGCATTTATAATGTCAGTTTTTAGGAAAGGGGTCCCGTACCTCATAAGGGTTAGGCTATTATATTTGGGGGTCCTTGACATCATAAAGTTTGAAAACCCCTGTCATAAAATAACTACATTCATCTCCCTGCCAGTTAGAGCCTGCTGAATATAACCTATATGCTTGATTGGTATTTTACCCTTTTCCAATCTCTGCCGTTGGTCACATGGCTGTGCTAACAGCGCCATCCAGTGTTGTGTTTTCTGCAGTCATCGGCCTGAAACTCCACTGTGCAAAGACATGACGTCATATACAGCGTCTCTCAAACACAAAATGTAAAGCTGACATACAGAAGGGACACACACAGCTAAAATTGGTTGATATTGTGACCTTCCCTTCACCCATACAACCTGACACCAATTCATGTTTCATCAGGTCGCTCGGAAATCTAATGAAAAAAATGTCCTGCAGTGCAGTGTCATTCAAACGGCTGAACAATTTTATCATTTGATTACATTCTTGAAATAATTATCCTCTTCCGTTCATGTAAATTATTAAGGCTTATTGAGCTGTTAACTTTGAGACAGAAGTCAAATGACACTAATATTTAAGCATTTGTGTGATTCTATAATTGGAGATAGGCTACATTTTCCATTTCAGGGAAAAAAGTTAAGGGGAAAAAATGTTCTCTAACAGAAATATTTTCCATTATTTTATTGTAAATAGATTTAATTTGAATAAATCAGTGCTTGCCAAACAAAAGTTACTTCCTTTTAAACAGAAAAGGGTCATATCTTTATAGTATTTTTGTCAACTCTGTTACAGACAAACTAGGCAATGTGTGGTAACTGTTTGACTATTTCAAAAGTGTCAAAAATTGCCTTTTTTGTTTGTTTGTTTGTTTGTTTGTTTTGTCTGATGTCAACTTATGACGTTTGTGTGTTTTTTACATTCAAAAACATCATAATGAAAAAGTAATAGGCTAATTTATACACTGGTTTTGAGGCTCTTTCCTGAACGCTGGGTTTTGATGGGTGTGCCGCACTGGAGACTGGATTGGATAATATTTGCATATTTAATGAGCTTCAGTGGCAAATGGAATGATTCGCTCACAAAACGTCTTTATGAAACAAACACAATGATTTATATCTCATCCCCCCGCGATTGATTGGAATATATTTTTTTTTATTAGGCTACTCGGTGGATATAAGCGCAAACTGCACACACATCACGCACGTGCCCTTCAAATATCAAGTCAAGAGAACAATGCAGTTGAAGAAAGGAATGTTATTTTACTATTTAAGATTCACCGGCCTGCCGACAGGCTTGAGTTTTGGTATGCCGCATTGCCGCCTGGAAAGATAGGCTACAACATATTAAAAAACACGTTTTACTCACATAAGTGTGTTGTACCATTTCTGTCAGCTCCAATATAAAAGAAACAGCATGTTTTAATTATGGTGACCAGATGTCCTGAAAAATTCGGGACAGTCCCGGAATCTAAACAAATCCCAAATCTGGCCCTAATTGTCCCGACAATTATACTAAAGCAAAATCTTGAGTAAGTAGTTATTGTCTGATGAACATTAAAAACTGTCTGCGGAGGTTGAGTCGTCCTGTAGCTAGCCTAACCAGCCGCGGCCGGCTGCTCATTGGCTGCAGCATCATACTAGGCGGTATATGCTGACGTCGGGCCTCCACAACCTAGGTATAGCTGTGTGAATTTAAAGTTTTATTGTTTCTATTAATTTATCTAATTAATCTATATGCACAAAGACAATACAACCTTTTTGCCTCCTTTTTATTTTTACCCTTGATGCAAGTTAGCCGCAAGGAGGACAGTGAGGCATGAAGGAGTGATTGTTCGCGGCACTGTGTACAAACAAATACTTCACTACAGAATTATTTCTTTATTTTCGTTTAAGCGTATTAGCGTTAGGCTATACAGAAAGGTCTGATTTACGCACTGATATACTTATATGATATACAGTCATTGTGTTTTTATCCTTTTCACAATGACATTTGAGTTTATTTTTATGTTATTTTTTTGTTTGTTTGTTTGTTTTGACAGACTAGACTAATGACAGTCTGTTGATCTTAGAATAGAAATATGTTTGGTTCAGGTTTGAAATTCATTATTAACTTTTATTATAGGCTACTCAGTCTAATATAGAAGGCCCCCATCCCTTCACCCCAGACAATCTCATCTGGTCACCCTTTTAATCTCAATATGTCTGCAAATCCAGTCTCGACCTGTGTCTTGTTTACAAACGATTCCGCAGTGAAATGAAGCAAATACAAATACAATGTCTTCCCCATGTGAGCTGGAACTTCATTAAGAAATAAAGTTCAACCACTCATTTCCAATATTAGAATCTGAAGGAAGCTTATGCAGAGTCTGTGTTCTTCCACACCCAGACACAGCAGATTATCTTCTTAATGGGAAGATTAAAATATATATATTGTTTCTTTTAAGAAAATAAATAATTCATTAAATATTCTTGATTGAATTGGACCATTTCTTAACAGAATCTGAAGAAACAAATAGTTTATTCCCTAGCTTGAGTTAAATAAAATCTTTCTCTTTCATATGCATATTCTGCTAGACCATATTTGTCACACTTTCCAGTTTCATGCATTCCATGCAGACACTGACTTAATGAAGAGGCAAAGGGACATCATTTCCTGAATCTTATATAGTTGTGGGAGATAATTCCACCAATTTAAAGGCAAAGTATGGTACAGTAACAGAATTAACACAAGATTTATGAACATTTTTATCAGTTTTTTATAAGATTTTTAAACAATTTAAGGATGTAGAATTAGGAAAATGACTTGAGCTTTTAAAATAAATGAAATATTACCAAAAGAAAAGTTAAATAAAATATTTTGATTACACAGTTATACATCATGGGGAAATTACACTAACTAAAACATGATTTTCAGCTATATAATAGACACTTTTTACAGAAAATATAATATTTTAATGGCCTGTAACATCTTGTGACCTATGACAATCCTATGACAACACATTTTTACTATAATTAAAAATATAACCATTTAGAAAAATATTTTGGACATCAAAATGGATCTGCAATATAGAATCCCCATTTATGAATGTGTATTTTGAATTTGTATGTGTGTTTTTTTCTGTATTTCATAATTTTAGTCTTATTTACTCTAATTTAACAGTTTTACTGTTAAACTTCTATAAGTTACACCATGGGATGAAGAAATAGATGATACTTTCAGATGTATAAATACATCTTTTTTTTCTCCAACAAATGAACAATGAAAATGCTGATGTTGTTTTCTGTTTATTTCTGAAGATTTGGATTTTGTGCAAATGCAGTTTATGAAGTTTACAAATACAAATGTTTAAGCTTTTATTCAAATTTTTTATGTTAAGGGGTTAGTTAACTTTTTAAAATAAACAGAAATCAGGCATATATATTATAATTAAAATAATTTCATTTAAAATAGTAATATAAACATTTAGCTGAACTTTAGCTTTTGCTGAAGTTTGTTTAATAATGTATTTTTGTTTTATTGCATATTTTCATTTTGTTCACAAAAATTTGTTTCAAACTGACAGACCCTGAACTACTGTATGTTGACATATTTTCTGTTAGTATATTAATAACCACAAGAGGGCAGTTGAGCATCAGTTACTGAAGCACTTCACAACAAACAACCCATGGCCCCATGCCAATTACAAAAACTCACAAGAATCACAGTGAATTGAAATATTTTCCATCTGTGAAAGGTTTACAGTCAAGTAAAGGTTTAGATTGTCAGGAATGTTTTGCAATCACTTGTGCCTCTGGCTTTCACATAAACAGTATAGCAAAACTCACAACTATGCATTACATACATGAGCAGTTATGTGCAAATTCTAGTGCTATGACACAAGATGTTTTAAGACCCATTTAAGTGACAAATTTTGTTTTCATTAAAATACTGTAAACAAAACATACACACCTGATGTGAATATACAAATGTAACTTTAATAACTTAGCCTATAACTTTTGCAAGTTTTCCAAAAATGGCAACTGTGGTTTTATTATGATGTTCTGGATAATCTAGACTATTTTACTTTCCAACTTGACTTTTACAAAATGTTAGCTTTACGTCCTGACCTTTAAATGAATCAAACGTCTTTGATGTCAATTGAATCAATGATAAACATTTTTTTTTTTTTATCAATCAATATTACATGTTCATTTATATGGAAAACAAATGTCTGTCAAATTAATCATAAAATCAATAACCAGATAGCCAATGTTCATATTACAGAAACAAAAAGCAAACTCTCTGTAACATTTGTAACTAAATATGTCTGCAAAATAAAGCAGTTTGATTGGGGTTTGACAGAACATACACTCCACATCATGATTCCCCACCACCAGCATTTTCTGAAATGCCAACACTCATTAATCTAGAAGTGTCAACATGAGGATCATATCATCTAATTGTTCATTCTACATAAAGCATCTTATATCACAAAATGAAGACAAGGGCAAAAAGAAAGTTCATAACGTTAGATGAAGAGTGATATGAGAGCATCAACTCTGATCACCCAGGGACTCAAATTGACATATTTCTACTTCTGAGGGGTCAGAATCCAGCTTGACTTCTATATATCAGTACAAAGCAAGGCCGTACATGTGCAGCTCTCCAAATCCTCTGGCCTGGATTTGAAAAGCACTTAAAGGACACTTTAATTTCAAGACGACACAGTTTTTCCCTCTACTTCAGAATACCTCTCCTGAGAGAAAGCCATTCTTATAGCACAAAGACTCCCCTAACCACTACACTAAATCACAACAGCCTTGAAATGTAAAATGTCAACAATTGCACCGTTTTATCATAAGCCTCGTTCCATTGCATTTCTATCAATGACTATGGTTCCTAAAAACAAAAACAAAAAAACAAACAGGTCTGGCAAAACGCATTAGTGCAAAATCATTATTGCAACCATCTCAAGTTCACACAAACGTTTAGATCAGCAGCAGTTTCAATTACGACCAATAACGTTGCACATTTCTAAAATTATCACAACAGAACTTCCATTCATTGAGAGCTAAGAAAAACTGAAAATATGCTGATGCTGACATTATCTGAAAACGAACATTGAGTTATTAACTTGGCAATGCTAGGAAGCGCAACTAACTAAAAATAGCCTATTTAGATGTTGTAGTTAATATGTTTCCAATAAACTGGATACTGACAGCATCATACAACTGAAATTATATGGTCACTGGACTGATGAGATTCATTTTGTGGCAAGCGCAAAAAGAAACAAGTCAACATGCATGGAGCGTTATGGACTAGCCTCCACCGTATACCATACTGTACTCAAAATGCAAGTGTATTTGCGCTCCTTTTCTTTTGAGGGGAACGCAATTGTTGAGGATTAAGTGGCTTTTATTTCAAGCAGCACAAAGCATACAGAACAACAACTGAGCTCAGAGCATTCTGTTGCGTTTATGGGTTGGGGAGTCTGTGATGACGTCGGCGCACTGGACCGAGGTCCGCTTCCTGGTGCCCGTGCTGCCAAGGTGGAGGGCCATCTCCTCTGATATGAAAGTGTTCAAGTCCACATCATGCAGTCCATTCCGTCTGCGTCCTGCATTTGAGCTGCCGCTGACGTGAGTCGGAGAGCCGGGAGTGCTTGAGCGGACGCTGATGCCGGCCATTGCTCCACTTAGACCTGGAAAAGATGAGATTTAAAGTGTCAATGCCACATGTGCTAACCATGAATAATGATACATTTTAAACTATGTTTGTGGCTTGGCTGGCTGTGATTTTGCAAATACTCTATAAGGCCGGCGATACACTGCAAGTGTGGCGTGAGCGTCTCGGCTGCTTGGCGTGTGTTTTTATTTTGACTCCCACGTTAACAGGTTATCAAATGCAGATATAGGCCTGATTGTAATTTTTAAAAGAATTATCGATTTTGAAATATTCCACCTGTCAATACAGAACGAAAGCCTGTAGCCTATTTTGCCATCAATGCTATAGATATGCATGGTCAATACTGCCAATGTTGTCATTGCTGTATCAGTAGGCTATATTTTTCTGATTATCATGAAGATTAGGCCTTCCCTGTTTGTCAGCTAGCAGCAGCAGTCCCACGTCAGACACGTTTGTGGTGTGCAAAGACAGAAAATGCCACATAGCCGACACGCAACAGAAACGCCAAGCTTGAAGTGTCGCCGGCCTAACAGAAGGTAAGAACTGTAGGTAATGTGAATGCAACTTTATGTTTCTAATGTATTAAAGTGCTGCAATGTTTGTAGGGGTTGGACACACTGTGCTTAAAAAAAATTAACCTTTCAACCAAGTATCTTACTCTAAAAATACTATGGAAGGTACAGTCATGCAATCCTTGTACTTGAACCATGTGAGGGTCAATTGAGAAAATGAATCTTTTAAAATGTCTGACAGCATGCACAGATTTCTCAACTTGACAACTTCTCAACTGTGAATTTATATATATAAATATGTATAAAATACTAATTTACATGCTGGCATTAATCTTTCTAACATTTTACTTACAGCCATTATGCCAGTCTTCAGTGTCACATGATCAGATCAGAAATCATTCTAATATGCCGATTTACTATTCATGTCGGAAACAGTTGTGCTGCTTATTAAAATGTTTTTTTTTAATAACCCATGATACTTCTTTCAGGATTATTTGATGAATAAAGTTAAATAAGAACAGCACTTATTTAAAATAGAAATATTTTATGACAATATACACAACCATTCACAAATTTGGGGTCAGTAATGTTTTTTTTCTTTCTGAAAGAAATTAATTCTTTAATTCAGCAAGGATGTGTCAAATTGAAGGTGACAGCAAAGATTTGTTTTGTTAAAAAAATTGCTTTTTTTTATTATTATTCATCAATGAATCCTAAAAAAAAGCAGCAACTGTTTCCCACACTGATAATAACAACAGTATCAAATCATCATATTAGAATGATTTCTGAAGGATCATGAGACACTGAAGACTGGAGTAATAATGCTGATGAAAATTCAGCTTTGCATCACAGAAATAAATTATATTTTAAAGTATATTAAAATAGAAAACCATTATTTTAAATTGTAATATTTCACAATATAACTTTTTCTGTATTTTTCATCAAAAAAAAAAACATTTAAAAAAAACATTATTTCAAAACCATTAAAAATAGTAATGTTTCTAAACTTTTGGTTTCTAAACTTTTCGGTATTTGGGAGGGGAAAAAAATACACATTTTATATTGAGCTAATGCTATTGCATTTTAAACAATAACCACTATTTCTAGACTACACAGTGCAGTCACTAAATGTTGAGACACAAATGTGCAATGTCATTTGATAATAATGTTCAGTCAGCTCTGTATCTTAACTATGATTGGGCAGTGATATTTACCATGTAGTGCTATGGCCTCACAGAAGGGCTGTAAATCAGTCTCTACAGATGATACTGAGTCCGATGAAGGCGGTCGGTTAGGAGACATGACAGTCAGTTTTGGGGCAGCTCTAGAAGTCCTTGGTGGTGGCGCTTTACCACATAGGAAACTTATCAAATCTTCCCTTCGTATAGTTCTCCTTCGCTTTTTGACCCAGGCCAACACATCTTTATTACGTCGCTGATGACCAATCTGGATTCCTAAATCAAAGCTTCTCTTATGAGCATCAACACTCTCTGTTGAACAAAACACATTCAAATGCAATTATTAATGCAACAAACATCAGTGTGGGCCACAAAGATATGTACAAACCCAAATCTTGTATACCTTTATAAAGATTAGTCACAGCTGTTGCAGCGTTCTGAAATGGAGACCACAGTGACGGTCCTTGCTGGTGACAGACTCGATCTGCAAGACAGGAATAAAATCAGGGGCATTTATGTGACCTTAAAGACAACAGAGATTATTAAAATAAATTAGGTCCTGAAATGTATTCAGACATATACCTTTACACTACAAGACAAATTTATTTAATATTTACAATATAAAATGTTTTCTAACCATGTAGACAATACATGTCAAATTTAGCTGGTTTTGCAATGGATTAAACCACAAACGCACTACTTTTAAAGAGACATTAAGTGTCTACCCATTAAAATTGCTAATTTATTGTTACATTTATAAGATGCTCAATAAAAGAGTATTAGTGATTGACAGTCTGGGTCACCATTCATTTCAGTATGCAAAGGATGCAATGAAAGTGAAGGGTGACTGAGGTACCTAACATTCTGTCAAGTCAAAACATCTTGTGTGTTCAAATGAAATCCATGCAAGGTATTGAAAAACGTGAGTTAGTTTTAAAAAAAAAAAAGGGAAAGGAAAAAAGGAAAGGAACAAAGAAAAAAAATCGTTAAACAGCAAAAAAAAATCTAACTGTTGTACTTTTTTCAATACATTTTAATAACAACCAATTTAAGAAAAAGATGCACTTATCACTTCAACAGATTACGAAAGAACAACAAAAAACAAATGGTGACCGTGCCTGTCGCTACCTAACATTTCTTTTGTGTTTCACATAAAGCAAGGATTTCATAGAGGGTTGGAACAACATAAGAGCCCGTAAATAATGTCAGTTTCCATTTTAGTGTGAAATAACTATCCCATTAAGAACGAGTTCAGATATTCGTGTAATTTAAACAATGGCTGTGTGTCAAACCCTAATGAGCACCAACATGGACAGCATATAATGGCAACATAAGTGTCTTCTAACGTGCCTGTGTTGCACAAAGGTCGACAGTTGAGTGCAGGTTTTGAAACACATATAGCCACAATAGGACACAAGCTAGCTCACTAACCGACAAGGTTTTTTAAAAAAATGTGTGTTTTTATAAGACTATAAAATGTAAGTGTGTTACACTTAAAAACAGTTACTCCTATACAGATAGTTTATCCGAGAGGTACAAAAATATCGTATTAAAGGGCGAAGCTTTCAGGCTAGCCGGTTAGCCATAGCAAGGCCAATATAATAACAACGAACAAACTGTCAAACACAGCCAGACCGGCGCGGCTAAAGCTAATTACCATTCGCACCGTCAAAACAAGCATAAAATGCTGTTTTTAATGACTTTAGTGGTTCAATTATACCGTTACGTGTTCTTTGTTCGAAAGGTGTGGTACGGTCGAAAAACGGCAAGTTTACGAGATATTTTTCTAGAAGCGAAAGGTATTTTTAGCCGAGCTGCTGGAAGTCTGTGGGCCGCTTACGGGGTATCTTTCTCTGCCGACAGACCTTTATAAAGTTGCGCTACCGCCGTAGCGGAATTCTGGAAAAGATGCCACAGTTTCTCTTGGTTCTGGTCCACCGCCTCCTCGTTCGGTTCTTCCCTTTCGGCCTCTGCCAGGCATTGGCGCTCCCATTTGGAGAACCAGTGTTCGGGTCCGTGTTCGTGGATCTCCGCTTCGCTCTCCTCCTTCTTCTCCTCCATGATGAATACTGAGAAACTTCGGTGAACTTCTGCTCGGTTTTTTTTTTTTTTTTTTGGGGGGGGGGGGGGGGGGGGGGGATTCTTGCTCTTGTAGGTTAATTCGCGTTTTTGAAATCACACAACACCTGATCAGTGTCGGTTAATTTCCTTATTTCTAGATTTACATGTCTGAATTAAAACGAAATGTTTTGTTTTTGTGACGCCGATGTAATTACCCAGGACTGTTGCCTACCCCGGACCCGGTTAGAGGATTGCGTTTGCCCTGCGCATTCTTTGATGTGGGCGGATCGGATTTAAAACACGCCCAACTCTTTTTTGCGCATGCCCGTATCACCCACCGTTGAGCTAATGGGTGGAGCCTAACGTCCAGCTCCCCCTCTGAATATAATGGGTGGAGTTTGAAGGTCCAGCCACACCCTAACCTTAACCTTACCCTATAATCTAATTAGGATGAGCTCCCGCCCATTAGGTTCAGACCGGGGGGACTGTTCATCAATTGGATCTGCAGCGAGATACCCCTCGCTGCAGACTGTAGCGCGCTGACGTCACGAATATACGTCACGTATATTACGTATCGCATATCTTTAAAACGCATGCGCCATAACGTGGTGACTGCGCATGCGTGAACTATTTGCGTTATGCGGTGATGTCACGTGTTTTGATGTCTTGTTTGACGTCCCACGTCTTTAAAATGCATGAGAAAACTTGACATAATAGGTTGATAAAATGTTAAAAACGCTAGGTAAAACAATAATAATTATAAGGAATTACAGAGTATACTTTGTAATGGCTGTGTATTTTATTTAAACTAAGTGTAGTTTAGATTACAACTCTTTATTGTCCACGCAGGTGGAAATTCATCTTCAGCCTCACAAAAATTATTAATTTGAATTCCCAATTCAATACAGCAAACACACTAAGAAACTTGAAAGAATTACATGCCCCATGCATTACAAACGTATAAACTAATTACGCTAAGACCATAAATAAGTAATATCACTAAATAAATAAATAACCACCCTTAGTAACATAATGTACATAGATTGTTAATTGTATAAAATAATGGCAGATGGTATAAATGTGTTATTTTCACATTATGTTGTAGCCTACATTGTTCTTCTTTATTTTTGTGTATTATATTTTTTGGACAGTTTCTGTTGCATTGACAATACGAGATGTAAAACATTTATGCCATTAAAGTAGTTTGATGTTAAACTGACTATACAGTACATTTTCAGTGTCTATATCCCATATTATACATACCAACTTTTTTAAAAATTTCAAACTCATAAGAGTGACAACTTTCTTTTATTTCAAAACAAAGCAGACCTCTCTTTTATCATTATAATTAAAGAATTATGTACACATACAGATTATCACACACACAAATACAAACATTATAATTTTTTATATCGCATAAACACAAAACAATCCATTCAAATCTACTCAGCCTGAAATTTCCCTCCATCATTAAAAAAACATTCAACCCGAGCAATAGCCCTCATCCTCCTTATCTGGATGAAATCACCTCAGGACTCCCCATCCGCCATCAGGAGCATACCCGGGTGGGCAGTCCTTGAAGAGTGCAGTGTAAGCACAGTGTCAATGAGCAGGGCACCCCAAACTCTTGTTTGTGTTCTGTGGAAAATGCACACCAGTTCTAGACACCTAATTTAGATAAAATATAGCACAAACAATGTTGAATAATTTTGAAGAAAGGCATTAACATGGTACAGGGTCATACCAGGACAATATTTTAAAATGCATTATTGGAAGAAGTTAGACAAAGATATGCTTGAGTGTTATTGGTGTTATTGGCAAACTTTAGATTGAGAAAGCCTAGCCTGAAAGTTTTTAAAAATATTTTCAAAAGCTATGAAGTTTGAAGATTCATTAGTTCAAAGTAGTTTTCAAACTGAAAGTTTACATTCTATCAGAAACAAAAACATGATAAATAGATAGACACAGACAGACACATTACAATCTGGCATGACATGCAGACAGACACATTACAGATTGGCATGACATGCAGGCAGACAGCCATTACAGACAGACACATTACAGACAGATATTACAGACTGGCATGCCAGATATATATATATACACACACACAATTTATTTTACCAAAAAAAAAAAAAAAAAAATAGTAACATAACCTACAGTACATACAGGAACATAAATTTTACAGTACGATCTGATCATGCTGCAAAAAAAGTGTTGTTCCTCAGTAGTTTTCACAAGTGTCTAAAGTTTTTTTTAACCAAGATCCATTTACTGAAGTTACGAAATGACATATGAATACGAATTCTTGAAATTGATAATATAAAGTGAGTTTATAATTAAAATAATAACAAATATAATCTATCAAAGCTGAGAAAACCAACCTATTTCAAAGGAAAGGTTTTATTACTCATTGACAGATATTTGATTTGTTTTCAACATAAATTCCCATAATTTTATTCATTCTTTTGAGACTCCAATTTACATTTGCATTCCATGTAAATGCATCTCTGTTTAAAGATGTTTAAATATCTATTTGGAAAAACAAGACAAAAATTAGGATTTTTTATTTATTTTTTTGCAATGTATGCAATAATCAATGACATGACTTCATTAATTTAAGTCTTTCTGCTCTATTTTAAGACATCTTCAAAGCATTAATTTGTTTAGAGGCACACATGTTAAACATTAATAAATTAAACATTTATGACGCTCTATATGGCATCCCTAACAATTAAAAGCTGTTAACACAAACACAATTGTTAAAAACAACATAAATACACTGCTTATTGACTTACTGCCATGGAATCCATACCTTTCGAGCCAACGCTAACATCATCCTCAGGTGATTGAAGTTGAAAATGAATATACGCGCATGCGCGAATACACAAAGTGACATCATCGGCGCGCATGCGTATTAAATACCGACGAAACGTCACATTGCGCATGCGCGCTAACAACTACGTGACGCAATATTCGTGACGTCACCGCGCTACAGTCTGCAGCGAGGAGTATTTGTCTGCAGCGAGCACCAACTGAAAAAGTATAACACTGAACCAACCATAGACATTAAAAGAAACCAAGAACCAACCATCTTTGACGGAACCAAACTGAATAGGTAGCCTAATATAAACCCTTTCTTTTATGCTTCATGCTAACATTATCTTAAAAACTCAAAACACGTGTAGTTATATACTTTTATTATAGGCCTACTTTTATATTATCCAAAAACCATTCAAGTAAAGTAGCCTTTAATTAATTTGATTAATGTCAAATAAATAATTTGACCCACATATGACTTCTTAGGTAAATTTAACAATGCAAGTTTAGCTGTAAACTCAAAATCTGTTCAGATATGCTTGTAGAGCATGAATTTGGCCCAAACCAGGATTTTATAAATAGGCTAATGCTTTGATTACATTTCTGAGCAAGTGGGTGTTATTGAGAGAAGGCTAAAACACTTCAGACCTGTAGGCAGTAAGTTTGAAAATGAAAGCTCTTAGTGTAAAATGTTAAAAGCAATTGTAGTAAATGCCATTGAAAATCTTTTCAAAATATAGGCTACTTTATAGCTTTCCTGCCATTAGCAACACTGAGGTCATTCCAACGAAACATATAAAATTATAAAATGTACACCTTGAATGCAAAGTTGCTTTGGATGCCAAATGCATAAATGTCAATTAAAAGAGTTCATTAGCCTACACCGTAAGAAAAAAATTCAGGTCTCCAATAGAACATTTTCTATTGACTGATCAGATCTAAATTTTTCAGTTGGCCAAATTGAATTTTAGTGAATTAAATTGCATCAATTCACAGAATTTCAATTCGGCCAATTGAAAATTTTAGATGTGATCAGTTACTAACTTTATTGTTTTTATATATATATATATATATATATATATATATATATATATATATATATATATATATATATATATATATATATATATATATACATAACAGCCATCAAAAAAATGTACATGCAAGAGAACTGTACACTAAATATATATATATATATATATATATATATATATATATATATATATATATATATATATATATATATATATATATATATATATATATATATATTTTTTTTTTTTTTTTTTTTTAGTGTACAGTTCTCTTGCATGTACATTTTTTGATGGCTGTTATGTTGCAGCATTGAACATGATGAAAGTTGAAATACAATTTTAGATTATTAACTAACTATTAAAGGAAATCCAATATTTAGTAGGCTATATAAACTTTATTGGATTGTACAAAGTCTTGTAAAAACATAGTTCAGCATTCTGACTCACAGTGTACAAATGTTTTAAAATAAAATGTAGCCATACAATGTGGAAGCAGCTGTCAATTTCATATCCACATCTTTTGTTTGCATCTATGCTGAGCTGAATAGTTCACATATATTTCATAAAAAATAAATAATTGACCACAGTAATGAATGTGCTACACAGGTATTCAACATCTGTCAATTTTGTAATCAAATTGCACTTATATAGAAAATATATGAAATTAATGCAAGGGCACTGAAGGGCGACATATTATTATCAATCACCTCTAAGGAGATTTTATTGTTAAATCAATTAATTATTTCCTCTTTAAAAACCAAAAAGAGCTTCACTTACCAAAAGTTAATCGAAGAAGGACTGATAAGACTGCACACTTGAATTGGTGTTGTCTAAATTTATTTGGCTGATTCGAAACAGAGCACAACACCTTGTTCATGTTAATTTATTGACCATAAGACACAGATATTACAGAATGCAGAGCATTATTTATTTATTTATTTATTTTTAATTTCAGATTAGTTAGAGAGAAGCGTTTAATTCTGTGACATTTTCAAAACAGGAATGACTATGCAGCAGGACCCATGCAGCTGCTTGACCACCTTGCCAATATATTTGCGCAATTAAGTCCACCTCCCAAACCCCATTCATAAACACCTCTAATATGGACCTTATAGGAAATGGACTGAACATATCAGCATGGTCATGCCAGAGAAATGAGCTAGATCATTCTATATTGTCAACTCTTTCAGACACCATAATAATAATGTCAAATCTTTTTTTAGATAATCATTGAATGAATTGATGTGGTTTCCAAACAATTTTAAGAGATATCTAATAAATGTTATAATACAATCTTGTGTATTTTTCATAATACAGATGTTTTAAATGCATTAAGCCCTGTAGCTAAAATTAGGGAAACTATCTCAAACGATTTATTTACAATTACTTTAAATTAAAACAAACTAGTTTATACAATACCTAAAATTGGGGAAACTATCTCAAACTAATTATTTACAATTACTTTAAATTAATTTAAAAAATAGTTTATACAGACCTATTTTGAATCTGCAGGCTGTAAAGTATGTAATGTTATAAGGACAGTTAGCTAAGTCCCATGTCTCAAGAAGAATCAACGAACGATATATATAATCGTATTATATATATATATATATATATATATATATATATATATATATATATATATATATATATATATATATATATATAATACGATTAAAAATGCAACTACACAATTCCGTAATTTTACAAAACCCAAAATTACATAACATGGATGCTGCTGTCAGTAAATTAAAATAAATAAAAAATAATAATAAAAAATATAGAAAAGAGAAAAGTTTTAATAAACTAGTATGAGGTAGCATTTGTGTTTATGGCGCTCACGGTGTGCGCCACTGTTTGGATCTCCATGCGGATGTGACATTTCAGAGAGGAGCGCGACCGCCATTTTGAGTTTTACCTCAAACTGAACACCATAAACCACGGGAGCGGGTGAGAGAGGCTCTGGCCGTGACCGGGCAAAATTATCTTTTCTCTTTTGAATAGCCGTGTGGGATGCAGCTTCAGTGTGCAATTGGGCGTTAGGTGTTCAGATTAGTTTCACTAATAACGGCGAGGCGAAACGCGGACATCTTTGTGAGTTTAAACTTCTAAATTAGTGCGATTTCACATTAGAGTCTGGTTTGAATGGATAGGTTTTTTCTTCGCTCCCCCCTAAAAGAGGGACAATCGGAGGAGCACACGGACTGGAAATATTGCAGGGAAAGTTGTATTTAAAATAATCTCTCGGAGGCGCATGAGTTGCGCTGTTTCTTGTTTTATCACTTTTGCTAGATTCAGCTGGGCTATCTGTGTTTTCCCCGGCTGCAGGTTGTTGTGAGTTGAAATTCGCCCCGCACTTCTACGGGGGAAAGCCGGGGTTTTATTTATCGGGCCTTCGTGAAGCAGAAGTCCGAGGCCACCGACTATCCTTAACGTTAGCATCCCTTCACACAGGCGCCGAGATTGGGCGAATAGCGAGCAAATACGTCCGCGTTTCTCTGCCTGCTCCCCCACCGGCCTCCCTTCCTCCATCCCCGGCGCTGACAGCAGACAAGGCCGAGGTTGTCTTAGTGCAGGCCCAGCCGCAAAGGCTCGACCTGTTTACCCCACCTCCGCGTCCTCAGACTCCCCACAAGCCTCTGCCCGCGGAACCGCCATCAGACCGGTCCGAGGGAGACAAAGAGCTCAGGCATCTTCCCATCCTAGCAGCCGCCAACATGAACCACCATCACACGCAGCAGCAGCAGCAGAAAGCCGGCGAGCAGCAGCTCAGCGAGCCCGAGGACATGGAGATGGAGGGTACGTCAAGGCCTTGAGCAAAAATAAAAAGCTCACAGCCTTTAATGATCACAGCCAACATTATCACATTAAACCCAATATTTAACTAGATAACGTAACTGTTTATTAGCAAACCACTCTGTCGCATGTTTTGACCCCAATAGCTTGTTAGCCAGCAGCTAACGTTAACCGTTAACGTTAAGTTACCTCGCTGCATGATGAGTTTAGCCAGTCAGCAAAAAGTCCATATTTTTTTATTTACCTCATCATCTAAGTTATATTGCATTGCTGTGTTGTTATTAGAAACCCAATAACGGTTGGTTTTTAAATAATACTGTTTGTGACCGTTACGCGAGGTGGATTTGTTCTATTAACGTTTGGCTACGTTATATGCAGCCTGCATTAACGTGGCGCAGTCCATCTTTAAGCCTTTCTATCCATGTTTCTATCTACCAAACTGTGTCAGATTTTCATCAGATTATGTAAGGAGCCCCTTGCCTACACCTGTATATCCTGTGGGGAACTTTTGAAAAGCACCATGGGGTAAATGCTCACAGATAAGCTAGATATTTAGATGGACGAAACCTTATTCGCATGCAGACACATAAACGTAACGTAAGTCAATAATATATTGTTGTTGTTTTTTTGCGGTATGAGTTGTGATTTAAAGCACATATAAGGGTTTGCTGTTGATGTGACCTGACAAGCGCGTTAAACAGGGCATTCGCCAGTTTAACTTACTAGTTTAAACGGTCAGTTTAGTGACCTTTCGGAACATTTGCTTGTTTAGACATTTCTGAAACAAGTTGCTGCTTCATTGAATGCCTTTCATCCGTAGTCAGCAAATCCTCGTGTCCCGCCACCGTGTTTTCGACTGCTCAGTGCTAACGTTAGTGGAGTCAAATAAACAGCATCACCGGATGATTGCTGGACGACAGCACCATTTTGAACTATAATTCTCTCCTGAACTAACTTACATGTAAGGTGACGAGCTTTCGGTGCAATGTCTAATCGGCTGTTACATTCGGCTGTTACAGTGTCTTATTAATGTTACTGTTGTTGTTATTATTGGCTTTGGATGTTATTCGCAAATGAAGTTGTGCTGCTCGATTAGGGGGAGTGGATGGCAGTTTTATTCCAAGATGGTGGACTGTATTTTTGCACAGATCAGACTCGTGAGAGGCCTGTTTGCGTATGTTTGTTTATATCTGGGTGACTGCGCGGCCCGCGGCACATGATGGCTCACCAACGGATCCGCGATCCAAGTAATTGATTTGCTCTTTAGATGGTGTCGGATGACACTGTTTACCCGGAAAAAGAGCTTGGTTTGCGAACAGAAACGTTAGCAGCTCGGCTAAATGTGTATGGGGGAGGGGGTAAAAGAGAGAATCGACACATTAATGGGATCATTAATGTAGCGTCTATTTCGCAACGACACCCTTATTTTTTTAATAATATGAGGGGGCACTTATGCAGTAAGCATTAAATTTAGACGTGATGTGTTTGACATCGTAACGACTGTGCGTCAAGGCCAGCGCGTGGGGATCCACTAACAGCGCGCGGGGATTTTATGCTTCTTCATTGTACAACGAATCATGCTGTGGTACCGCTCGCCATTTTTAATGATTACGGCTTGCATGTCCGTTTTTGACTCATGCCCACGAGCGATCACGGTTATAATACTTAAAGGGATCTAGAACATTAATGTGTTTTTCTTACTCATTTTATTTCGGACGCTTAAATTTGCGCTGCGTTTCAAGTTCTGCAGTGCACGTGTGGGGGCGTTTCTGATGCTGCTGTCCAGAGACCCGCACCGAGACCTATGAACATATCGCGCCACACGAAGACCTAAGAATGCGCAAATCACAACTATAAAGTATGCAGGTTGGCCTGTTTTTAGTCTCACTCGTCCAGGCCTCATTAAAACGCAAATCGTCTGTCTCATGTTGCATATTTTTCTAGCCAAAAACAGCCCACTAATAGACAGGAAGAGAACCTGTTTGTTTTGTCTTGCATACTCTTGGTTTATTATATGCTGCTTTCATGCGTTATCAGATTTTTTTTTTACTTCCCTCTTTGAAATCGTTGTTGCGTTCAAGTTGTCAGAAAGAATAGGAACCGTGGGGGACGCCAAATGTATTGGCTGTGTATTTTGTCAATGTCCAATGGACTTCATACATGGATAACCGTAAACATTGTTGTATACATTCAACATATTGTCGATATAATCGTCAGCAAACTGACTCAAATACATATAATATGCATCTAATGGTTATTTAGATATGCAGGTGTTCTGGGGAAAACAACTGCCACTACAGTGATAGTTCTCTGCTCTGCCATTTTTACAGTTTCTGTCCAATTTCTGAGTTCTTAGACATAAATTGCTTGTGAGACCATTTCTTAGCTAATTTCTGATTAGGAAACAAGAAATGTATTTATGAAAATTATGATGGCATGTGGATCTGTGTAGCACCATAATCAGAGTGAGCTAAGCTTGCAAGAAATCTGGTGAAATCTGGCCTGGTGCTTTTTATGTTAGCGTTACGGGTGACAAGAATTTCCATTTTGTCTTCTTTCAGCTGGGGACCCAGATGATCCTCCAAGAATTCCCCAAAATCCAGTCATCAATGGGAATGTGGCTATGGCTGACGGACACAACAACACAGAAGAGGACATGGAGGATGGTAAGAAGCATAATGAAGCTCAGCACAAAGCATGTTAACACTTTATATATATGCATGTGTATATGTCTGAAGTTATGAATGGAAGTGCATCTTCATCTCTTAACTATTTATTACAACATGTCATGATAGACACAAGCTGGCGCTCTGAAGCAACTTTCCGCTTTGTGGTGGAGCGCTTTAGCAGGCTGACTGAGTCTGTGCTCAGCCCACCCTGCTTCGTGAGAAATCTGCCCTGGAAGATCATGGTGATGCCCCGGTTTTACCCAGACAGACCTCACCAGAAGAGCGTTGGATTCTTCCTTCAGTGCAATGCTGAGTCAGACTCTACGTAAGCAATCACTGTCATTACATTTTCTAGTATAGAGATGTCACTGATGATCTTTTATTAATGGACTTATTCATTCTCCATTTCTGTCTGTAAAGTTTTATATATATTAGAGTTAATATATGTTGCCCTTTTTTCAAATATTTAATTAGAGATGCACTGATATTGATATAGCCTATTATTCAGAATGATATTGGCAGATACACTTTTGATTGACATTACTATCGACCCTGATCATTGGCCGTTTTTAAACAATTGGCTGATACACTGGTGCATCTCTATATAACGTTTTATTTATTTATTTGGGAAGTTCTCTCTTACTTGAAGCAGCTATTTGTTTAAGCAAGCCTAATTTTACTAAATATTTCCTCCTCTTATGTAGCTCCTGGTCATGCCATGCTCAAGCCATGCTCAAAATAATCAACTACAAAGATGATGAGAAATCCTTCAGCCGCCGCATTAGTCACCTGTTCTTCCACAAGGAAAATGACTGGGGCTTTTCCAACTTCATGTCATGGAGTGTAAGTTAACACGTTTTGTGTGAACGTGTCTGCTGAGCTGGAGTGGTCAGAAGGAAAGAAGAGCTAATTAGCTGATGTTAAAGTGATGTCTTTGGTTTCAGGATGTGACTGATCCAGAGCGGGGCTTTGTGGAGGATGATAAGGTCACTTTTGAGGTCTACGTTCAAGCCGATGCACCTCATGGTGTGGCGTAAGTCATTTTTCATGATGTTTTCAATGTTGACTAGCTTTTTCGACACTATCTGATGTCACTGTTTTACTTGCAGCTGGGATTCAAAGAAACACACTGGTTACGTGGGATTGAAGAATCAAGGAGCCACATGTTATATGAACAGCTTACTACAGACTCTCTTTTTCACTAACCAGCTTCGGCGGGTGAGACTTCTGCCTTTCGTTATCACAATCAGAAGGTTTTGTTTATCTGAACTAGTCTTACAGAATATAATTATATGATATTTGCTTGTGATGTGTGAGTTAAATGACTATTAAAAACACTAGTCCTACTTTGCAAATTAATTGTCCACTGCCTACTGTAAGCTCCAGTCGAATACAGCCTACTTTCCTACTGCATCCCTCACCTAACAGAAGTAGATACATTATGTTGTGTTGATAAGAGATGATGCCGTGTGCTTTCAGGCGCAGCCAAGTGTGGCAATATTTTGAATCTTATTGGTCATGTTTGGTTCTTATTAGGGAAATACATTTCACCGGATGGGGATTCATTTTATAGTGCAAAGAAAATGTGTAGCGATAAGAGAGAATCTTTCTTATCAGAGCTTGTATCAGTGTGTCCCTGTGCTGGCAGAGCACATTTTCTACAGCAAGCCCTGTTATGAACAGGCAAAATTTACTCATGTTCTGAATAAGAACATGTTAAATGATAAAAGCATGGGAGCTTTTACGCACTACCTTTTTGAAGTATGTGTGGATGATGGGATTTTTTTTCGTTAAAAGTATATACTAACACATTTATATAGCGGTGTTCTGCTTGTCAAATTATGCAAGCTCTGGGTTCAGTGGACGTGTTGTGTGCTTATTTTACTTAATTCTTTTACATTGATGTTTTTAAAGGTGCACTGTGTAGTAGGACTGCAGCTATCGATTATTTTATTTATTGAGTATTCTACCCATTATTTCATCTCATTTTCATCGATTGAAAGTGTGTGTTTTTTATTAAAGAGCAATGCTAAATATACAAGAGAAAATAAGACTGGTCTCTTAAAGTCCCAGTGAACTGGAAGAAGCAAGCAAGTTTTCTTCAGTGCTGTGACGTATTTCCAAGTGAAATGGAATATTGAATAGAGGGCAGGGTTTTTCTATCAGCGTTCCTCCTCTCCATCTCGCGCTCTTAGCAGACTAACAGTTGGAGGGGAGTGGTTAAGCATTTTAAAACCTTAACCGTCAAACTGCCGTCATCTGAGAAGGAACGCCGTTTCCAGGCCGGACGTTATTTTTTACATTTTGATTAAAGATTACAGTGGGAAACTATTTTATTTTTGATAACTTGAATAACTTGGTTAAAAGTAAAAAGGGTCAATTTTGGTTTCATGAGGACTTTAAAATGAAGAACTAATTTGTTTCCTTTCAAAAAAAATGTACATTATTGCATTCATTAATATATTTGCAAACTAAACCCATTTAGTGCATTAAATTGCCATATTACATTCAAAATATAAATATATAAATAAAAAAAATCAGCAAAAATTTTAAATTACTTTGCAAAAGGTAAACACAAAACAACCTTAAACTAAACCTACAACCTCTAAATCAAAATAATAATAATGCCTAAACATTGAATTTATGCTAACTGCAGCTCAGGCATGACATGAGCCTTTACTGTCGTCTTGTAAGGCTTAGTGGCATGTGTAATCGACAAAAAATATTTGACTGAAAGGTAACTTGGAACAAGAGCAGGTGTCCATACTAGAGTGTCCAACTGATTTTTTTTATTTATTTATTTATTTATTTTTCTCTCTGATTTAGATATCAGCACCTGATCGTCACATTACAATTCATATTCTCAGTGTTACGCGCAATCCTATCATAACACATTACCTTAAAGCAGGTTGGTTTAAAAAAATCTTATTTGGTGAAATTACATTTCTTAAATAACCTAAACGGGTCTATAACCTATATAGCACACAGAGTAGTAATTGCTGGTACGTGAGCAAAAGCAAGAGAGAGAGATGTGTGTTTGTATTTAAAGCAGGGGTGAAACTCAGTTTCAGTCAATCTCATGTCAATCTTGAGTACCTATAGAGTAGTATTGCATCCTTCATATCTCCGAAAAGTCTTTAGTTTTATTATATTTATAAAAGACATATAGGCTGTACCGAGTCTTTCCGGAAAAAAACAAGCGCCTGGAGGCGTATCTTGTGGGCGGAGCTGAAGAATGACTAATACGCACAAAGTGGTGACGTCCTCAAGCGTGGACAAACCCATGGCTATCGATCTCAGCTAATAGATATATGATCCAGAATCAAATTCGGAGGTTGGAATAAATTGAACAGGATGTCCGGCTCTGTGGTATGTACTGTATTTAGTGGCCTGTCAACATTTGTGTGTCTTTACTCGCACTTTATGAGGACATGATTCAGTTTATGGACTATTGTATGCGACTAAACCTTAGCAGTAGCATGCGAAACGGTTTTGCACATCAGACTAGTGTAACGTTATACATAGAACAACAATGGAGTCCGTTAGCACATTTGAATGACGAAGGACGCGATCGTGTCGTTTACTGATGTTTACTCACGTGACGATAGCCAACAGCATAGACATTTGAAGCAGTTTTACTCACTGGCTGCTTCCAAAGCAGGACCGAACCTTTATCGCTGGGACTGCTCCGTCAAAAACACACTTCTTTGGTATGATTTGGTAAAGTCCTGACAGCAGTGACCGTGGAAATCCACTTTGCGACGCGACTGAAGCAATGTTGTGAAGCTTCCCGTCATTTCTGCGTTCAAATCGGTTCAAATGCAGCGCTGCCTTCCCAGAATGCTGTGCTGAAGCGTTGCAGTCGCTTGATGTCATCCATAGGAATAAAGTGGAGCGCGGCGCGTCATAAGTGTTATGTCACGGACGACTGGATCTGCAGCTTGAGAGTGTTTATGGGCGTGCATTTCCTCTCTCGCCGCAATCTACCGGGAGAAGAGCCCGTACAGCCCATACAAGGACATTCCGCTCTATTAACGTCAAGCCGACCCATACTCAAAAAAAACTCTGAAACTTGAGAAACCGGAAGGAGTATTTTTGACAAAGAAATACTCCATCAAACGTCCAACATTAGTTTTTGAAACTTTGTCTATGTTTAGGATGGGAATCCAAGTCTTTAACAGTGTAAAAAGCTCAGTATGCATGAAACAGCATTTCACCCCCCCTTTAATTCAGGTTAAGTACATCGGACTTATAGATCTACATTTTGAGGTAATCGTTCATCATGGTAACAGCTTGTTTTATTACTTCAGGAGTCATAAAAAATATTTAAAGTGTGAAATTGAAATTACGCAAATCAATGAAAGCACGCAGCTCTGAAAGCAGAAGCGATCTGCATCACACTAAAGCTTGTTCTGCTATTTGTTGCGCTTGACTTTGAGAATTTTAATGGTGTACTTTTCTAAAATATTTAGTATATAAAGTTCCATCAAATATTTCACATCACAATGGCGGTGATGCATATGCAAACTCCGTTCCTGCTGGTCGCTTCATGTTTTGAATCTGTTCAGCTGCTGTGCCAATGGCTGCAAATGAAGCTTAAATGTGCAGCATTGCATCCTGAAACACAGTTGTCTTCATTTAAAAATAGAGAGACTAAATTGTATTACCAGTGCTGATGCCACTTTCTCGCACTGATATTTTATTAGCTTAAAACGAAATTAAAACCTTGAAATGAGTTGTCTTTATTAAAATCAACACATTAATGATTTCTCTCCTACACCCGCAATTTTTGGAATGTTAAATTATATTTTTCCACCCGACCCGCAAGTTATCCGCAGCGTCTGCGGATAGCCCATTTTTCTGCCACATTACCATGTGTAGTTAAATGGACTAAATGAAGCTTCAAGGCAAGTCATTTGCTTCAGATTTTTTGTTGTATTTGAGCTACTCAAGTTACTTGAATCGTTTCAGTCCTAGTGTGTAGTATTTGAGGATCTATTGACAGAAATGCAATATAACACTGTTATATAACTGTTTTCAGTAGAACATAAATAACTTAATGTACCGTTATGTTTTTATCACCTTAATGAGCTATTTCTGTCTACATACACCGCGGGTCCCCCTGCTTTGAAAGCGCCATTTTGTGGCGTTATGTTTCTACGGTAGCCCTAAACGGAAAAACTTCTCTACAAAGCGCTAGTCACTCTGCTCTCTCCAACAACATTTGTGTCCTGTGTCGGCCCGTGTAGCTTCATGTGCTCTGAAAGGGAGGGGTGAGCATTGGGGGTGCAATTCACAACCTCACTGCTAGATGCTGCTAAATAATCTCACACTGCACCTTTAATGTCATTTTTTTTCCTCAAAATAAAGACAACGGTTGATGCTATGCATATGTCAGAGAACCTGCTTTGTTTTTGCTTTCTAGGCGGTTTATATGATGCCCACTGAGGGAGATGATTCCTCTAAAAGCGTTCCCCTCGCCCTGCAGAGGGTTTTCTATGAGCTCCAGCACAGCGATAAGCCTGTTGGGACAAAGAAGCTGACTAAGTCTTTTGGGTAAGTTTTGTTTACTAGCACTGTGAATCAGACACCGACATATGACACGTCTGCCTGCTGACATTCTTGAGCAAGATGTGAAGTGAGTTTCATGTTGTTCATTATCATTCTCCTTGAATATGCTTTATACGCTGTGGTTGGTATTCTTAATCCTTTTTTCTTAAATTATAATTCTGTTTAATGGCAGATTCTTTTTTCAGTTATGGGAGCATATTTTAATTTCCTGTAAAATTCAACAAACTGCATGACTTATCGTGAAAATCCATGCTTACAGTTCTCACTGCTGGAGAACTTTGGACTCAAAAAGTGGACAGATGTTTAAAAAGACCCTCTAAAATGTTGTAAGAAATGTTTACTGATGCATCTGTGCTGGCAGATCTTAGACTTAAAGGGTGGGTTGCACCAATAAGAATTAAATGAATCAAAGATTAGAGCTAATCAAAAATTTGTTGATCTGGGTTTTACTTTAAATCGAGTTGTTGCACTGCTTAACTTTAAAGTCAGTACAAAAAATCAGGGATTAGAATTCCAACTAGTGATAACCTACATTTGATTAATCTTCTCCGCTGTGATTCGCCCTTGTAATTAAACAGCAGCAATGTAAATGTTCTGCTTCCTTCTTTGACCACCAGAAAAACACTCTATGATAGTAACTCTTGCAGATAAAATAATAAACTTGTAAAATGCTAGCTGTCTTTATACACTGCTACTTAGAGAGGCAGTTACTGATCAAGCAGGCAATGAAAACACAGTGTGCAGATTTCTAAAGCATGGAAATACATTTATAGCTTCAATTAATGGAGTTACATGAGCGCACTAATGTATGACAAAACAACCAAGATAAGAAAAAACAACTGGAATTATTGTCAGAGTGCACATCTCCGTTTTTAACAGTGCCGCCCTGTCCTTTTTAGCGCTGCTCAGCAACCTCTCGTGGAGTGGTCATAAGAAATGAGAGGAGCGCCAGCTATTGCTGGTACACACCTCATCACCGCTGCCATTAAATGCTAAATATATTACTCTCTCTGTTCCTTTGTCAAACACCAAGGTGCACCGTGATGAGTGAGAAATCCTCATCCCAGAAATGATAGCAGGTGCAAGCTTATCAGCCTGCACCACCCTCACACTCTGCCTGCTTTAAAGCACTTGAATCTATTTTATTTGTAATAAACCCCCATCTCAGAATTGGCATACACTGTTTCTATATTTGTTCAATCAGCCACATATTTTAATTGTAGGTGAACCTTTTATATTATTTAGACCTCCTTACTTGTAAATTTAACAGGGTGTCTACGGGGTTTTAAAAAGTGATAAATCAAAATTGTCAAATTTAAGGCTGTTAAATGTGGTCTCAGAGGTATTATTTTTTTCAAATTAGGTATTATTTTTTCAGACTATCAGGTGTCCTATTCTGATTGAAATTCTATCTGCGTTTGCGTTAGTTTGTTTAAATATGGGCTTTAGCATATCTGGGCACATAATCAAAGATCTTTCGTCTCCGTCTCAACCTATTTTTTACAATCTATGGTCTCAACGTATGTTTGATGCTGACGTCATATTCAGTGGTCGTTCAGCATCATCTCAGAACACTGTGCGCTCAACAGAAGTGGCTGGCTTACGTTTTATTTTAGACTTGCTTCAAGGCATATCTTCAACGACTATCCTCATAAGAGCAATCTTAAATGATTTATATAAAGTCTAAAATGAACAAAAAGAGTTGTGAGAGAATGAGGCGTGATCCATAGACAGTATATAACCAGTGAGATCTGCGTGTCTGTCTGCTCTTAAAGGGACAGCAGCCAATAAAGCTTCCTGTCAGTAAAGTTAAAGACCAAAGGGAACAGAGAAAATGACTCGCTGCTCTTGACTAAATAACTTTTGTAGCTTTAATAAGGATTAACTATTTAATTTATAGTTTATGCAGTGCAGACTGCATATAACTTTGATAACTTTATTAAATTTCTGTATATTTTCTAACTGTTAAGACAGGAAGGGCAGCAGTAAACATGAAATTTATTATGGGTTTATGTTAGCATTGTTTTAAGTTTACTTAAATTAAAAACTGTTAAAAAAATGTAATTAATGTAAAAAAAAAAAAAAATCAGTAGCTGTATTAATATCAGTAATACTGACCTTCATTCATAAAAGATGCCATTTAAACAAGTATTTAAAATATACTGTCTTTATGTTGTTTCTACATTAATTTGATTAACTGTGAAATTATTATATTAAAAAACATATTAAAAACTTACAAAAACATTTCTTTTTTTTATTGCGATTAATCACAGAAAAAAATTGTGATTAATCTAGTTAAAGTTGTAATCAATTGACAGCACTAGTTTTTAGTATTTTGTTAAATTCAACAACTTATCACCGTTAAAGAAATGTAATATTTGGCTCAGGTTTTGTTGTTGGGAAAAAAACCCACTAAATTTAATTGCTGAATTACCAATTATTAATTGAAATCAAATGTGTATGCAGTAATGCTTCTCCTTAACCAACCTTTGTGAATGTTGAAATCTATTTTACTGTCTGAATGATAACTTTTAACAGATTTCCTCCTGGTGTCGATTCTAAATCTATTCTTTTTTTGTATGTTATATATGTCAAAATCTGTGTAAATAATAGAAAGGCCGCTGATTAACACTTGCAATTCAGTGTCGTGATGGTTTTAAAAAATATTCTGAAGGTAGTAAAAAAGGTATTAAAAAGTAGTAAATTTAACTTAAGGATTGCTGTATATACCCTGTTTAAAGTTAATCTCTAATTGAGATTTAAATCTGAATTTAAAATTATGAAGGATTAAAGTTAATATCTTAAATATAAATTAAATCCAAGATCAAAATGGTTTAAATGTAAGCCTACTTATTTTTAAACAAGGTTTAAAGTTTGGTAGAACAGAATTATTGGATAAATATTTAATTTAGGTTTAAGATCCAACCCTTTTTAGTGCAACCCCCCACATGTGAGACTAATGTTTTTTAGGTTAGCAATGCCATTGTAGAAGTAGAAAAGCTCTATTCATTATCAGGTGTACATTTGCACCATGTCCTAACCAGACGCGATGCAATAAGTTTCCAGCTTCAGGCTGTTTGTCTGTCCACTCCAGATGTTATTTGACAAAATCATTCAAAATGTAACTATGATGCAAGTCCAGCTTCGTATTGACCAAAGTTTGAAAAACAGTCAGGCGAAAAATGTTTGGCAGACATGAGGAAGTTCTTGCCCACTCTATCTTGGACATTACCTTTAAAAAAAAAAAAAAAAAAAACATCAAGCCATTTTGCTTTGGTTTCTTCTGGAGCTGGAAGTGTGCAAGTAAACCTGTGATCCTGTACATCCTAACACAGAGCAGGTTGCATGCCAGGATAGCTTCATTGTAAACCGAAAGGCACCATTCTTAGCCGCTACGCCAACTGTGTACAAAACGGGCTGGGAAGGGGGCTGGCTTCATATGTTGCTCTGGGGCGGTCTCATTCAAGTAACTAGCTAGTTGCGTCAAAACCAGGAAAACTAATTTAAACAGGTCACAGAATGACCTTTATTGAGCTGGCAGAAACCGAACAAAATGCAAAAAAGCTACACAAGGGAAAGTTTTGTTTGTTTGTTCACAGTTTTAATGTTCTTACTTTACATTAATTTAATTTCAAGATCTGAGGTGAATTATCCATTGTTGCTTTTATGTCTACAAAGCTGGAGAACTCAATGACATTTAAAGTCATTAAATAAAGCACATAAACAGTACCTGAGGTTATCATTGCCATACTCTTTGCTGTTTCAGTCGCAATGTTGCAAAAAAAAATGGTAAACATTTGTAAAAGTGTTGTCGCGTTTTCTTAGGACATAGTGTTATTTGAATCCTATTTATTCCCCACACGTTTACATTTAAAAATGGTCTGTTTCATCAGATGGGAGACTCTAGACAGTTTCATGCAGCATGATGTACAGGAACTGTGCAGAGTGGTGAGTAGCCCTGTCTCCATGGATCCTTTTGGATCATTCTCTTTTAAATTGTTGTATCAAGTAAAGGATTAGTCATGGTTTGAGTCTAACCATTTTGTACTTTTGCCAATTTTAGTTATTGGACAATGTAGAGAACAAGATGAAAGGAACATGTGTGGAGGGTACAATCCCAAAGCTCTTCCGAGGGAAGATGGTGGTAAGTCACCCGGTCGGTCTCTGTGGCTTTGCTCTACATCTGATTCATTGATTCAACCTCACCACATTTGCGTGTTTTCTCCATTTCAGTCCTACATCCAATGTAAGCATGTGGACTATCGCTCTGAAAGAATAGAGGATTACTATGACATCCAGCTCAGCATTAAAGGAAAGAAAAACAGTAAGTGTGGCTTTCTGATATTCTGTCTTGTTGTCATGCCTTCTGTTCCAGGAAGGCCATTCTTGTAATGTGGGCTGTAAATGCATGAATTTGCTAACAGCTTGCCACTGAGTTCAATAATGTATATTTGATTCAGCTTAGCCGTTTTAAGAAAAATTGTGTTGTAGGACTGCACATAATTACATGTGTAGAGGTTATACTAATGTATCTTCTCTGCCCTGCAGTCTTTGAATCATTCAAGGATTATGTGGCTGTGGAACAGCTGGATGGGGATAACAAATATGATGCGGGGGAGCATGGTCTACAGGTGAGGGGTTTGCATACTTCACCCATCCACACTAACCAACCCTAAATGTTCTGTGGTGTTTACCAATATAAATTTGCTTGGTTTTAAAGTGTTTCACACATTTGGAATTAGGGATGGGTATCATTTAAAGGGTTAGTTCACCCAAAAATTTAAATTCTCTCATTAATTGCTTACCCAAATCTCGCTCGACACCTGTAAGTTCATCTTCGGAACACAAATTAATATTTTGTTGAAATCCGATGGCTCAGAAAGGCCTCCATTGACACAATGTCATTTTCTTTCTCAAGACCCATATAAGGCACTAAAGACGTCGTTACAAAGCCCATCTCACTACTTTTATGAAGCGACGAGAATGGATTTTCTGTGCAAAAAACAAAAAAAAATGTAAATAATGACTTCTATAGTGATGGACCGATTTCAAAACAAAGTTTTGAACGTTATGAATCAGTGTATCGATTCATGATTCGCCAATGTCAGTGATTTTTAGCAGTTTGACACTTGATCCGAATCATGAATCAATATGCTGATTCATAACTGTTCGAAACTTTGTTAACGCTATTACTACTTTTAACGATACTGCTTATCGATCAGGTACTTTTATCGGTTCTTTTCGTTATGTATTTGTAAATGGACCAGTGTGCAGGCATTTTTTGGAGATTTTATATTTATAAGATACAACAAAAACAAATGCTCAAATACACAAAACAAAGACAAAACAGTGCTTTAATTTCAGGAAGATCTACTAACATTACATTATATGGCCTACAAAATAAATGGAAATGGCGTCTCTTGCATGGATTGTGCTTTTAATATCTCTTTTATTATCAAACACGTCAAGAAAACCAATATACAGAGACTGCATTTTTCAGCAATCACTGATTCTGACGTTAAGTTTAGGGAGAAGTGACGGCGCACAACTGTGAAGGGAAGGAAGTTGCGCTCGACATAACACGGTTAGTTTATCATATCTTTTTTTACTCCTTGAATTGAAATCGGAATGGCCATCGTCACTCATTAAATAGGAACTGTCGTGTGGCACTGTAGCTGCATGCAAGATCTCTTCTGGATTGCGAATAGCACAACTGCATCATAGACAAATGGTTTAATATTATGTAGAAAAAGCTGGCAAATATTGAATTTGCAAGTCAATGTCTATGTATCAATAATAAATAGTGTGTGTTTTCTTAATTTCTCTAGTGCCGACAGCAGAACCGATAGCAGCGGAGGTTATTGATCCTGCTGTCTTTCAAAATTTAGCTAATTTAATACTGGCTTTCGGTACTCATCCCTATTTACAATGGACAACACTCCCAATTTTGCTGTACAGTTTAGTCAAAGTTTTGGTAATGTGTCTGTGCTTTTGCTCGCTCCAATAATACACAGCTTGTTGTGGATAATAATGGTTTTAATTTTGCACCTATTCAACGGGATTTCAACTGTGTGGGTCATTTGTCTTCTAGGAGGCAGAGAAGGGTGTAAAGTTCCTGACCTTTCCTCCTATCCTGCACCTACAGCTCATGAGGTTCATGTACGACCCTCAGACTGACCAAAATATTAAGATAAACGACAGGTAACCACTTTTTGTGTGTTGATGTAGTAATGTTCTCTGCTTTAGATCCTACTGTTTTGACATTAAACATGTCAGTATGAATGAAGAGTTTTTGATAGAACAAATGACACTGAAGGTGCTTTTACACTGGCAGTTTAATTTGAAACGGTTCGTATGAAAATTTGCTAATATGAAAGCTGTCATGCGGACCCAGGAGCTCACCGGTGTACGGAACCCGGCATCCAGTGTGAAAGCCGCCTTATACTCCTTACACTTTTGAAGTGCTTTCTGTGATGTAATCATGATTTTAGCATCAGGATAGAATAAATGCTTGTCCTGCGGAGAGGGAGATTACACTCTTAAAACATCTTTGTTAGAGTGACTCATCTAAATGTTGTGCTTGTCGACTGAGCACTAACTTGGATATGGACTGGAGGGTGCACTTTAAGATGCTCTTCAATAATCTCTCTGGCATAAGCTCTTGTTCACTCTCTTGAGATGATGCTAGGGAAATTTAGATGTTGAACTTGATGTTTTGCCCTGCAGGTTTGAATTCCCAGAGCAGTTACCTCTGGATGAGTTTCTGCAGAAGCCAGACGTGAAAGACCCAGCCAACTACATTCTCCACGCCGTGTTGGTGCACAGCGGAGACAACCACGGGGGCCACTACGTCGTCTACCTTAATCCTAAAGGAGACGGCAAAGTGAGTGTCACCGCACCAATAGTGAGAACCTTTTATTTCAGGGGTCTATCTTTTCTGTTGGCGGTTAATGGGGTGGTTTGTGGGTTGCATGAAATGTTTTGTTAATTTTAGTAAAGTAAAACTTGAAAGCTTTGGAGGACTCCAGACTGAGACTGAATATTGTTCCAAATAGACTTCAATTAGTTTTCACACTGCTGTTGCTTGTAGATAAACTACTGTTTAAAAGTGTAGTGGGGGAAGGAGGCTAGATATTTAGCAGGAAAGCATTACGTTTTATGTGCATTTATCAAAAGTGATATTAAGCACTTGTATATCGTTACTCAATTTGTTGGATCAGTAACTAAAGAGGTACTTTGTAATTTTTAATTGCTACACATTTTGTCCATTTTAACCTGGTAGTCAACTGGCTTTAGACATGACTTTTATACAGAAAGATTTTATATACAAAACCTCTATTAGTTAGATTTCTCAAATTGGTCTCGTTCCTACAATCGCACCCATTTTCCCTTCCCACTGGGACTTGTGCACACCTAATAATTCTGAAATTGAAATAAAATTACAAAATAAGTGTTTGCTTGTATATCAAAAGTTGATAGATCAAATGGTCTAAATTTGAAAAAGGAAAGGGTTAGAAAAAGTCCATGTTTCACTATTTTGCCACCTATTGATGATCAGCTTTCATGTTATTGGCTCATCTCTTTTTGATTGTAACAGACAGTAGTAGTGGGCAGTATACCGGTTTATACTGAATACCGGTATTTATTTGCGGCCCAGCACAGCAAAAAAAGACTCGCCATGGAAGCGATCGCTGCACTTCGCACTGATGGATTAAACCTGTGTGCGGTTTGAAAACTTTAATCTGTTAACATAAAATGGGTAGGTGGAAAAAACATGCACCGCAAACAGTGTGTGACACGGGCAAGTGTCGCTTCAGATAGCCATGCTTGATGCTTTCTCATACCACAGTAACGTTACCTACATACTGGGGCTGGACGATATGGCCAAAATTTATATCACAATATATTTCTTAATTTTGGTCGATAAGATATAATTTCGATATCGATATGAACTATATAAAAGCTTTAGAAAAACTACCAAGAACTGCCACAAAGGATGTCTGTACCTAAACTTCTGAAAAATTAATTTGCCAAGTCTATGAAACCTCCTCCTATAAAACTATATAATATTTTAGAAATAAAAATAATAATAATGTTCACCTTTTATTTGTATTTAGCCTTAACAAGAAATGTGAAATCACCGTCAAATAAACATAAGACTCTCACTTCGCCAACACAGTTTATTGAGCATTTTCTTTTAAGTTTTAAATTTCAGTGAAGAACGATTCAAAGGGCTATATTCTCCTTTTAAGCAAAACTATAGACCTGTATCTACTGATGCACAAAAAATAAATAAAAGAACTCATCTCAAACAGAGCACAAATAGGCCACTGAATTGAGTGCACGCTACTTTTTCCAAGGCTTTAAACACGAGCAAAATATACATTTTCGTGAAGCCATGTCTGACCGTCTTTCACAAGCTTTGAAAGGTAGCCTAATTTAAACGAGAATGAACGCATTGGTGTTAATACATGACATTGTGTGCAAATGTGGAAAGTATTAAAACAAATGTGCCACTTGCCTCTTATATAAATAGTCTACATGGATTATTTTTAACGCTTGGTATCGTATTGTTAGACATTAGATTAATGCATCTATGTCGACGTATTGTTACACCCCTAGTCGGCACCTCTCCGGCACATTTTGCAGCACACTGAAACCTGAAGTTTAATATCAGATCTTAAGCCCCATTCGCACGTGATTAGTATTATCTGGGGACCGCTGGTGATTTGTAATAACTGCAGAGAATGTCTGTGATCTTAATCCCGTGCGAATCGGCCATGTCTGTAATTTGTAAAGTAAAAATTCCCCCGCAAATTACCGAGGTCCTTTGATAATAGTAGTCCCGTGCGAATCGACATCTCTGTGATTTGGCCAGGATTAGGCGGATTGTATATAATTTTTGCAAGCTTTTTTTCTTCCTGTGCGCATTTCTATCTTTATCTTTTGCGAAGAATAAAGTCTGCATTCATAATGCGCACCGTTATGAATTCCCGTGCACCCGCACGGATTATACTTTCACTTTAAAATGAGTATCAATTTGGGAGTAATCTCATTGAATGTTGTGTTTAATATTAACATCAATAGCCTACTGTTCTTAATGAAGAACAGAACAGTAGCAGTACAGTACAATGACAAGCTTGTTTAAATAGGCGCTTTTACATTTAGTTTTGAAACTGAATCTTCCGCCGTAGCCTATATTGTCAGCTTCTCACTCGTGATAAATGAAATCTGATTCCTGCGCAGGTCTGAGCTCAGTTCATGGTGTTTGTTCACTAACTGAACGAAATTATATTTATTTATTAGGCTACTGTAAAATAATCAAAACGATATCGATGCCTGTTTATGATTTCATATAGCTATCTATAACGAAGTCTTGACATCATATCCAGGAGAAGTCAGTAAATTCGAGTAAAATCAAAGGCTTTGCTTATCCCATGCGAATGCGCCACGCAAAACTCCGATGTGGGAGAGTCATTTCTAAATCACAGAGGTCCCTAGATAATACTAATCCCGTGCGAATAGTGCTTTAGATAGCCGAACCACTTCCACGCCACTAAAGAAAGATCTTTCTTCTCTTATCAACTATTTCTTTCTCCTTACTTGTGGAAGCTCGTTCAGTCACAATTGTGTTGCGGTCAGGGAAACTCTTTTTGTAGCTAAAACTTGCCGCGTTGGATCTATCAGCCTACTACTGCTGCTGCTGAGCACTGGCTGCGTGTCCGTGGTGCGCAAGAAGCCAATCGTGTTCTGCTCTTTCTGACGGCTGCGCCCTGAACGTCAGTCCGTGAGGAATGCTGTAATGTATATATCGAAATATCGGAAATGTGTTTAAAAATCATATCACTGTTATTGAAAAAAATTATATCGCGATATATATTGATATTGAATTATTGTCCAACCCTACTACATACTGTTACAGTTTTATCCACACCACCCTTATTCTGTCGTCATTATATTTTATGGGGAAGCCAAAATGCTCTCATAGCCTACATGCGACTTGAATGATGCGGGAGGCTTTTCAAGTTCTTTTGCTCCTCCGCTAGCCATTGTTGACTGATTTATGCCTTGTTCACGTGAATGACTGCTGTGTGTAGTTTCATTAAAATTCAGCATCGAGTTTAAAGGAACAAATCCATTACACCTCTACCATTGTGTGTACATCAGCTGGAAACTCGTTATTGCGGTGCAATGTGAGATTGCGGACACTGCTATGGCTTTCCCCTCAAATACTGTTTATAGAGGGGGATCTCAGCTTCAGCCCTTGATTACAACGGAGGATTCAAACTTCACACGGCGCACACATGAGTGGTTTCTATGCGGAGAGCCGCAATGAAATTTAACAACTCACCATATGGTTTAGATTCAGAGTGGAGCAAGTGCATTTAAGTTATATATATATATATATAGTTATGTTAGTTCATGTTTAAAGCAAAAGAGCACTAGAGTGTATATATATATATATATATATATATATATATATATATATATATATATATATACTCTAGTGCTCTTTTGCTTTAAACATGAACTAACAGCATGTATGGGGACATATTTAATCATGTCGTCTTCAACTTAAATGTAAAGGACATGCATATGCCATATGCTATGTCTGACTACGACAGCGATGACACCATAGATTATCGCCATAGATTATCACCATAGATTTTAAAGGAAATCCACAACAAGTTACATCAGAGCACGGTCAAGTTCATGTGCGCATCACACATTTTCCACAGATGCTGTAAGATTACTTGTTTAATACTTGATATGTTGTATATATCTATCTGATTAATCTCATATAGGACGGCGTTTGGTTATGTTTAATAACCAGCTAGCAGCGCGCTGCCGTTATATCGGCTGGTCTTCATTCTCTTCAGCTCAAATGCGAACACCCTGACATTATTGACTCTGGGATATGGTGACGGTCATATTCTTTTTATTTCTTTTTCAAAATCATTGATGATATTAATATTAATGCAGCAGTGTTTTTTTGTTCTCTTGTCCTTAAGTGTGAGTCCAGAGTGTCTACTTGTCCTTAAATGCTTGAAATTTTTATTTAAGCTATTTTTTCTTGCTATGGTATTTTTAAACCATAGGCAAACAAAACATAACACCTTATTGAAATTAAAAATAGGAATCATTGCGTAGAATCGGAATCAGTCGCTGGCCCAACCAAAACTTTGAGGCAGCAGTGCCATCGGTTTTATAGTCTGGAGCCCTGCATTGTATTTGTTGTTGTTTTTTATTATCTGAACTGTTTAGTCTGGGATTTTGTTTGATCTCTGGAGTGGTTTATTAAATTCACTCCCACATGCATTATTATTTTTTTCTCCAGATGTAATGTTTGTTTGTTTCTTGCAGTGGTGTAAATTTGACGATGATGTTGTTTCGCGGTGCACTAAAGAAGAGGCCATCGAACACAACTACGGGGGTCACGATGATGACTTGTCAGTGCGTCACTGCACTAATGCTTACATGTTGGTGTACATCAGAGAGTCCAAGCTCAGTGAGTGGCATGAACATAATTTCCCCTGCTTTGAGGTTTATTTATGATTTTAACATTTTAACATGAGGTCATTTCACTCTTCCTGTGACTTTGTGGCTGGCATCTGTAGACCAGCCCTCATGAAAACCTTTGGTTGTGGATCTCAGGACATGCAATTCATGTATCCATCTGTGCTCATAAGTGCTGTTATCATGCCCAGGTGAGGTCCTGCAGCCGGTCACAGACATGGATATCCCCCAGCAGCTAGTGGAGAGGCTGCAGGAGGAGAAAAGGGTGGAAGCTCAGAAGAGAAAAGAGAGGCAGGAGGCTCACCTTTACATGCAAGTACAGGTATGGAGCCGCATTATGTCCAACCAAAACTAATTATTCATGGAAATGCAAATGTCCCTTCTAAATGGAACGTGTATTGGCCCACTTGGTGTACCAGATAAAATAGGTCACTTCAGGTCATGTTGGAAGTTTTAGGCCTTTAGCGTTGGATTTGTAAAATAATTATTTGTGTTTCTGTATAAAACATCCTGTCATCACTCTGTGTTCCTGTAGATGGTGACAGAAGACCAGTTCTGTGGACATCAGGGCAATGACATGTATGATGAGGAGAAAGTAAAATACACAGTGTTTAAGGTTCTCAAAAGCTCCACTCTGGCTGAGTTTGTCCAGAACCTTTCACAGACCATGGTGAGACTTCACTTGACACAAGTTCCTTGCCTAAAATCTGTCTATTTTTTATTATTATTATTTTTTTTTTTTTGTGGGATCTCTACAATGTACAAAAGGAATTTTGTACTGAAAAAAAGTCAACATTCATTTGAATTGAGTTTGCTCAAGCAACATTTTTTATTATCCTACATGTTTTAACAATTTTTTTTTTTTTTCCATTTTTCCCATATTTGTGGTTTGTACTTATAATGAAGTGAACTCTGCATTCTTCCCTTCAAAGCAGTCTTATTTTAGTATTATTATTTTAGATCACTTATTTTCGTTTTCATTTTAACACTGCTTCAAAGGTAAATGATCAACTGTTGCCCATTTCACACAGTAATCCCAGTAAATTACTGTAATATTACCAGAATGAGTTTACACAAATGTTGTTCACTCAAGCAACAGCATTCTGGCTTTTACCATTAAGAGACCATTCATACCACTACCTAAATTTCTGTAAATTCTGCGTCATTCATTGAAAATGATCTTTAAACTCTGTGCCGTTGTCTTTATCAGGCCACATGAGTAAATCAGCTTTAGTAATCATGTCATCTTATGAAAGTTTTATAATCTTCATTCTTTGTTCACACACAGCATCATACTGGTAATTAGGGCTGGGATAAACGATTATTTTTTTTTTTTTAACGATTAATCTAGCGATTACTTTTTCCATGCATCGATTAATCTAACTATTAATTTTTCCTGTTCGATTTCGATTATCAATTATCTCCCCATTAATTGCCTAATAGCAATTTATACATGTTGATTTAATTATCTGAATGAAAAAAACAAATTCCTTAACATTGCAATATATTTATTGCTCTTAAAATTCAAAAGTAAAAGACTACACAAGAGCAATGCATTCAATAAAACCTTGAAAACATAAAGTACACACACAAACAAATAAGTATAAACCAACAACAAAGAAACACAATATACGATTTTTATATGTATGCAACTCAGCCTACAGGTTATGCCCATCGATTAAATATCAACAAGTTGGCTAATCAAATCCAGGGACACACTGCATGTGTGCCGTGAGCGTCTCTGCTGCATGACGTGTCCGTTTTTGTTTTGGCTCCAATGTTAACAGGTTGGAGTTTGCACACTGTCTGCGTGACGCGCGGGAAACACGTGCATGGTAGAAATAGAAGAGAAATAGTCACGCGAGCGTGTTTTGGAAGCGTCTCCAGGCAAAATAAAATAGGAAAAGATGTTTATATATCATTTTGACACGAATACATATTAATAAATGACATTTTCATGTTTGAAAGTCTCTAGGTTAACATAAATGCAGATGTAGGCCTAATTGTAATAATAAAAAAAGACAATTATCGATTTTGAAATATTGCAATGTCAATACAGAACAAAATATTCTGTAGCCTATTTTGCCATCAATACCATATCTATATGTGGTCAATAGGCTACTGCCGATGTTGTCTTTGCTGTATCAGTAGGCTATTTATTTTTAGCCGTGACAACACAACGCGCGCATGTGTTAAGAGCGCTTGCTCTGTGCACGCTGCGCGCAATCCCACAAGCCTTGCACTTCTGAAAGTCTGAGAAGCCACTCGTGTTGCTACCATAGATATACATAATAAATAATATACTTATATTAATTACATTATAAAGTTTATGTATATCTATGGTTGCTACTACTCTCCGCCGCCACCATCTTTGTTTTGGGTCTGACGAATCGACGCACATATTTTGCGTCAATGTCATTAATGACGTCGACGCGTTGTCCCAGCCCTACTGGTAATGTCACAATTTCTCTATGCTGGTAAATTGGAAGAATTGATTTACCGGTATTTTTGAAAAGGTCCTGCTCACATATGTTCTCTTAATGGTAGCTTGCCAGTAAAGACTGTATGTGTGAAAGGGACATTCATACATAGACCTCGACCCTGAATGCTGAAACCTGATTCGTGGTGACAATCAACAGAGTGTAAAAAGGATCTCTTAACATAACCACACAGCAAATAACTGATTGCAGTCAGCAAACAACAAAAAGAGAATCCTGCTACAGTAACCACATCATTTATTAATGCTGCAGTGTTTTCGGGGAGCTTGCAAATCTGCAAGCCAAAAAATCAGCAATGTTTTTTTGAAATGAAACTGCTTTAGGCTAGTTAAGCCAACATGTTCTACCTTGTGTTATGTTGATTCAACTTCTCATTTTGTTGGCATTCATGTCTGCTTAAAGTCTAAGGTTATTTGGGTTTCTTTTCTGGTTTGTCCATGAAGGAGGTCTCAATTAATTACATTTCCTCCAGGGTTTCCCACAGGACCAGATGAGACTGTGGCCAATGCAGGCCAGAAGCAACGGCACTAAACGGCCGGCCATGTTGGATTATGAAGCCGATTGCAACAAGTCTGTAAGTCTCTTCCCTTATATTTTTAAACATCCATATTAAGTAGGGCTGTAACGATACACCAAACCCACGATTCGGTTCGTATCACGATTTTTGACCCACGGTACGATACAAACCTCGATATGGGGGGGACAAAACAGTTTTATTCTGTACAGTATTCTGTAGCCTATTTTGCCGTCAATACCATATATCTGTATGGTCAATAGGCTACTGCCGACGTTTTCTTTGCGGTACCAATAGGCAATATATATTTAACATGAAGTATAGGGCCTCCTGTACATCAATACCAACAGAAGCGCCGCGTCAGACACGCTTCTGGTGTGCAAAGAAAGAGAAAACACCATGCAGCTGCCCCGCGGATGACGCAACAGAAACGCCACGCTCACACCACGTTGCCAGCCGGTTGGGGAAGCTTCTTGAAACACTTACGGCAAATTGTGTGGGTCTTGTCAACTACACGATTGCCATCCTTGTTCTCCACCGGGTAGCTGAAATGTTGCCATAATGCTGACTTAAAAGTTGGACCTGGACAGGAAGGATAATTCTGGGAGTTGGAAGGGGTGTGTCGCGATTCTGCCTTCTCACATCGCGATACAGGTTCGTGGACCTGCGTATTTCGATTTCATATCGCATATCGTTACAGCCCTAATATTAAGGCATCTCTTGTTTCATATTTTGCTCCATATGCAAGTTAAATCGGTTCATTTCAATATCACAAACAGATGATCGACTTGAGCGATAACGAGAACCCATGGACAATATTTCTAGAAACTGTAGATCCAGAAATGGCCGCCAGTGGTGCAACGTTACCCAAGTTCGACAAAGACCGTGAGTTTGAATGTGTACATTTATATTATGAATATACTCTTGAACAGTTTCAAACTGTAGATGCTTGACATTTTTTTAAAAGTCTAGAAAAAGAGAGCCTACAAAACGTTTTTAGGTCAACCTTTTAACCTTGTTGCTTTGGTTTTTCAGATGATGTTATGTTGTTCTTGAAGATGTATGATCCAAAAACCAGAAGCTTAAATTATTGTGGACATATCTACACACCTATATCCTGTAAAATACGTGAGTAATCAGTTACATATAAAAGGGTTGTTCTCATGTTTTTGTAGTAAAGATTTAATTAAACTAAAGTCAATCCTTTATTATGTTTAATCCATTCTAACCCTCACCCAAACAGGAGACTTGCTGCCCGTTATGTGTGAAAGAGCAGGGTTCCAGCAGGGAATTAGCCTTATCCTCTATGAGGTAAGACTGTTGGTTTGAATTGTTTTTATTTTATTATAGAAAATATTTATTGTATGTTTGGTTCACTGACACATGACTGATTAACTGCTATTTAAAAACAGTGTACGTTTACTCCAATTGAATTTAGGCATCAAAACATTATAATAGAACAGCATGAAAATGTATGGTTTGGATTTGCTGTTCAAAAGTTTGGGGTCAGTAAGATTTTCTTTTTATGAGAACAAGAGGATTCATGTGTATACATATTATTGATGATAATAAATAAGGATGTATTAATCAAGTGTCAGACATTTTATAATGTTCTAATATAGATTTCGATTGGGGCTGGGCGATAAATCGATTTTATCGATTAATTCGAGTTTGTAGTTTCATGTCGATTTTTGTGAATGAAAATCGTTTTTTTTTTCTTTAAAATCCGCCGACGCTCCCTCTGGGCTCCCGTAATGGCTCAGCCCTCCCCCGCGCGTTTGCCACAGAGATACAACAAGGATAGCGTCTAACAACATAGTGTCATTGGTTCAGTATTTCACAGAACTATTACCCCGCTGCAAAGTGTGTTTAAAGTCTGAACGGAACTGCGCTCATTTGAGCTGCGCGGACAACGAACGCAGCGCGAGCTCATACACGGGCCGATCTCGTTCGGCGCAGAATTCTTATGAACCACAGATATCAGATCAAACAGCTGACATGGAGACAACATGAGCGAAGGTCAGGGGTTTCAGTCACAAATCACCAACATTCACCATGATTTACTGTAGTAAAAGCACATGGATTTAATGTTGTTGTCATTATTTATCTCAGGATTCGTACAACCTTTTGAGTTTGAAATTCAAGCACTTTCCAATGGTTTCATACACTTATTTGTACACTTACTGCACTTATTTCCAGCACTTCAAAGCTCTAAATATCCAAAATATGCTATTTTTAATGTGATGGTTTGTAAAACTAAAAGTGTAAAGGGGTCTTGTGAAAGAAATCGTATTTTAGGTTTTTTTTTTTAATGTTAATCCATTTTGTGGCAAACAATAATTTTTATTAAAAAAAGATATGCAGTGCCCACCACTATAACCAGCAGAAGAGCACGTATTGATTTATTAGCCATTTACACTCCTTAATATATGGAGAAAAGTACGAAGTCACCAAGTCTCATGAAAAACTAAATTACACAGAAAGCAAGTAAAGAGCTAATTTTATAATAACTGAAGCTATCGGTCAGTTCAGTGTGAGATTATTGAAGAACAATGGTAATCTATATTTAATAATATCATTAGCATATTATTAAATAGCATAACATTTCAATTTTCCCTATACTTTTTTGCACATTACTGTTTTTAATAAAAGTTAATTTGATCTGCATATCAATTAATAAACCTTTGATATGTATACTGTATATTGCAAAAGATATGGTGCCCATTTATACTGTGGAATGGTCTGGGTTATTTACATGCTGAAAGTTTGGCACCCCAGGTAGGCACTCTACCAAGCTGCAAATATTTTACCTAAACAAAAAGTTAAAACTTGTTTTGAACAATTTCTTGGTCATGGAGATTGATTTTAAATAGGAGTTGGGGGGAAAAATCGATTAAAATCGTAAATCGAATTTTTTGTCAAAAAATCTGGGATTTTTTTTATGGGGCCATATCGCCCAGCCCTAATTTCGATTTTAAATAAGTGTTGAAGAACTTTCTATTCAAAGAAGTCTGAAAAAATGCATCCCTGTTTCCACTAAAATGTTAAGCAGCACAACTGCAACAACACTGATAATATTCAATATTTTCTGATCCCCTAATTTGCATATTGGAATAATTTCTGAAGGATCATGTGGTGCTGCAGACTGAATGGCTGCTGAAAGTTCAGTTGTGCCGTAATGGGAATACATTTCTTTTTAAAATGTATAAAAATATTAGATTTTAAATTAATATTTTAGAATATTACTGCTTTTACAAATAAATGCAGCCTTGGAGAAGGTACAAGGCCCTAAACTTATGAGCTGTGCGGTGTTTCATGCATTTTAATGGTTAATATAAATGTGACCCTGGACCACAAAACCAGTCATACGGGTACATTTTGTTGTAGTTTTTTTAATTTATTATTATTTCGATTTAGACATCGTATGGCAGCTGATCCCATTTATGTATGGTTCGTTAGGATAGGACAGTATTTGGCCGAGTTGCGGCTATTTGAAAATTTGGAATCTTATGGGTGCAAAAAATTGAAATATTGAAAAAAATCACTTTTAAAGTTGTCCAAATGAAGTCATTAGCAGGGCAATTTTTGATAGATTTACAGTAGGAAATGTACTAAATATTTTGGACCATGGTCTTTACTTTAATCAATAATTAAAAATAAAACTCAATATTTTTGACCATAACAATGTATTGTTGGCTATTGCCACAACTATACCCGTGTGACTTATGATGGGTTGTGTTGTCCAGACTCAGCCACAAATATATATTCTATATAACAGGTTTTGCCTTCAAATTGGGGACATATAGTTAAAACATGATGCGTTCTGTTACAGGAAGTTAAACCGAATTTAACAGAGCGAATACAAGACTATGATGTCTCCCTGGACAAGGCTCTGGATGAGCTTATGGATGGAGACATAATTGTGTTCCAAAAGTAGGTATTAGTCTTCTTAAATCATTTTGCACAGGTTTACAGGGCCTTGACTGTTCTTTTGTTGTTTCACCATCAGAGACGATCCAGAAAATGAAACCAGTGAGCTGCCTACTGCAAAAGACTACTTCAGAGACCTGTACCACCGTGTGGATGTCATCTTCTGTGACAAGACCATTCACAATGACCCAGGCTTTGTTGTGACACTGTCAAACCGAATGAACTACTTCCAGGTTGTTGTTTTGTTTTTTAATAGCTCAGAAAGTGCCAGCAATGATAGTAATGCTAGCAACCTCTGAAAAATCTCATCATGATTTGTTTTCAGGTGGCAAAGACTGTTGCGCAGAGGTTAAATACTGACCCCATGCTCCTACAGTTCTTCAAGTCACAGGGGTACGTCTGCTAATTTTCAGTTTAACGTGACCTCCCGCCCCCCGTTTGCATCCATGAACCTGCATTTTTATTCTCCTCCTTCTCAGATACAGAGATGGACCAGGCAACCCACTCAGGCACAACTATGAAGGCACTCTCAGAGACCTGCTGCAGTTCTTCAAGCCCCGGCAGCCTAAGAAGCTATATTATCAGCAGGTGAGAGAGAGGTCTTATCTTCCACTTTGCTCTCCTCTAAGGGAATATGAGATCTAAGCCGTTACTTTCGGGGCATCTGATTTATTCATGGTTTTGCCTCCCACAGCTCAAGATGAAGATCACAGACTTTGAGAACAGGAGGAGTTTCAAAGCGATATGGCTCAACAGTATGTTTCGAGAGGAGGTAAGAACATGTGCAATAATTTTACATTGAATATACCATAATGCCAGCCAGCCCTACTTATTTTCATAATGGACATTTCCACCATGTTCTGCACACTTATCAGTGTGAATATTTTGTCTCCCTTTGCATTAGGAGATCACACTGTACCCTGACAAGCATGGCTGTGTTCGGGACCTTCTGGAGGAATGTAAAAAGGCAGTGGAGCTCTCAGACAAAGGCTCAGAGAAGCTGAGGTCTGTATATTCTCAATTCACTAAATATAGAAAGCCCTGAATAATGTGAAGTAGGGCTGAGTAAATTTCACCATTGGATTTTCCATTCACAAGCTTTCGATCGCGATTTCAATTCAATATCGATTATCAGGGATATATTTCAAATAATAAATCAAATCATGGCACATTTTCTTCTTAAAAAACTTCTTAACATGCATGAACTATAAATGCTAGTCAGTTGGTAGTGGTACATTACTAATTTTGAAGGTTAACACTAACTGATTTAAATGCAAACATAAACTACCCTCAGTTGTTTTTTTTATAATAAAATTATAATACTAACTTTTCAATTACATAATCATATTTCTACTCCAATTAGTTTTATTTTTATTCAAACATTTTTTCAAACATGCATTAAACATACATTACATTATTCAAACGTACATTCATATAAAATGATATATATAGCATATGTAATGTGGTGCATATATTTATCAAAATGTTCATCTCTAGAGTTTTTTAAAGTTTATGAAAACTGAATGTTTTTTCTGAGGTAAGTGACATTGGTCACAAGTTGTTTTATTGATGTCTTTCTGCAGTTGAAACACTGAGCGATTACATGTGATAAAGATTAAACTTTTTTAACTTGGGTTGTGTACTATTTTAGTCAGTAGCGGTACCCAACGGTACCTTTGTTCTCTATTTAAGGGATGTATCTGTTAGCATTTATAGAAGTGCTATTGACTTTATGCCAGAGCTGTCACTGTCTGCCGTTGTCTGTGATGTTTGTTCACTGTAATATTTAGCAGCACATAGTAGGCCATAGTTGTTTTTTATGAATTAAATTAATTTAGTAGCTATTTTATTATTTTTTTCTTTCTAATTCAAATGAAAATATTTCCCACAGAATCTGTTCTGTATTTTCTGGTAATCAAATGAAGGCATAAAACATTAATTTATCTTTGTTAATTGTCATTAATCAATAAAAATATAGAAATCTTATTTTATTATTTTTACCCAGCCCTAATGGAAAGTGCAATGGGTCTTATTAATTAAGCATGCATGCGCACAAATTTCGTGAAATCTGTGTACAAATCCCGATTCATCTATAACTTTTATTAGAGAATACCGGGATGTATTCCGCATATTACCATTCAACCAAAAAATGCAGATATATGATTTTTTGGCCATATCGCCCAGCCCCGCCTATAGATAGACATTTGATGCTTCACTGCATTTGATGTGTTTCATGCAATGTCTATTTGACACCTCTAATAGTTGTCATAATCATTAGGTGGGTTTGTGCCACCTAATGCTTGTTTTGATTGTAATTAGCCGTATAGATCTGTTGGATGAGAATGGATTACAAACTTGATGATCCTGAGGAAAATCACCGATATATGAGCTTTAATCCCTCACTGAAGCTGCTATGAGTCACTCTGATATAATTCTGACTCCTTTCACTTGCCACTGCTGATATCATTCTCTCTTTTGCTTATATAGGCTCTTAGAGATTGTCAGCTACAAAATTATTGGGGTTCACCAGGAAGATGAATTGCTAGAATGTTTATCTCCAGCAGCCAGTCGAACATTCAGAATAGAGGTAAGGATGAGCTGATGCACAAGTCCTCAAATCATATCATTCACTGATGTGCACAACACAAGATCTATTCCCTAGTGAAGTCTGTAAATGATTTGGAATCTGAGAGATGCCACTTCTTTGTGGATGCTGTTCCTTGAAAATAAGGGTAATGTCTTTTGTGGCAGGAAATCCCTCTCGACCAGGTTGATCTGGACAAGGAGAATGAAATGCTGATTCCAGTTGCACATTTCCACAAGGAAGTTTTCGGGACATTCGGAATTCCGTTTTTGCTCAAGATCCGTCAGGTGTGTAAGCAGAGTGTTAGCTGAGTGCGTGTTTAGGTGGACGGCTGTCATCTGTTATGTCATGCCCTTTTAATGTGTGCATTTATTGTGGCAGGGGGAACCCTTCAGAGAAGTAATGAAGAGAATTCAGAGCATGCTTGACATTCAGGAGAAGGAGTTTGAAAAGGTAAGAGCAGCTCTATAAATGTCACAAGTAATCACAATGGCCCTCATTTATCAAAAGTGCGTACACCAAATTTCCAGCGTACACCTTGCGTACACCCAAACCCACGGTGACTTTGAGATTTATCAATATGGACGTTGGCGTACGGCACGCTCAAATCCTACGCCAGCTCAGGAGGTGGTGTACGCACGTTTGAGTTAGTGGGAAAATGCGCAGAAAAACAATTCCTAACACCACAAAACGCACTGACAAAGATATGCTATATTATGACCCACTGTTAAAAACCACAACGACAACATTCAGTGTTTATTTTGTGCAACATGAACGTCAATGTTTAATTTGTGTGACTTTACCAAAGCGTTTGATTTGTAGGCATATGTATTCCTCCAGTCGCGAGCCTGTGCGCTTTACCGGCGCGCCTGGCCCGGCAGCTGCGCACGGACTGGGACTAAAATAATTCAGACTGACAAAATAAAAAAATGACCTTCTTCTTTTAAATAATAATAAAATCAATAAAAACGACATTCTTCTTCTGAATAACAAGCGTCATTAAGAATAATAATCATAATAATAATAAGAATCTTACAAATTGTCATGTAATTATTAATGTGAATGAATGGTAGTACTCCACATCACATCATCATCACTATTGTACACCCCAATACATGTGCCGTGATACTAAATTAAATGCTAATTGTTTCAAAACGTGCTGTAAAATAATGCATTGTGATGGTAATTTATCATCCAAACAGCTTTAAACTGCTGGAGTGCACTTATCAACCTCCACACTATTAAGATACTCGTAATTTGGGTCCATATTTTGTTTTTGTAGGTGCCTTTAATCCCACTCTTTAAACTCCCAAATAAAACCATTTCGGTTTTTTTTTTTCACTTCCCTGGTGATGGCCTCGATGGGCGCGTCTCAATCATCTCACTAGTTCAGTAGTCAGGGCACTGATCAGGGAGTCAGCCCATTGACTTATGTCCTAGTCAGTGCCCTGACTAGTGGACTAGTGAGATGATTGAGCGCGCCCGATCTCCACGTCGAAGAAGTTTCGCTTCTTTGCCGTCTTCTGTTTGTCCATGGCGTAAAATGAGGGCGTGGGAGAGGCGGAGACTTGAATATATAGGGGCGTGTTATTCTAATGACGATCGTTTTCAGCCGCCACATTTATTAAGGGCAAGTATTGCGTACACCTGGATTGCAGAGGTACGCACTGCTTCATAAATCAGGCGGTGAGAGGGGTGTAAGCATAATCTTACGCCAACATATACACCAGTTTCTACGCAAGATTGATAAATGAGGGCCAATGTGTATCAGTGAATTGTCAAACCTGGAAATGTTTTGCACATTAAATGCATACTTCTGGTCTCTAGGTATATAATAGTGAAAGTAGATTTTTTTTGCTCACCATATTTAATCACTAAATGTAATCGATGAGACTGTCAATCATAATACTACCTGGGATATGACATGGTTTAAAGATTTACTGCAAAGCATGTGCACAATCGTATTAGCGTCATTTAATGGTGGACCATTGCTTTGACAAAGCTCTTAGCTAACAGAATATGGAAGCAAAGAGTAAATAATAAAGAGAAGCATACTATCAGCAGTAACCAAAGAATGATTGAAGTATCTGAATGTTTTCCAGTGACTTGGCTGCTGTTGTATTATTACTGATGCCATCATAGAGCCATATATTAATGCAAATGTGTCCAATTAGTTCTGTTTCAACAAATCTGATGTTGACCCTGAGTATCTGATTCCCTTAAGAAATAACTTGCAATGATTACTAATTAAGAGCTGATTCCGAACCAAGTTAGGGTTCACCCACACCACCAGTCATTATAAAATAAATTAATTTGGGGTTTTATTTTCTTTTAGTTCAAGTTTGCAATAGTCATGATGGGCCGGCATCAGTACATCAACGAAGAAGACTACGAGGTGAATCTGAAAGACTTTGAGCCACAGCCAGGTATGTCATGCTCCTTTTTCCTCTGACATATCTATCAATAGACCAAGGCATTTATGTTTGTGCTAACCTTTCTAGGGATGCACCGTTATGAGCATTTTGGCTGGTACGAAAATTCTTTATATATGAAAGCCGATAAATATAGATCCAAATTGTTATATATTTTTTTTGTGAGTAAATGTCTCCACACTAAAAACCATGTCCCAAGCACTTCAGCATAAATCAAGTGTACAGTATCCTAGTTTGAACAAGTATAAGTTTAAACTTATTCTTTATCAAAGAGAAAAATCCATTGCCTTATTAAAAAAAAAGTGCCTAAGGTCATTGGACAACATTTAAAAAATCGAAATGACAATCCTCTGACAATAGTTAATTTTAATTAAACCATTTAGTTGTTGAAAAGAAAGTGGAAAATTTAAAGTGCAAGTTATTAATAAATTATTAAAGTGTATTCTTAAATTAATATTACTTTTTGAAATAACAGCACTGCTGTGTGCGCTAAAGCTAAAGATGATCACTGGAAAACTGAAGCGTTTTACTACTGCATTAACTTAAAACGCATCCTATATGAGAGAAATCCGACATCACAAATTACAGTTTCACAGAACAAAAGGCTGCAAATGCACAAGCAAACTTGACTGACAGTCCTGAACTTGTAACTGTTGTGAATACGCGAAAGCGACGTTCATTTACAGTACTGTTCTGATTATAATTTTGTGGAACCCTTTTGAAAAGGAAAATACAGCAATCACATTTCAGGCAATTCAAATCGGTCACATGTGCACATCTGAAGTGTCTCTGCTGAAGTAAATAATCAGTCATTTATCGGCTTTAATATAGCGGTCAAATTTTCTTATCTGGCCAATAATGATGACATTAAAAATGCTGATATATCATGCTTCCCTGAACCTTATCGTATTCTGTACTTCATCAGGGAACATGTCGCACCCGAGGCCTTGGTTAGGGCTTGACCACTTCAACAAAGCTCCAAAGAGAGGTCGCTACACGTACCTGGAAAAAGCGATCAAGATCCACAACTGACAAGCCCCCACTCTAACCGATGATACTAAAGACTTTAACCAAACCTCTTGTGTGCACCACTTTTAACACCTGCTGTCTGGGTACACAGGCACCATGTATGAAGTCTTCAGCGAATGGAGTGACTGCTGATGCTCCTGTTTTTCTTTTGAGGCTGTTCGATTTGGCTTCTCTAACTATTGACTGCCTATTTGTCTGGAAGAATGAATTGGATTTTAACAAGGGGGAACAGTATGTCCTAGACTTTTTGTTTTGGTTTTTTTTTTTTGTTTGTTGTTTTTTTTTTTTTTTTAAGTTCGTTTTTAAAAGAATTGTTACGGCAAGAAAGCTGCTGCATTGTGAGGTGGAGGTGATGGAAAGAGGAGTTGTCATTTGCAGAAGATGAAAAGGATGCCTCCATCCTTCAACAAAAAAACAAAAAAAAATCACCGCAAATGGCTGATGCTTTTGCTAGTTGCCCTGACATGGTTGTCTCATTTTCTGGTTCCTTAGTGCAACTAGTCAATTTTCACGTTTACACGATTCTTCTTTCTCACTTAGTTTGGTTGGAGAAATTCAGTTTGTCGTCTTTGGAAATCCTGTATAATAAAGTAAAGTAAAGAGCCACAGCATCCGTTTTAAAAGAAATAAAAATAAATTGTCTGTACTTCATCTTGCACGTTGGCACTTAATATCCAAGGTTTTACATTTCTCAGCACTGGTAAATGTAATCTTTGGTTGGAGTTTGATTTGCATATCCCTTTGGTCTTTTTTCCTCTCCCCATAAAGGTTTTTTTTTCTTTAGCTCCTCTGTCACTGGCTGTGGGATTATTGTGATGGGGAGGGAGGGGTCGCTTGCCGGCGGCTCCAGATTCGTTGTACTGTTTGTTGGCACGAGGCTGCAGACGTATAGTAGACTGGTTTTGGGACATAGAGAAACCAGCATTAATGAACCAATACAAACTTCTTCTTTTTTCTTTAAGCACAGAAGGAATGCTCCCTAGTGCATAGTTGGCTTTGTAAAAACAATTAAAATTGTATATTTAAAGAATGAACATGTAAAATTAAAAACACCGATTTGTTGGGTACAGATCAACTCAGATGTTCATATTCATTGTGTGTAGTTATTTTCAATCCTGACCGTTTCATTTGGGGTTTTTTTTTCCTTGACTAATCGCAACAGTTTGTCTCGTTTAAGTGCAGTACAAAGATGACCTGCAGATCACGTCTTTCTTTTTTGATCATTTTTTTTCTCTCCAGTCTAATTCCTCCGTGTAGCAGCAGTGTACGACAACTCTTCCTGTATATTGCCTTTTTGCTGGAAAATGTATGTTGAATAAAATTTTCTATAAAAGCTACAGCCATGGTTCGTGGAGAATTGTGACTTGAAGCTGGAGTTTGGACTGTGATGCTGTGCTGGTGTCGTGTAATATGAAGATTGCAGTGTGTATAAACACATTACAGGTTGTCATTAAGGTATTGCACAATTGTTTTATTTTGTTCGTTTCATTTAGATGTACATGACACGTTTAACATTGTAAAAATCCAGAGGCTTTTTCCAGAAGTGGGGGGAAAATACTAGACTATAACCCAGAAGCAAAAAGAGAATTTTGAAAGTATAATTTCTATAATTAACGGTTTCTGAAAAAGTTGTCAATAATATCCAAAGGGCCCCATGACTTCTCTAGTCATCCGTGATATACTGGACAATTTTTTCAAGAGCTTTTTTTTAATAATTGGTTTTCACAATGTACCTGATAAAATATTTTAGAGCTTGACATAAATTTACACAAATTTTCCAGCTCTAGAAATCAATTTTAAAATGAGCCTATCTTGTATCTATATTTTATTCAACTCAAAGAAATAAATGCTGAGGTATGTTAAAATATCCTTATATATAACTTATTAATGTGTATTGTTTTAAGTCATCCTGAGGATCCTTTGAATTTTGCTGAGGGCCTTGGCAGAGAACCACTATTCTAATTGGTGCAGTTGATGGCAAAATTACAGATGTTTACATTACGTGATGCTGTAATGTACTTACGCAAATCAATTTTTTGGTTCCTTGAACACCTGAAGCTTCTTAACCCTTAACCCGGAGTCCTTTATAGATATACAATCAAACCCATGAGTATTCATATTCATTTGTGAATGTAGTAATAAAGACTAAACCAGATGAACACCAAAAGGTTCTTGGTTACAAACATTGCAACGCATTAGTTCATACAAACAAGTCTGTCATAAGATGACATCTGTGTTGGTCTGAAAGTGTCCTTCATTTAGTGTAAGGTGCAACAAAAATCCATGAGCAGTGGGAAAGGATGGGATGGGGTTAGCAGCATCGTTTCTTTTCAATATGCAGGATCTTATTGCATTTCGGGCATGTGTGATAGACATCTTTGAAAAACTTGACGAAGAATGGAATCAGACAGCAGCATAAAACAAACCTGGAAAAGAGGGAGGGAGACATTGAAAGTCACGGTTTGTTGGCGCAAACAAGATTTGGCGTTTTCATCTGCTAATTCAAATGGACTCTTACCCGCACAGGATGATGAGTAAGCACATCAGCCAGGCGTAGGTTCCCACTTTGTAGGTGACGTTGGTTAAGACTTGCTGTTGGCAGTGCGTGCAGGTGGTCGTTCCTGGATTGCGACCCAGCTCATATGAATCATAGCTGATGTATTTGTTTTTGGCTTCAGCTGACTGGGACTGAACTACAGGAGAAGCATGTGTTTAGTGTATATCATTTATTATACAGGCTGTACAAATATTAAAGCCAAAAAAATGTATCAATGCAACTATCATGAAGTGAAATCAACAAAAGCCTTCCTTTGGAAAACAAATAATCCCTGACCATGAACAGCAACAGAATTTACATTATTTTGCCATTAGATGGCAGCAATGACTGTCTTAATGATTGAGTCAGTCAGTAGTGAAAACGTTTATATTGAAAGGACTGAAACCTGTTGTGAATACGGAACAAGACGCAACTGAAAAGATGGCGCATAGAAAATGCTATGCCTAATGCATTTGCTTACCCAGTCAAAAGTCAAGTCTCTCTCTCTCTCTCTCTCTCTCTCTCTCTCTCTCTCTCACACACACACACACTACAATACTCTATTTCTATTTACATAATAAGTTTCAATTTACAATATCGGTGAGATCAAACAATGTTTATGTTGCTAAGAGTGGTTGCTATGGGTGTTGTGTAACATTAGTGTTGCACAGAAATGGCTAGTTGCTGTAGCCTGTGTGTGTTTTCGTGGATAAAACTGGAACTAACTGTTGTATAATTACCAATATTCACAAGTAAGGTATTTTTTTCTCTTTCCTCCAGATTAAATGTATATATATATATATATATATATATATATATATATATATATATATATATATATATATATATATATATATATATATATATATATATATATATTAGAGATGTCACAATACTCAATATAATATTGAACCATTCGGTAAGGCCTTCGCGGTTCAACAAGCGCTGAATTGCGGTTTTTTCGGTTTTGCATTTAATTAATTATTTCCATTTCCCTCCGTTTGAAATATTCCTCTGTTAATTTTGACTCTTTTTGAGTGTGTCTATGAGTCTACGCGCTGATTTGAGCAAATATCCAATCATATGGACTAAAGTTAAAGGGTGTTTACACTTAAAGCCTTGCCGGTTAAACATTTAATTCGCGTGCTTATGCACTCAATGAGCGCGCGCAGTAAACGTCTGTCAAACACACGTGATTACTGGACTAACTAATACTGTCAAATACACACAAGGTTCACATATAAACACAGTCGGTTATCTAAAGTGAAAGTAAAATATATGAGATCTGAGCAGGTCTTCAATTTACAGCAGCAGCCTAGTGAACACGCTGTCCTTAAAGGGACAGTTCACCTCTAAAATGAGGTTAATTTAAAAAAAAGACCTTTAATAAATGTTGTATATTGAAGACTATATAGTTTTAATTTAAGCCTACATTTATTCATTCAATTTCATACTATGCTACTGTACATCTCTGAGCTGCCACTGTAAATCTTTATATATATTTATTTTATATTATGCAATACACTGGGAATGTGTACAAGGGTTTTTTTTAGGTAAAGTGTTAAGTTTAAGGGTTTTCAAGTCTTTCAAGTAAAATAAAGTAAGAGTACTGCATTTTCTCCTTAACCATTTTCTGTTCCTGTCGCCTAAGAATAGAATAGCAAAACCGAACTGAACCGAAAAACCGTGGTTAAAAACTTATATATATATATAATTTTATTTATTTTTTATTTTATTTTTATTTATTTTTTCCCTATGGTGGAAGCAGTATTCTATAAACCATGCACTCTGTACTTATTCATTTAAATGTTGTATACACACAATATAAGGACATTATAATGGTCCAAAACAGCAAATTCCTGACATGATCCAAACATGAGCCGTACTTTCTGTGTACCCTTTACAACTAATAATTTTATTCTTTTAACAAAGGTAACAGACTCACCAGGTGTGGATGATTTCGTTTGGATTCTAGAATCTCCAATGGTGGAGCTCTGTGGGGTGAACGGAGTGTGCACATGGTAGACCTTGACATTGGAGCCCTTGGCACCCTCTACTGTTGATGTCAAGAGGAAAGATACAGGCAGAACATTAATATTTTCCCTTCATATCTATTTCAGGTTGTCACATTTGCGTCACACACTGGTTGGATTGCTTTCATTATTATGGTTATTATAATGAGTCATTCAAAATGATCAATGACAAACTTACTTGGTATGACATATGGAGGCGGATCCCCAGTTCCGTCAGCACTCATTCTGTCTTTAGAGTTTAAACTGCTGGGACAAAATTAAAAAGTTAAAAGATGTGATGTTTGCTATTAGGGCTGTTAAATTGGACATTTTACATATATGCTTAAGTGTGATACAATAACTTAATCTGTTTTGGCAAATAAAAGGTTACATGTTCAAAAAGTCACATTGTGAGCAAGGCACTTGAAAACTGTACTTTAAGAAAGAATATGAGTTTGGGGTGAGGTGAGGTAGGGTGGGGTGGGGGTGTCTGTCATATCTTTCCTGACTTTCTCAACGAAATAGTTTGAACACTCAGGTTCTCTTCTTCCTGCTCAATTATCATTAATCTTTGTGTAGATGCCTGTCAACTTTCTGTTAGCCAGATTTGTTTCGGCAAAGTGTTTAAAATGCAAACATAATACAAGTCATATGGCATTTATTTCCATGATGCTGCGGTGCGGAAATCAATTAGATAACACAAAGACAGCTGTTCTACAAGTCCAGAAACTGACTGATACAGATGCCCACCCAAAGACAGAAGAGGAATGTTGCTCTACCACATGTCTGACTGTGGTACTAATACTCAAATAATCCAACCCTGATGCTTCTCATGGAATGCAAAAGCCAGTTCCCTTAGACAATTTTGACAACATCTGTCAACCAAGAAACATACAAGCTCTAGTCTTCAGCGTCTCTCTCTCTCTCTGTGTGTGTGTGTTTTACTAATTTACCTGAACTTCTCAAACCAAATATACTAGATCATCAATGTGTATGTAAAAGACCCATTTCAAAGTACACTGTCAGAAAAAAAAGGTACATTTCTGTCACTGGGGTGGTACCCTAAGGTACAAAACCGAAAAGGTTCTACTATGTACCTTTAAGGTACTAATTTGCACTCTTAAAGTACTGATATGTACCTTTTAAGGTACTAATTATGTACCATTTGGGGGTGAGTGAGGTACAAAGATGTACCTTTTCACTTTTGTATCTCAGGGTACCGCCCCAGTGACAGCACTGTACCTTTTTTTCTGAGAGTGTATATTTATGGATGCTAAAGTTAATTGTAGCTTGTTTTAGGTGTGTTTCAGTAGGAGGTGACCTGGAACCGTCAAACTGTCTAAATGCATCAGTTATTTTACAGCTGAAGCACACAGTGTGCGCAGTCAAAAAAAGCATCATACATTGTTCAGGTCAGCTTTGATCTTTTTTTAGGCTGTCCATTCAGACATTACACAGCTCAACATTTAAAACAAAAATAAGGCTATACAATGGCAAATTAAATTAAATGAGAAAAAGAAAAGAAAAACCTTCTATTCTTCAACTATTTTATCCCAGTTGTGTCTTGTACTGTTCTCCACTGTTTAAAACTGGTATTGTTAGCACTTCTCGTGTTATTGCCTCCTTAAGACTTGTTTTATTCCTCGTTTATAAGTTGCTTGGGATAACAGCGTCTGCTAAATTAATAGAAGTAAATTATATTTAATTTGCCTTTAGACAAATTGCTCTAGAAAATAAAAAGAGTACAGTATTACAATAACACCACAATGTGTTTGTGAACAGGGATAGCAACTGCACAATTGCACAGGACACATATCATTTCACATATTATTTTCTTCTAATTTGAAGCAAATCACCTTTAAAATCATAATAAATCATTTAGGTCAACAGCCGTGGAAATTTTCCGTCAGTTCTAATTCAATTGAACTAACAAGTCAAGATAAAATCTTTTTCCTTCTTTTAGATCATCATAAATGCCCCACCTAAATCCAGAGGCGCTGGAAAAATGTTCAGAGAGCTCTCTTACCTGTCCTGTCGAGGCTGTTGCTGATGGTTGGACTGAAACCAGTTTCAATGGCGTTTACAAGCTTTTCATAATCCCTCACCTGCTCCACCCCTGCCTTAGAATACATTAACATATTCTGTCATCTTTTATAAATGTTCTGATGACAGAAACAGGAAGAAGGTTGGATTTCTTTTTGTGACATCCATTATTAGAAACAAATGTGAACAACCAGTTTTGCGAATGCAGTCAATGACGGGTGAATGTAAACCTAATAGCCTACTTGTAGACAGAAAATGACTGAAAAATCAGCAATGTGTGTTTTGTTTGTTTGTGGGTATTTGGTTTTCACGCCTGGCAATTCAAACAAATGAAAATCGAAATATGAAGTTGGCCAGTTAGCTATGGTAACCTATAGGGTGACCATAGCCTACTGATTACCGAAAATCGGGACACTCGGCCCGGCAATGAGATGGGGGGAGAGGGGGGGTAAAGTGAGACAGTTTTTACATTTGCTCCCCTCCAAGCGAGCTAAAATGATATATCAGTAAAATTGACACATTTCCCATTAGCCTAATTCAGGATGTTTCCTAGCAAATGAAATGATCAGAATGTATTCAGGATGAAGGTCAGTGAAAATATGATTGTTTTTTTTTGTTTTTTTTAAAGTGGTCTTGTGTCTCACTTTACACCAGCTTAGGGGTAAACTGAGACAGAGCAAAGAAAACAAGGAGATAAAGTGACCCACTTGCTTTTTCTACTCTGAAACTATAAAAACACATGTTGTAACAGTTTGAATCCTGACAGCTAGCTTGACAACCACACATACCAGAACTAATTTTGGACTATTAACAGTTAAGTCAGCAAAAAAAAAATTGAAAAAATTTGAGTCAGCCTCTGACTCAGAACACAGGAGACAGGACTAGACCCACCTGGATTAGAACATCAGCCTACTGTCATACTCTACAACTAGGCATACTCTACATTCCATTTCCTAAAAAGACATTTTTAGAAAAAACGATCTCTCTTAGCAATTCAGGCTAATCTTCAGCTAGCATCATCCCATGGTTTTATATGTTGTTAGTTCATCAACATGTGATATAAGTTCTTCTACCTGAATCTATTTTATTTGGCATAACAGCTGATTATGTTGACAGCAAGAAAATGTGCTTACTGACCACAACACCGTGAGGTCCTCTCCTTCGGGCAAGGGAAAAATTAGAGGGGCTTGAAAACATAATGGCCATATGACCACAAATGTTCTGTTGACCAGATACATTGCATTACATCTCACATTACCCCACTCTCCCCTACTCAAATGATACTCAAAGTTTACTCAAAGATTCCATATTAATTCCAATACATTTCAAGTATGCCCCTCTGTATGGAAATAAAATTGTTATATTAGGGCCAGGAGGACTTGAAAACAGGACGTTAGGTCACATTATGTTAACCAAAAATAAATTGATATCTATTTAGTGACTGATTGATATCAGCCAAACGTTCCCAACAGACCCTCACAGTACGTTTGGGTCTGCCGAGTCTGTCCAGCTTCCTCCCCTGCCATCGGATCCAACTCACCACCAGGTAGTGATCGGTTGACAGCTCCGCCCCTCTCTTCACCCTAGTGTCCAAGACATACGGCTGGAGGTCAGATAAGACGACCACAAAGTCGATCATCGACCTTCTGCCTAGGGTGTCCTGGTTGGCCTCTTATGATCCCTCCTACAGGTGGTGAGCCCACGGGAGGGCGGCCCCACGTCGCTCTTTCGGGCTGAGCCCAGCCGGGCCCCATGGGGGAAGGCCCGGCCACTAAGCGCTCGCATACGAGCCCCAACCCCGGCTGCGCCATGCCGGGCGACGTCTCGGTCCTTGATTTTGTATTAATCATAGTGGGCTTGTGAACTGCTCTTAGTCTGACCCGCCATCAAGGACCTGTTTGCCTTGGGAGGCCCTACCAGGGGCAAATAGCCCCGGACAACATAGCTCCTAGGATCATTCAGGTACTCAAACCCCTCCACCACAATAAGGTGACAGTTCATGGAGGGGGTTCAAGGATTTTCTTATCAAATTGTCACAAAAAACAACAACATTTGAACGGTGTGTTTGAATCTTTTAAGAAGGTTTGAGAAATGTTGATGTGACCCCAGTAAATTAAAATGGACATTTATCAGAATTGAAATTGTAAAATTCACAAGAAGGTTTTTACAGCATTTGTTTATTTCCGCATGCATTTGAACATGAGTTGTATTATGAACAAACACAAAAGAATAATGAACACCAGTATGCTTCCATAAATGCTAGTTTGTTGTTGTCAGTTCAAGATAACTATTGCATTAACTACTGTTAACAATATGAAACTTATTGCAAAGTGTTGCAATACGTTTTTTCATATTTTTAATATTGTGATCAATGTCATCAGGGGTAAATATTTTATAGCTTAAAATGAGCGGTTGTAAATGTAAAGAAAGTCATCAACATATCAATGTCAACCTTATACTTAACAATGTGTAAAAAAAAGGCCTTGGGTTCTCTCAGGTCGCAATGAGGAGATGTTAAACATGTAACAGTGGGCTGAAAAATTTAAAACGTTTCCAGCAAAGATATTTAACATTTTTCAAGCTCTTTCTGTTTGTGTAAGCTTTCAATCTAATCTGGGGTTATTTCACTCTATCATCACATCAGCAATAAAACTTACTTACAAACAGATTTTGTGAGTGATAAACGTCTCTAATGGCTAAGGGCAAAGAACCAGATAAGATGGATGAGTGAGGGTACGTGAGCTGCCGGGGAGGGCTTGAATTCATGAGATCTCCAGGTGTGGCAAGGAGTGGAAGAGTCTGTGTTGCTGATTTCATGAGAGTGGGTTAGGCTTCTCACTTGCGTCTTTTTGTGTGACACTCCTTTCACTGTGGTTTAGCTTGTCCGGCAGCATTCCTCCTGCCGTCACCAAACATTATCTCTTCCACATTCCATGAAAAGGTTACAAACTTTCTGCCGATGGTTACTGTAAAGTTATTCTAGTGAGATGTTGAGTTTGTCTGGGATGTAATATTTTCATCTATATGGTCTGCCAGTTTCCTCTGGATGTGCACTGGAAGAGTACACTCTTAAAAATAAAGGTGTTTATATGGTTCTTTGGCAGGGTGTATGGTTCTATGAAGAACCTTTACTGTTCCAAAGAAACTTTCCATTGCGCAAAACATTCTTTGTAGTGCAAAAAACATTCTTTATACTATTAAATTGTTAGAAAAAATGTTCTTTAAAGAACCTTTCACACAATGGTTCTTTGGGGAGCTAAAAAATGGTTCTTTTATGGCATCACTGTGAAAATACATTTTTGGTTCTTAGTGGCACCTTTATTTTTAAGGGTGTATGATTTCTGGTTATTTGTACATGTTGCAACAAAAATAATGCAACTTAATAATGATAACATTAATAATGAAAACATTAATAATGATAATAATAATAATAATAATAATAATAAGAAGAAGAAGAAGAAGAAGAAGAAGAAGAAGAAGAAGAAGAAGAAGAAGAAGAAGAAGAAGAAGAAGAAGAAGAAGAAGAAGAAGAAGAAGAAGAATGATATAGCTAATGAATGATGCTAAAAATACAGCTTTGACTACAGGAATTAATTACATGTTAAAATATATTAAAATAAAAAAGTATTATTTTAAATAGAAATAATATGTAACATTATTACTGTTTTACTGTAAATGCCTTAACTCACCTAGAACATTTTGTTTAAAGCCATTTGTATGGATAATATGGCTATAATTTCATACATAATGGAGAAAAAAAAGGTGTAATCACAAGATGCATGGAGGAAGTTATTAATATTACGTGAAATGTTTTGAACATTCCAAAACCTTTACTTAAAGCCATTAGCCTATTGCATATCATTTTTTAAAACTAGAATGTACTTTGTTCAGTTTAAAAAGGTGCATTTTTGAGACTCTAAATCCTGACTGGACAGTATAAAAACACAACTGTGAACATGCATTCTATAAATACTAATCCTAACCCTAGCCTCCAATTATAATGATAAATGTGTCACTATTTTGGTTATTATTAATAACTTATCTGTCTGTGTTGCTGCAGGTTTATTAAAACAATAAGCCCCTTGAGAAAGTATAAGCCTCCTATGGCTTATTTTTTTTATTTTGCAGTAATAAGATAAGTTCACCTGCAATATCCCACCAAACTGGATTTTCAAGATGTTTAAAGCTTCAAAAAGAAATTTTAAGAAACTGCACTGAATAACTGAGTAAATCGACTATAGTTGTCATCTAAGGGGTCGTCTTGTCTTTTAAAGGTCCCTTCCTTACGGAACAGACGCACAGGAGATCATTGGTAGAGCTTGTACTGTAACTTTTGGGAGATTGATCAGACATAAAGATGTAGTCCTGTATAGGGTGTGGTTGCAACTAAGAAACAATTCTAGTATAACATAAACAAGAAAAGGAGATTAGTGTGTGCAGTTCCCATAAAGCCTGGAATGACAATCAGGGCAATTCTTTTTATAAATCACATTCTAGCAAGAAATGTCCACCAGGAAGATCTGCACTCCAAGAAAAGCCAGGAAAAATAGGATCCAATCTACCATTGTAATTTTGTAATTTTCCTTATTGATATATATTTTTTTTGAACTGAGATCCCCTTCTTTTGAATTTTGCATTGAATTTTGCTATGTTTTAGTGTAAAAGGAAATGTAAACTGAATAGATAATGTCCTGTCAGATAATTAATGGTATGTTTTATTATTATTATTATTATTTAAATCTAACAGATTTTGTGGAGACTGGAAAATCCGTTTTTATTTCAAAGATGAATAATAAAGAGTTGATAGGAGTATTAGGAGTATTAGCTCCATTGGGCTGTGATTATGGGGCGTGTTTCAACCAAACCAGGAAAGACCTCAATTGGATAGACCTACAACCAATCAGAGCAACGAAGCGACGCATTGTCAAATGTCAACAGAGCTCAACTGCATAAAACTGCATATGATGCACTGTGTTGCCCATGGTGTTGCCATGTCCGCATTTTTTTTCTATGTTTTTTTTCAATGTCCACTTGTTGAAGCGACTATTATGTGATATATAGACCCATGAATGCGAATTTTAGCAGGCAACCATGCCAAAATAACACACATTTAACCCCCCCAACTTGGCAACCCTGTCTGCATGCACGCTGGAATAAACAATCTTTGCCGGTGTTGTAATAAAATAAAATAATTTAATGATACACAGAGTACTTACCCAACATGATCATCGTTTCTAAATTGTGAAGGTGAATGCATAATACAAACAAGCTCTCCATTTAGGATCCGAACAAATATAATCCAAGCCCCTTTGATGACGTGCATGGTTACATTACTGTTTATCATCTGTCCGTCATCGTCTAAAGCCCGCCCTGATGATTTCATTGGTCCGAACAGTTTCTGTTCGGGGATAATTACTCCTCTATGGATCGAGGCCAGACCGAACCTCCAAACCTAAAAATGTTGTGGGCGAGGCTAAGTGTCGGCTGGCATCCAGGCTACCTAATTACCAGAGGCAACCATAATAATCAAAAGGTGAACATTTATTAATAAGCAATTTAATGAATGTTTATTGTTTAATTATTATAACGTTATTAATAATGTTAATTTATTGAACATATTACTCAGTCGCTTTGGTGCATTTCTCACATCACTATTTACACTTGCACAACAGTTAGTACAAACATTTAGTTATTTGTGCACATCATAGCAGTCACTCATTCCTTCCAAATTGCAAATGATTTTGGACATGCATCAATTGTTGTCATACAAATCTCTACTGCTTTTTAACATTATAATTGGCTTAAGTCAGTCAGAATTAACTACTTGTGAATGCTGAATAGTCATTCCATTTAAAAACTAATAGTCCTAATTTCATTGTTTGAGTCATTACATACACAAATATTGAACTAGTTGTCAAAATCTGTCAAGCAAATTCTACACTTTCCTTTTTTAATGTCCTCCCCTTTTTCTTGTGCACAATGCTGTGAACAAATTAGAATTGCAAAGAGCATATGCAGTAAAATATGAAACATACATATCCAGTGTCTTAGTACTTAGTTACATCACTAAATACAGTAATGTGTAACTTTACTGTATTTTTCAAATCACTGTGCAAATAGTATATAGTGCTGTCTTGAGCATTTTCAGTTAGTCACCAAGATTTTGCATTGGAAAACATAACAGAGTAAACTGTAAAATAATAAAAACATGACAAAGCCATTTGACCTTGATCTTTTTCATAAACATTGGTGTCAGGACTTCTTCTTGATGACACTGGAGTTAGTCTGGAGTTCATCTTGATGACACTGACTTTCATTGACATGAATAGTTGCTTTTGTTGAATGAGCTATCCATTTTAAGCAAGTGATGCACTTTTGCAAGTCATCACCTAGGTTTTGCAGTTTGTACTAATTGTTTTGAGAACTGCATTAACTGTTCTGCAAATGTAAATAGTGATGTGATAAATGTACCAAAGCAACTGAGAAAAATAAGCATAAGCAGCAATACAGTCATTTTTAAACAATAGTTGGGTTCAATAAAACTGCTGGTTTAAAACAAACCTAGCCTGGGTTTGTCCATTTTCAACCCAACTTGGATAGATAGATAGATAGGGGCTTAAGATAATGACGGCAGAGTGCTTCTAGTAAACACAGAAGCTGGCGAACGGTGGTCTTTCGAATCAGCCGTGACTCTGGAAAACTTGGAGTTGAGCTTTTCTCTGAGAAAAGAAAACGGCACTTAAAGAACTTTAAGAACGGCACTGAAGTCATTATTAAAAGGGAAGATGTGTTTGGAGATTTGCCGACCAGATACGCCGATCAGCTCCGCTTCACCTTTGATGCTCTGGTTGGTTGTAGCGCTATCCTATCGTGTGCAGAGGGAGTTTGAAAGACAGCCATTTATCCTGCACCTCTATGGTCCTGTCATTAGTGAGTTTTCAGACCAAACATCTTGATGTGGGTCTGGCTTGTCAGTATAGCTCAGGCTCTAAGACCCTGACCGACGATATTTTACAGTGTACACCAAAACTGGTTGTAAACAAAACCACAGAAGCTTGATCATATCAACTTATGGCACACTCTGAGATACAGATCAACAGTGACACAGTTCTAGTTTGTTTGTCTTCAACAACAACAACAACAACAACAACAACAACAACAAAAACATTCAGCAACAATACAACCACTTGCAAATACCATCAGCAAAGGGAGGACATCTTTAAACCACGCTTTAAATAGACAATTCTTACCTATGTATTCTATGCAGACAGGAAGCTTTACATTTGCTTCAAAGTAAGATATTTTGGATTGCCCTCTTACATGATTTGCAGGTTTTCCACATAGTATTATGTTCCTCTTTAGTCATTATTCAATGTATTTGTTAATTTATTTATTAAATTAATGTGCTCTGAAATATTTCAACCTGTTGTGAACTTCAATTGTGAATTGAATGCAAACGTGATATGACCCAGATTCTGGTTCTGAACTCCAAATGTAGTGCCAAAGCAATCACAGATCCAGATCCAGCTTTGATAGGCAATCTCCATAGCTGTGTTGAGTGTTGGTTGCACAAAGAATGCATCATCAGAATTTGAAATATCCATGAGATGAATGCTGGAATCGAATATTTTTTTATGGCATCCTGAAAGTTTGCAATGGTTAAATGTTTCAGTTCCTATCTGCTGAACTGAAAGTTGTGTCACCTATGTCTCCTTCCTCTGAACACTGTCATCTATATACATGTTTAATTTGTTAATTGCAAGGCAACTGTACCACCTCTTAACTGTAGGGGGAGCTGAACCTACTGGCTCAGACTTCATGTTTCAGTGTGCTTTACATTGTCAGCCTTTTAAAAGTTCAAATGTTGTAAATATTACCTCAGACATATGTATGTTATATGTGTTATTGTTCTAAAAAATCATGTTTGTGTTGTTTTCTGGTTACACTTTATTTTAAGATACTGTTATATTGTACTTAGGCCTACTCAAATAAGTTCTGAATATTAATTAACTGCATACACAAAAAATGTTCACCTGTTTCAACTGTTTCAGTTGCTGTGTAAATTAAGTACAATTAACTTGGTTGTACATTTAAACTAAAATCATATTAAACAGACTTAAAAAAATCTAGTTGAATCTCATATAAGCTAAAATTATTTTTGTTGAGTAAAATATAAACATTCACCGTAAAATAAACTGTAACCTGTTTTTATCCCAATGCTTTGAACACTTTGTTTTACTTTATACAGACAAATACAGACCTTGCACAGGGAAAGAAAAAAATAACAAATGAAAATTAAGATATGCAAACTGAAATTCCAAATCATATTCCTAGAATCTGTCTTGCAAATATTTATGATAGGCTGTTCACTGGTGTTTTCACATAATGTGTTTTTGCTTGGAGATTTCTGTTTGGGGTCTGTGAAATCCATTTAGTCGTGTTTTAGTGTCCCTGTTGTCCACTGCACCAAAGGAAAGGGAATTTTTTTCCAGAACATCCAGAGATAGGAGGACGTATAACTACACAAACTGTGTTAGATTCAGTTATTCAAACGGCTGTAAAGGAGGTAAAGCGACCATGAGATGGTCCAGCACAAGTGTTTTGTTCCTGATCATCATTTTCCTGCTGATGCCTCTGACCTGGACACAGAGAAGAGCACCAGCGGAGACATGTAAACTCTTACACCAAGGACTGAGAAGGCTGAATCACCAGGTGCGTTATGTTTAGCATTTAACATATACTGTCTTCAAATATCATGTTACATCATGTAACTATATCTGTGTTCCTCCAATCTTATAGTTCAAGAGATTTCAACGGATGACCTTCACCCATCTTCAGAGCATTGCTGAAAACTGCAACATTTCAAACAGCATAGACTCTCGATTTCAAGCTTTAAGTCTGCAGTTTGAGAGCATCTCCAGAGAGCTCCGTGCATTTAAAGAAACAACAGAGCGCAGTCTGAATTCCCTCAAATCCTCGACTAAGGGTCTACAGAAAAAGACTAAGAGGCTGGACTTGAGTCTGGCCGACATGACAAGAGCTTTAAGGGAGAACAACCATCTCAACCTCAGACAAATACAAAAGCAGAGAACAGTGCTGTCTGACCTGTCCCACAGGATCCAAGACCAGCAAATGCACGTCAGCTCTTTGGAGTCCTTGCGTAATCAGGTTCAACATGGGATGCAGGATCTTCAAACTTCTCTTAAAAGACATCAGACACAGATAATGAAGTTGGAGAGTCAGGTGCAAGGGTTGTTTAAGATCCTTTCAGCATCCAAGGCAGGAGTTTTAGATCCCCTCAATTCGATCCGGAAGCAACAAGGTGTGGTTCTGAGGCATGTCCAGCCTAAACCAAAGTCCAAAGAACACAGAATGAGAGATAGATTGCCAACTTCTGGGCCCAAAACAACAACCGAACAACCACAGACACACAAAATAAGAGACAAACAATGGCAACCGTGGCAGAGCACTGCACAACCAATAGTTCAGGCTGAAGAGGAACTTTTTCAATTTCCACTTCGACAAAAAATTCCACATATGCACGCACCAAAGGAAGAAGCCAGAGGTATTTCGAAAATTCTTGTGGTTTTGTTTCTAAAATTGAAATTGAAATGCATTTGTATACACTTATTCACAGTTTAGACACATACACTTTTTACCTCACTGTTTAACAATTTAAATTTTCCATTATTCAAAAACGATGTACTATTTAGAAAATAATCTAATAATTTGGTATGCCCTTCTGAAAGTTTGCAATGGTTAAATGTTTCAGTTTCTATCTGCTAAACTGAAAGTTATGTCACTTATGTCTGCTTCCACTGAGCACTGCCATCTATATACATGTATAATATATACAAACAGGATATAGAATAAAATATTAAAAATAAATAGGACTGCATGTAACAAGTTTTTATTGGACCAATTTTTCCATTGTTACTGTCAGAACAAGTACCAAGACACAGGTCAGATTGCATAATTTTTATTTATTTATGCCAAAATGTGAAATGTCTAATAATGATTTTGTATCTCATTCTAAAAGTTTGCAACGTGGGTTCGATGCTTCTGTTCCCGTCTGCTTCTACCGAAAATTATGTCACCTTCCAGAGTAGTTTCCAAACAGGAATACATGAACTCTCTCTCTGCACTTGGCTGAAAGTAGATGCCAAGTATTTTGGAACAGTTCTTTCTTATGCCACGGAGAACAATGACAATATGCTTGTTCTCTATGGCAGAAATTCTGACCTTCTAGGCTTCATGGATTTTGTGATTGGGGATCCAGCATATCGTCAATTATCTTTACAAAATATACTTGAAGGACACTGGCACCATTTATGCCTCATCTGGTCTTCCATTGAAGGCAGGTTTTGGTATTATTTAGACAGTCATCTTGTATCTACTGGATCCAAGTTCCAGAAGGGCTATGAGATCCCTCCTGTGGGCTCTCTGATCTTGGGGCAGGAACAGGATTCGGTTGGAGGGGACTTTGATGAAGCTGAAGCATTTGTGGGCAGACTGGCTGGCTTTGTGTTGTGGGCTAGGACCCTGAGCCCTGGGGAAGTGTCTGGGCTGGCCGCTGGTAAAGGGGTGCCACGAGGAGCAGTGCTCACCATGGATGATGTAGACCAGATATTTGGCTCTGTTGAGCATATTACCTGTGAGTGTCTGGAACACTGCATGTAAAAGAATGACAGAATCAGCCAGAAGACCTCTGTATACGCATTGTTTTTGAATTTGTGTTTATTTTGTATTTTTATTTTATTTTCATTAATCATATTTTACACATTTGGTCTTACTATTTTTAGACTTTGTATTTCAACTAAGCTTATCATTGTCAACACAGTGTCAAGCCAACACGATTTCTTGATCAGCAAAAATATAAATTAATGAATCAAGGAACTTCAATTTGTCATTTTTTTTCAGACTCCAATATATAAAATATTTTTAAAAAATCTGTAAATTTAACAGTTAATGAACCACAACATGTATTCATACTGTGCTGAGCATAATATATATATAGCCATGATGTTGTAATTGATGCAGTATGTGGTCTGGCATTGTCATGTTGGAAAATGCAAGGTCTTCCCTGGAAGAGACAACATCTGGATGGGAGCATATGTTGTTCTAGAACTTGGATATACCTTTCAGCATTTATGCCTTTCCAGATGTGTAAGCTGCCCATGCCACACACACTCATGCAACCCCATACCATCAGAGATGCAGGCTTCTGAACCTGCATGGATTGTGTTCACCTACAATGTTTTCTGAAAGTATTCCTGAGCCCATGCTGTGTTTTCCATTGCAGTAGCATTCCTGTATGTTATGCAGTGTCTTCTAAGGGCCCGAAGATCACAGGCATCCAGTATGGTATTCCGGCCTCGACCCTTATGCACAAAGATTGTTCAAGATTCTCTGAATCTTTTGATGATATTATGCACTGTAGATGATGCTAACTTTAAACTCTTTGCAATTTTTCTCTGAGAAACAGGCGTTTTCTCTGAGGCGTTTCAAACTGTGAGTTGTAGTTGCATGAGTGCGTGTGGCACAGAGAGCTTACACATCTGGAAAGGCACCCAAGTTCAAGAACAACATACGCTCCCATCCAGACGTTGTCTCTTTCAGGGAAGACCTTGTCTTTTCCAACATGACAATGCCAGTCCACATGCTGCATAAGTTATAACATCATAGCTGTGTAGAAGGAGGATCTGGGTACTGAAATGGACAGTCTGCTGTCCAGATATTTCACCCATAGAAAACATTTGACACATAATAAAGAGGAAGATGCGACAAAGAATTAGACAAGAATGGGACAACATTCCTATTCTGAATCTTGAGCAACTTATCCCTCAGTCCCCCGACGTTTGCAGACTTATATATATATATATCAATTATAATGCTGTCAAATAATGCTGTATATATATATATATATATATATATATATATATATACTCACTGTAAAAAGAATTGTTGGTTTTTGTTGGTTTAACTTAAAAAAGTAAGTAACCGGGTTGCCTTAAAATTTTGAGTTTATTGAAATAAAAAATTTGAGTTGATACAATGGAGGAAATTTGTTTAAAGGTCCCATTCTCCACGTGTTTTCGAAGCTTTGATTATGTTTACAGTGTGCATTATAACATGAGTTCATGTTTCGTGTGTAAAAAAACACCGTATTTTTCACACAATTTACTTATCTGTACAGCGCTGTTTCCTCTGTCCTAAAAACGGCCTGATGATTTCCTTGTTCTTTGAAGTCCCTCCTTCAGAAATACGTAACGAGTTCTGATTGGGCCAGCGCTTCCCGTGTTGTGATTGGACAGCAGCTTAGTGCACTTTGCCCGGAAAGGTCCCGCCTCTTACCATGACGGGGAGATGCAAGCGCTGAATGCACGCTCTTCTCCACGTGGGAGACCAACAAGACCACACCCCCTTTTTTGCGTGTTCTTGTGGGCGGAGGGTTAGTCAACAGACGGTTCTAGTAACGTCATTACATCCCTGCACTTGCTGCTGTAGTCCAAACCGGCCGTTCGCTTTAGGCTTTGAAGGGAACTTCTGTTAAATAAAATATTTCGTTTGGCATTGAACTTTGAGCTTTTTAATTTTACAGGTATTATTTATGCTCTAACAGCAACATTACACACTAACTAAAGTTTGAAGGATGGAATCGCGAAGAACAGGACCTTTAATAAATAGAAACTCAAAATATTATTGTATCTGAACCACATAAAAAATTAGGTAAATCATGAAAATAGCACTATTTGGCATGTTTCACTGTGTCATCAGAAATAAAACACACACAATTACCCAATATGCGTACAAAATCTTTTAATAATATTTTAATAAAGGTTGTCGAATCTCAAAAACTTTTCATTGTATTAACTCAAAATTTTAATTTCAATGAACTCAAAATTTTAAGGCAACCAGGTAACTTTTTTTCTAAATAATCTTTTACAATATATATATATAATATATATATACATATGGCGTAAGCTTTAGCTAGTTTTCATAGAAAGGTCATAAAATTGTCTTAGCTACAATATTGCACATGCCTTGGAATAGTGTTAAATATCATAATTCTATTTTTAAAATAAGGTTGTTTTTATTTCGTCCCATCCATTTATGTGGAAATAATATACTTTTAATATTATTAATATCGTCAAAAATATCAAATAGGAAAGACAGTTATGAGCATGTTCCAATCCTTTCAAAACATTCCCGTCATTTGACGTAACCCAGAATAATCGGGAACTACATTTCCCAGACTTCCTTTAAAAACGGTTCCTTTATTGGACCGTTATGCTTTCCGTACACTCGTCACGGGGTTGCTTATGATTGTTAGTCATGGGGAAGCAGTGTTCGCAGTAGATTTCCAGTTAACAGGTTTAATGTATGTATAACTGTCAAAGTTGACATGGCCAACATCACGAAGAAAGTGTCATGGTCTGGCCGAGGCGATGATCGCGGAGAGAGAACACCACTGCTGAACGGAGCCGAGGATGGGAAATACAACAGACAGGTAGCAGACAGGCCATGCAGACTGCAAAAAAAGACATATATTGAACTCACATTCAATCTAAAATATGGTTTGGCTTCTGCTTATATGAATTGGTTGCTCTGCTGATTAAACACCGCATGCTTTAAGCATGCAGACGCAGACAGCATGATATTATTAGTACACTTCGCAACTTCATGTCATTCCACAGTGTTGAAACGAAAACAAAATAACGTTAGCTATTTTTGAACCTGTTATTACAGGGTAAATCCTTGTTGTGTTACTTTGTTGTGTTACTTGTAAATCCGTGTAAAGTCCTTTTATTTCTGCCTAATGACATGTTTTATGGTGTTTTGCAACTCTGGATATGTGGATTTTTAACTTCCCATTTCTTTTAAACTCTCTTTTTCTGCTGAGAAACTGTAAACACCTGTGATCCATTGACCTGCATTGTGTGTTTGGTTCAGTCCTGTTTGTGACCTTGTTTTCCTGAGCTGTAATCATCTACCAAGATAGATTTTTGTCTGGGCCACAACTAGAAATGATGGCTTCCCTCACTGTCTTATGCAGTGGGCTTCATACATTGATCTTGTCATGTGGGCCCTTAGAAAAACTAAAAAAAATTTTTTATATAATACAAATTAACTATATATATATATATATATATATATATATATATATATATATATATATATATATATATATATATATATATATATATATATATAGTTAATGTAGATTAATGGAGACTCTTCATAAGTGTAATGTGTTTGGTTCATAGTTATCTGGGGGAGGTATATTTCACATAGGCAGGCTGAGCACTGTGGACCTTGAGGAGGAAATCTCACCCGAAGAGGTAAAATCAGTTTTTACATCAGTTAACTTTTTATTAATTAAAAAAAAAAAAAAACAGTTCAACTCAAAGGTCACTTAAAAAAAATCAAGGTTTTTTTTTCTTTTTCATCCACATGAGTTTGGTCTAAATCGCTTCTAAAATAAGCCTTTGTTGGCTGGAGACTCAGGAAAAAGCTTGATTTAATTTGAATTGTTTGATGACATGTTTCCGATGTGCTGGCATGAGGTCGAGTTTGCTCATGGCTGCAAAGAGTTGATGTAGCTAAATAAAGTAATGTGCTATTCTGATTGCATGAGCATAGAATGACTGTATATGGGCTTGATGAATTTCAGGCGTGCAACTCTAAATCTGCTTTTTTTTACCCAAATCACACAGGACTTTGTGAGAAGTCGACCGAAGGAAATCCCTCACAACGAAAAGCTGCTGTCCCTCAAATTTGAGGTAATTGAATCTAGATCTGACCTTCAACTGCCCTCTTCTCTTTCAATTGAGTGTCTGTTAGGAATTCTCTGAAGAATCTGTAGTTTTTCTGTAAATGAGCTTAAAATGCATTAAAATGAATAAATAGTTCTGTCTTTGAAGAACTATGATATAAAATGTCACACATATGCTTTTTGTATTTTAGAGTCTTGATTATGATAACAGTGAGAATCAGTTGTTCCTGGAGGAAGAGAGACGGATGAGTCACATGGTCAGTAGAGCCACTAGAGATTTTCTTTTATAGAGGTGGAGATGGCAAACTCTGGGTCTGTGTCTTTGGAAAAATCTTAGCGGTTAACTTGAGTCATATGCTGTTAAAATCTTAATGTTCGATTGAGACTGAAATGAATGTTTAGTTTACAGACTGTCCCAAAATTGAGTCTTATGAGTGTTTCACACACTTAAAAAAAAAAATGTAGGTCTACGTACACATGCTGTATCAACTCGACCCCTGAACACTAAATTTTATTCAGTCACATAATTATTTTTTAATAATTAATATATTACTAAATTAATGCATGAAACTCACAGCACAACATATAAAAAAATGTCATGGTAATCTCCAAGTACCGCTTGATCCATGATGAATATGCCATGCAATCATTTTTAAGATTTGCAGAACGACACTTACTGATAATTTAATGATAATATAAGATAATGTTCATTGTACTGACAGAACAGACTTTGCTGTGCAACAGGAAATTTTTCTAGCCATTGCATATTAACATGGATTGTTTTTTTCTCTGAACCATAGGGTTTCAGATGTCTGGAGATCAGGCGATGGGTGATCTGTGGTCTTATTGGGTTCTTCACTGGTCTCATTGCATGCATTATAGATATTGCAGTTGAGAATCTTGCTGACCTCAAGTACTCTGTAGTCAAACAGAGTATCCTTTTTCTGTCTGTTGTGTTTTACAATATTCTTATATGATCTGTTTCTCTCGTAATGCCATCGAAATGAGCTCATGCAATCATTTACATGTGTAATATAGATGTTTGTGTAATCCATTTCCTTTGGGACTACATGAATAATTTGGCCATAATGGTATTATGCAGTAATTTAGCTCAGTAAGTAATATTTTTAATACAATGTTACAATACAGTCTGATATGTGATGTGGTGGTCCATCCATGTATACAAGATTAAATCATTTTCCCTTTCTTTGCAGAAATGACTACAATTGCTAAATTTATGTTTTTGAAGCAATCAATTAAAACAAAAAAAAGCTTTTTTATGAAAAGGCTTAATTTAATTGCATGGCTTAATTTATTTTCCTCAGTTTAATTAAGTGTCATTGTGCATCATGTATTTCTTATTGGCTTCAGAGTTTCGTTAACCAGATGTTCAGACATTGAGAAATTCACAGAGCTCGGAGGCCTGTCCATCTCTCTTATACTGTGGGCAGTGCTGAACTCTGCTTTCGTGATGGTTGGTGCTATTGCTGTTGCTTTTATTGAGGTGAGTGTGTTTTATCAGATATTTGTCTGACTTGCAGTATGCCTCTCTTCTCTACAATGCTTTCAAGCAGAGAACAGAACTTGGCTGTGTTTGCAATTGCATACTAGAACACTAATTCACTTATTGAATCAGATTTATTTATTTTTTTAACCAAAATAGTTTTTATTTTATTTTTGAGAAGTGTAACTTTTTTCTTAAAAGAAATACTTTTATGCAGCAAGGATGCATTAAATGGCTCAAAAGTGACTAACAAAAGATTTTACCAATTAAATGCTGTTTTAATATTGAATTATGGTTCCCAGAAATGTATTGATAATAATAAGTAATGTTTATTATCAGTATATTAGACAGATTCTTTAACAATAATGTGACACAGGAGACGGGAGTAATGAAGTTGAAAATTCACCTTTGCCAATCACAGGAATAAGTAGCATTTTAAAATATATTACGTTAGAAACAAGTTAGTTTAAATTGTCAAAATTTCACAATATTGCTGATTTATCAGAATTGTTATACTGGATATCAGATGAATGCTGCCTTGGTGATTATAAGAGACTACTTTAAAAAAATATGTACTGACACCAAACGTTTGAATGATGGCATACATTTGTATACTATGTAGATTTGCTAGTAAAATATTATTTAACTTCGATTATTGTTTAAAATTCAGTCTTCTCATTTTCCCTCAGCCCATTGCTGCAGGAAGTGGAATCCCTCAGATAAAATGCTACCTGAATGGAGTGAAGATCCCTCGTGTTGTTCGACTAAAGGTGATGTTTCTAATAGCTTAAGCTTAAAAGCTTAAAAACCAAAGGTTGCAGGTTCGATTCTCGGGGAGTTGAGTGAACTCTTCCACCCTCAATAACTTTTGAGCAAGGCACCTGACCCCAATCACTCCCCAGGCACCGCACCAAATGGCTGCCCACTGCTCTGTGTGTGTCCACAATTTGCCGTGTGTGTTCACTAACTAACTTGGGTTAAATGCAGAGGACAAATTCTGAGTATGGGTTACCATACTTAGCCTTCACATCACTTTCACTCTCTCTCTTTTTTTTAAAGCAATATCTGACACTTTTCTCCTTCCATGTCCACAGACTCTGGTGGTAAAGGTCTTTGGTGTGATCTGCTCAGTAGCTGGAGGTCTTGCTGTTGGAAAGGTACAATAGAAAATCAGTCAATTGGGGTTAATGGGACTTAAATTCAGGCTTAACGGACTCAACATCTGCTGTTCTCTCACAGGAAGGGCCCATGATTCACTCAGGAGCAGTGGTGGCTGCAGGAGTTTCTCAAGGCAGAAGCACGTCACTAAAAAAAGATTTTAAGGTCAGTTTTCTGTACTATTGAGTCTGCTTCAACCTTACAGTGATCATGGAGCCTGACTGCGAGTTTCTGTTCCTGTAGATGTTCGAGTATTTCCGCAGGGACACAGAAAAGAGAGATTTTGTCTCGGCAGGAGCAGCTGCTGGAGTCTCCGCTGCCTTTGGAGCCCCTGTTGGTGAGACTCGTAGAAATCTTTTTTTTTTTTTCAGATAGAAGCAAGTCAATAACACATTATCGTTCAAGCATATTAAAAAACCTTATATACACAGAATTGTTAAAGTGAAAATACACAATGTGATCATCTGAATAAAAGCTAAAACTGCCCTGGAATGATTTTGGTTCTGATTGATTGTTAGGATCATCTTTGATTTATTGTGTTTTTGGCACAGGTGGGGTTCTGTTCAGTTTAGAGGAAGGCGCGTCTTTTTGGAACCAGATGTTGACTTGGAGAATTGTGAGTGATTGTAAATAATAGTTTGGCTCCTCATTTAAGAGCACTATTTCACTCACTCAGGTTGAAGATTAACTGCTTGAACCTCTCATCCTCCTTTGTTTTTGATCTAGTTCTTTGCTTCGATGGTCTCCTCCTTCACACTGAACTTTTTCCAGAGTATTAACCATGGGAAGCCTGGACAACTCTCCAGCCCCGGTCTCATTAACTTTGGACGATTTGACGGTGATGTAAGTCCTGTATCTTTCTCCCTAAGTTACTCTGAAAATCTGTTTAAGTGGAATTGACTCTTAAAGCTTTCAAAAATATCACAGGAAAAAAAACATCAGCATTTTTTGGTATAGCTATATTAAATTTAATGTGTGTGTGTGTGTGTTTTTTTTTTTTTAGACTGTACAATATAATTTATATGAAATTCCTCTCTTCATTATCATGGGAGCTTTAGGTAAGGGGAACACTTTGTCTGTGCATAAAACATCTTAATAATTTTGTTTACCAAATTAAAATTAGTAGTAATTTTTCTGGTTTTCTTTCATTTTCCAGGAGGGCTGCTTGGGGCATTGTTCAATTTACTCAATAATTGGCTAACAATTTTCAGAATAAGGTAGGATCGTAAGCTATTGAATATAAAAGATCATGGGTAATATGTCTTGCATTCATTCGGGGGAAACATATTTGAAAATCAAGAACTTGTATAATGGAAAAATGTTATTGGTGCCACAAAGTATCTAGTTCCTTTATATATGCCACAAAAGTCACTTTTGCAGTAACTTGACAATAGGTTAGAGTAGGTGTAATCATTGAATGTAAGTAATTGTGTATAATTTAGAAGAAGCAGTTTGGCTATGTATGTCGTGTGCCCAACAATTTTCCAGGTTATGCCCTCATGTCAAATTTAGGCCAAAAAGTAAAGGAAGAGAATTTCTAAACTTGTTCAGAGTTTAATAGAGTCTGAGAAGGACTGATCCTGAAAACACAAAATGTTAAAGCGATACTTCACCCAAAAATGAAAATGTGATGTTTATCTGCTTACCCCCAGGGCATCCAAGATGTGGGTGTGTTTGTTTCTTCAGTAGAACACAAAGATTTTTAACTCCAACTTGCTGTCAATGGGGTGTTTTTCTATGTGAGCCACTATGAGAGTAAAAACACATAGACATACGTATCCATATTAAACTCTGCGGCTTGTGATGATAAATTGATGTCTTAAGACAAAACGATCGTTTTCTGCAAGAAACCCAACAGTATTTAAGCTATTTTTTTACCTTATAGCAGACAAATCTCATCCAGTATTCACAGTGCTTCCGCCGGAGAAGGTCAAAATCTGGAGCGATCATAAATATATATTTATAGAAACCTCATTAGTGCCTTCACGGATTGGTTGAATGAGGCATCTATGCACACATATCTATGAGTGCACCATTGTTTTGACCTTCTCCTGCATTGGAACATTGGGAATACTGGATGAGATTCGTCTGATACGAGGTTAAAAAAATACCATAAATTCTGTTGGGTTTTTCGCAGAAACTGATCGTTTCGTGTTTTAAGACATCAATGTGTCGGGTTTAATGTGGATTTGTATGTCATGTATGTGTTTTTTACTCTCAAAGTGGCTCTTATAGAAAAACACCCCAATGACATGCATTATACGGCAAAAATCTTCATTTGTGTTCTACTGAAGAAACAAACACACCTACATCTTGGATGCCCTGGGGGTAATACAGATCAACATAAAACTTTCCTTTTTGGGTGAACTATCCCTTAAGTAAATATAATATTTGAGAATATTACATTTAACAAACCTTTTATTTTGAAATATGTCAGCTTTATTTTTTACACTGCCATTCAAAAGCTTGGGGTCAGTAAGAGCAGTCAGTTGTTTAGTTTTTTTAAAGAATTTAATACTTTTATTCTGCAGGATGCATAAAATTGTTCAGAAGTGAAAGTATCTGTTTCCATTGCCCTGTATATTTACACAATTGGCATTTGTTTGCTTTGTTGTTGTTGTATTTTTGGTGAAATTTGAAAATATTCGCTTTACGTTTGAATGAAAACTCTGCTAGTGAATTTACAAAAGTTAAAAAAGTTTCTTATTTTTTTATATAAATGCAATTCCATCCATCCATCCATCCATCCATCCATCCATCCATCCATCCATCCATCCATCCATCCATCCATCCATCCATCCATCCATCCATCCATCCATCCATCCATCCATCCATCCATCCATCCATCCATCCATCCATCCATCCATCCATCGGCCTGTGAGATTTGAACAGGTTGTGTTATGTCTCAGGTACATTCACCGGCCCTGCCTGCAGGTAATGGAGGCTATGCTGGTTGCAGCGGTGACCGCCACAGTTTCCTTTGCTATGATCTATTTCTCCAATGACTGCCAGCCATTGGGACCAGACCACACTGAGGAATATCCTCTGCAGGTGTTTATGTACTTACTGAGCTTTCAAAAATACTTAGTTGAACTGATCTTAGACCAGAATATAGTCTGAAATGACAAAAGAACCATGATTTGTTATACTGTTCATTTACAGCTCTTCTGTGCTGATGGTGAATATAATTCCATGGCCAAAGCCTTCTTCAACACACCTGAGCGGAGTGTGAGGAGTCTCTTCCACAACCCTCCAGGTGTGTCTCTGTGCAGGTGTGGTTGGGTGTGGACAGCCTTGAGAATGTGTGTGAACATCTTATCAGGCTATTATTTAAAACATCAAGCCTGATTGTTGTTGCAACACTTCTTGAATTATGTGGTGTCTCTGCATGTTTTTTGTGTATGTGTGTGTTTGCATGTATCTGCCAAGATTTTAAGCAGATTTAGAGTTACAAGCTGGAAGCAGGCCAGCTCACAGGCAGCTAAAATCTTCCTACGCTCACGAGAGAAGCCATCTTTGATTACTTTCACAGAGTGCTTCAAGTGCACAATAGTCAGTATGCAGTCATTGGACTAAACAAAAAGAATCACAACATACAAAATGGCTAGGTTTATAATGAGCAAGTTGGCAATGCTTCAGAATGTAATTTGATTATTTTATCACTATTACTTCATATGGTTTTTTTAATATTACTTTATGGCTTGTGGCCTTATGGTGCCCCCTAGAGCCGGAGTCCCGATAGTATGCATAAGAGACCCTATTATATCTCATCTCTCTCTCTCTCTCTCTCTCTCTCTCTCTCTCTCTCTCTCTCTCTCTCTCTCTCTCTCTCTCTCGCTCTCTCTCTCTCTCTCTCTCTCTCTCTCTCTCTCTCTCGCTCTCGCTCTCGCTCTCGCTCTCGCTCTCGCTCTCGCTCTCTCGCTCTCTCGCTCTCTCGCTCTCTCGCTCTCTCTCGCTCTCTCGCTCTCTCGCTCTCTCTCTCAGTCTAAAAATGCTGGTATGTATGTAATGTAAATGTAAATATGGGTACCCTATTTAAGTTTTAGTGAAGTCAAGAGTGGTCATTGAATTAAAAATGTGCTTTATTTTGAATGGAGATGGGGTTTTGGAGGGGCATTGGTGAATATAGGCGAAACAGGGAATCTGGTGTTTAATTGGTAAAATGTAATGAATTTACTCTCAGGAACATACAACCCTGTGACTTTGGGGCTCTTCACTTTGACCTATTTCCTCCTGGCTGTCTGGACGTATGGTTTGACCGTGTCAGCTGGAGTGTTCATCCCCTCTCTGCTCATTGGAGCAGCCTGGGGGCGACTCTTTGGGATTCTTTTGTCTGTCATCACTTCTAGCCAACCAGTAAGTACAACTTTACCCATCTCGGCACCTTTTTTAAATTATAGCTACATTTGCAATTAATCTTAAACCGCACATATGAGAAAAATAGCACAGCTAATCTTTCTTCATATTTTGGCTCTGTGTTGTTGACATTTTCTAATCTGATAGATTTGGGCGGATCCTGGAAAATATGCTCTGATAGGTGCTGCGGCTCAGCTTGGTGAGTTATTGATGTTTTAGCATCATGTGCATTTCAACTAGACATTCTTTAAGGAAATGCAGCCGGAATGCAGTCTTGTGGTGGTTTATAATAGTGCTCCCTGCACTTTTGTGAAAGAAGTACGTGTCTGTTTTTTGTGTTAATCTGACAGGTGGCATTGTCAGAATGACTCTCAGTCTCACGGTAATCCTGATAGAAGCCACCGGGAACGTGACCTATGGCTTTCCCATCATGCTTGTGCTGATGACTGCCAAAATTGTGGGGGATTACTTTGTAGAGGTGAAAAGCTAAATATCTAGCATGGTTGTTTTTGTCTCTTGTGAAGTGGTGATTTGTCTTTCCAGTAGTTTTTGGTCTTTTTGTAAAGGGTGTCATACATAGAGCATTAGTCAGTTATGCATGTCATTTATGTTTTGTGCTGTTAGAGCATGAAGCGTGTGTCAGTTTGTCTGACTGGTTTTTGTTGTTTATAGGGCCTGTATGACATCCATATTAAGCTGCAGAGTGTTCCTTTCCTCCACTGGGAGGCTCCTGCTACTTCTCATTGGCTGACAGCTAGGTAACCACATCTTTCAGTCTTACATACCGAATGATGCTTTTATCTTTTTGATACACTAGGGTTTTGCTGATAGACAATAGTATTGTGTATCAATGATAGCCTTAGGTATCAATGATTACAAATATTGCCAAGACAATAATTGGCTTGTTTTGCCATAAATTGATTAAATTATGGTTCACTGTGTAGGATTTTTGCAGTAAAATATCCAAAAACCACTAGACCAGTGTTATCCCAAATGTTTCCAACTATTTGTAATTTGTGAGAAATTGCTATTTTAATCAAGGAACCAATTAAAATGTCTCACTTAAATGTATCTAATATGATAAACAGAGCTGCATTACCTTATAATCACGACCGGAAAAGCAGAAATGCCGCCTGCGACTGTGTCCCATCATAATAAAAGTCCCAATACTCGCGAGGCGTGTGTTTGCGCAACAATCACTCCAGCGGCCTTGCTCAGCTCCACAACACTCGGTACTGCTCTTCATACTACAGTAACGTTTTTAACCGCATCCATGAACTTGATTTCTACCCAAGTCCTATCCTGATTCTTTTCCACTGGCTGTGAGGTGAAAACCACGTCCCAAGATTCTGCGCCTAAACTTTAACGTTTTGAATAGGCAATCTGTAGCGGATGGAAAAGTTGCATAGTGTAGCTTTAAATAATAATAATAATAATTATTATTATTATTTTAAGGCTATTATTATTATTATTAAATTAATTCTAGGACCTACAATTAATTTTCCTTTCCTAATTTCATTACGAAATCACCACATTACCACATGTGCGACATCACCGACTCACAATTAAAAAAAAAAAAAACTACAAAACTATATCACATTAAAATTGAATTGCAAGGTAATCTATTCACACATTTTCAAGCTCTTGTTATAAAAGAGATGCACGTTTCTTATAAAGTCGTTTAAACCAAGATGAAAACAGCATAGATATTATATATAGATATTATTGTTTCCATAACACAATACCAAAACATTTCATGACACAAATAACAATGCAATTGCAAATTAACCATAATTATTATAATAATATCACTAAAATTATATCGTCCTAATAACTGCTTAGGTCGGAACACAGCACAAGCCAGTCATCTGTGAAAATCAAAAGCAGCTTCAAAATGTGCAAAATGCAAAAATGTGTTCAGACAGTTTTGTTTCACCTTAAGGGAATAAGTGAAGTTTACATTCATGATCTTAAGCATAAACCGATCATCTTGGCTAGATTTTTGCTCCTTACCCTGATTTTTCCCTGGCATGTAAACACATTAACCTGCATTATTTGGGCTTATTGAAGTGCGCATATGTGATCGGATATATAAAGCGTCTTATTAAACACATTTAGACAGAGCATTGGCCCAAACAGAAAAACGTATCAGCTGATGAGATAACAAAACATGTCAAATATCTACTGTCCTTGGCAATATATATTATATACAACATATACAGCTACTAATCTAGTGCAGTATTGTTGTAATCAACTAAAACTATTCAAAATGTTTTCATTAATTGAATTTAAGCTAAAATAAAATGAAACGTAATATTAAATAAAAACAATGCTTTGGCAACTAACTGAAATGAAAATACTAAAAGTAAAACTGTAATAAATGTATAAATAAAGCTGAATAACAATAATGGACATAACAAATTGACTATAACTTAATGTAAAAGTAAAAGCTATAATATCAAAATATTAATACATACTACAATATTATATAATTAATGCTCAAATAACATATAGTGAATGTGTTCACCACAGGGAGGTCATGAGCTCTCCAGTCACCTGCTTTAACAGAGTGGAGAAGGTCGGAACAATTGTGGACGTTCTTAGCAACACATCCACCAATCACAACGGCTTCCCAGTGGTCACCCATACTACTGGGCATGATGAGGTGACATATCCATGAACATATGACATCAGATCCCGTTACTCCTTGTATTCTCCAGATTCAATAAAGACCTGTCTTCTTCCCACAGCCGGGCAAAATCTGTGGGCTTATTCTCCGCTCTCAGCTTATTGTTCTTCTCAAACATAAGGTGTGTAAAAATTGTATTATAATGGCTTTATTATGACATTATTCTATAGGCACTACTGTTACTATGGCAAATTCTGTCTGTGTCTCAGGTATTTGTGGAGAGGGCGTCTTCACGTCTCATCCAAAGGAAGCTACAGCTGAAGGACTTCAGAGATGCATATCCGCGTTTCCCCCCTATTCAGTCCATCCACGTCTCTCAGGACGAGAGAGAGTGCATGATGGACCTCACTGAGTTCATGAACCCAACCCCATATACTGTGCCTCAGGTCAGTTAACTTAAGTAACTTGCATTGTAGCATATTCTGGCCAAGAACCGCCCACAGACTAACGGCGTGTCCACACTTGACGTCTTTTTTGAAGCTGCCAGCATCTGTTTTACATTATAATCCTATGGAGTAAACTGTTTTCAAAAAAGTTGAGTGCCAACGCCGACGTCTTTTGCTGCAACTTAGCGTGTCTGTTCTGCAGCTCAGAGTTAAAAAGAGAAAAAAGTTCAACTTCTCTGATAAAAATGCCTTACGTCAAGCTCCTTTTTGACAGCTGAGCAATGACAAGCGAGCAACAAGACCTGACTTAGTTTCATAACAACAAGCAAAATGGAGAAGGTGCTGGTAGATCGCCTAATTATTCTAGTGTCGGCGCAAACCACTCATCGTCAAATCTGAGCTCATGGACTAAATTAGGCTCCATACTGTTTTCTTTTCCTTTTATAATGTTGTGCATTCACAAATGTTGTGAACTAGGGCTGTGCAATATATTGAAATATCGCAAATGTATATAGCGCAATATGCATATCGCAATGGCATGCAATATCTGAATGATTTTAATAGGTTACTTCAACGTTGTGAAAAGTGTGTTTTAGGTTGACACGTATAGCAGAGAATCGACTAGGCACACGACTTACTTATGTGGCTTGCTTGATGTTAAAAAGAGTTATTAAAGGCAATAACTTGCGAAAAGCAACCCCTTGCAGTCACACACACACGGACACACCACCTCTCTGAAAGCGTGTGATCAATTTCAGTTCTATTTCGTGTCTTGTTACACACTCAAAACTGTCAACACCCACAGTTATGTCAAAATGGCTGTCTTGATGAGTATTCATGTAAACTGAGTCGGTTATGCTTTAAGTGAACAATATCAGTCGGGGAAAGAAACCGAATGCGTGCATTAGCTCTTAAAGTGACAGTTTGCTAAAACAGTAAACCTGCCTCTGTCTGTCAAACAACAAGAGAACAAGAGTAAATCACTCAGTCATCTAGGCTGAATAACCTATATATATTCATATGACTACTGTTTTTATTTTTAATAACAAAGATAAATGAAAATAACAAAAATAATCGTCCACCCCTGGTTCAGGAGTCTTTGTTAACCTGGATGTTCTTGATGGTAAGTTTTAGGTTGACATAACGATATATTACCAGGTCAAGCAAAGAGTTTTTGGTATTTAAATATTTGCATTTCATTTTTTGTTTGTTTACATTGTTAAAATTATCTTGTCAGATTTATGATTTTTTTTTTTTTGCTAAAACACTGCTGGTCACTTTAAGAAGTTGCAGCGATGCTTTCTTTTTCCAGAAAGAATGTGAAACACAAATAATATTATTCTCATTTTTTAAATACTTTGAAAAATATATAATTTAAATGGATCGTACACACTAATTGCAATATTGATCGCATGTCGAATATCGCTTTATTTATCAAGATATCGCATTTTTCTTCACTATCGCACAGCCCTATTGTGAATCCACATTCTCCTCCCTGTTAATTTCAAAAGCCAACGCAAGAGCCAACTTTCTCTTTCTTGACATTTTGTATCTGTATCACACAGTACTCTTTGCGGCTGTTGTTATAGAAACAAAAGATGCCCTCGGCTGCTATTTGGAACCAAACGTGGATTTTGTTATTTATTTTTAAATTAAAAAACAAAAAACACTAAAACAGTGCTCTTGTCAAAAAAAGATGTTAAGTGTGAACACAGCCTGAAACCTGACTTCAATGTAAAGCAGCCAATTATAGTTTTTGTTTTTTTGCATGCCATTTAGGGGCAAATTTATCTGAAATTGAAAAAAAAAAAACTAAATAACAAATTGAGGTTGAGACTGGAACCTCGGCAGTTTAAGGCTTATTGGAAACATGGAATTATGCCGTGTCCAAGCTTTAAAAGGATAGTTCTCCCAAAAATTAAAATGTGATGTTTATCTGCTTACCCCCAGTGCACCCAAGATGTAGGTGTGTTTGTTTCTTCAGTAGAACACAAAAGATTTTTGAAAGATTTTTAACTTTAACCGTTGCAGCCTGCCAGTCATAATGCATTTGAATGGGTAACAACTCTGAGAGTAAAACAAAAAACATGCTTAGACAACATGCACAAAAACCCTGCTGCTCATGACGACATATTGATGTCTTAAGACATTAACCGATTGGTTTCTGTGAGAAACCCAACATTATTTGTGTTATGTTTTTACCTCATATCCAAAACTAATCTCATCTAGTATTCCCATCCATCATTACTTCCGGTCAAATGGCATGATCATATTTATATATATATATATATATATATTAGGGGTGTAACGATACGCGTATTCGTATTGAACCGTTCGGTACGAGGCTTTCGGTTCGGTACGCGGTACGCATTATGTACAGAACGGTTCTTGGACGAATTAATTAGATTTGGAAAATAAAAAAGTGTGTGAAATATAATAATATGCGTTCAACAAGGTAGCCCAATAACCAAAACGATATAACAGGCAATGCCCCTGACACCGCCGAAGTGAAAGAAAAAAACAAAAAACAAATATGTTTTAGGCTGCTCAGTCAGGTCCTCGCTTATAGTAGGCTACGCGCTGAATGCTCGTGGCAAAATGGCTATTGCATTTAACAAACCAGAAATAGAAGATCCTCCAATAACCAACAGGTCTGGTGTTTGGGTGAACTTTGGATTCTTTGTAAGCTATGATGGTGTTGGCAAGAGTGATGGATTAAAAAACAACGCTCTGTCGCATTTGCTGATGGTACCGCAGCGGGAATAATTCATGTCATGTCAATCAACTCATTTACGCCGACAACAAAACGATTAAAAGGAGAAACCGCCACAAACTATCCCACAAACTATCCCCGCAGCATTTAGACAGACATTTCCAACTTATTCAAATGGCAAAAGACATCACCGTGGCGAGTGGTCCATTTATAGCCGCGGATATGAGACCTTACGCCCGTTTCACACATACTCCGTCTGCAGTGCCTGTGCGGTGCGTATTTTTTTCAGTACCCATGTTAACGGATGACAGCTTTCCTTTCACACTGCACGCGGATGCTGTCCGTCAGTCCGTTCCAGGAGCGTTGCGTCTGCAGCAGTGCACGGATCGTTTTCGTACCGAGTCTATTTTTTGCTGCGCTGCGTTTCTGCATTAAAGCGACAGAAGATCGTTCGCATTAAAATAAACATGTACTGACGCGAAAATCTAGTAATTTCACCACAGATGCATATCATTTAAAATATACTCTTGTTTCAAAGTCAACACATGGCTTTTTTTCTCAAGTAAAGCAACAAAACGACACCTTACCTGGCATTTAGGTAAAAAAATGTGCCATAATGGAGAGCACTCGTACTTTCTTGGAGGTGAAAAGCAAAGTTCTTTTTGACCTGCAGGATTTCTTTTAAAAGGGGTTAAAAACGAAAGAAAAGACGAGAGTCGGCTGTTTTTGAATAGACTATTGTAAGTTTCTAATTTAAAATGTTTGTGATTTAAGGCTATAAACTATGTTTAAATGTTTTGCCACTTGTGTGAGCTAAATCTAAAGTATATAAATATGAATAAATGAATTTAATAAAATGTTGTTTAAATGTAGTAGGCTACGTAACCTGACTTCTATTAAAGAGTAAACAAAGAGAATTTGAATTCTGACGAGCCATGTTCAGTAAAAACTTTTGGATTTAAAAAAATAATGAATAAATGCTGTGTGGTATGCAACAGTGGATCAGTTGCGGACTGCAAACGCAGCATATGTGAAAGCACTACAGGGCTTACGGATCCTGCAACGCACACGCAACACAACACGCACCGCACACGCACTGCAGACGGAGTATGTGTGAAACGGGCGTTACGCATCTAAAACATACCGAACCGTACCGAACCGAACCGTGACACCAGTGTATCGTATCGAACCGAACCGTGAATTTTGTGAACCGTTACACCCCTAATATATAATATATATATATATATATATATATATATATATATATATATACAGTGGTGGAAACGGCCGAATTTCACTGGGCGGACTGTAGTTTGGAATTATTTTTATTTATTTTTTGCACAGTTTAAGATACCTTCTAATTAAGTTGTCCTCAGGTTAAGTGATGGATTTGTGAACAGGGATCGTTTTGACAATGTTGTCATCTCAAAATCTTTTCAGTTTTTAGCACATCATTGTCATGTGAACCCATGAGCGTCGGAGGCTAATTAAAAAGTTGGTGGGTCCCAATAGCAGCTGGTGAAAAAATGTTAAAGGTGGGGCATTTTTTTTGTGGGGGGTTCTGGGGGTTCACCCCCAGAAAATGTATTATTTCGTAGATGTGATATCCTGCATTATGGTGCGTTTGAGGCCATATCTCTTGCCTATATGATAAAAGACCTCTGCCATAGAAATCAACAGTTTCACAGGTAGCCTAATGAAAATGAACAATTGCATGTTTATTATGCTCCGTGTCCAAATAGAAATAGTGCCGTTTACTAAACGATTGATTGGGCCAGACAAAATTACAGAAATCACTGAGCTATTTATCATGGCTATAGTGTAGGGTAAGATGCATGGCTTCAAGTTGACGCAAATTGATCAGAGGTTCGAATCCGTCTTTTGCCACACTGGCTCTACTAGCCTACCTTTTCCCATCACATATCAGATCGGAAAGGCATTTATTTTCAATAAAAATTGAGAAAATTATTAAAAAAGGGGAAATAAAGCGTTTAACATGTGTTTAATAATAAGTGTTTCTAAACAGACGTGCTGAATTAGAGACGATAAAAGTGAGTGGGTCCAATATCATTGGTCTTAAAAAGTGGGTGGGTCTTGTTTTTCCACACACACACAATGGTTCCGACACCTCTGTGTGAACCCTAAAGTTACTATTTTCCATCATGCTAGAGATATTAAATGTTACTTGATTAAATAAATAAAATAATATATGCCCAAAATACTCCCTAAAGGGCTTATTTTTTCCTTTACTCCTATCACAATCAAACCTCACACAGTGAAAGGATACATGCATGAAAAGTAACATTTTTGTTTTCCAAGTTTCTTGGGAAAATCTATTTTAAATATGCAAATGAGCTCAACACTATGCCTAATTGACTTATGGCCAAGAAGCCCTAAAGGTACAAGTAGAAAAAACAGGGGCCAAATATCTAACACATTCATGTCCATTTAGTAAGTTAACCTATGCATAAACACGATACATTTGAAGTCACTTGCCACAATAGACATAAATTGACCTTAGGAATTGATTGCCCAATCTTGCCTCCATCTTTCTAAATTATTTTTTTTATTTGCAAACAAGCCTTACCTAATGACAGTCCCCCACAGATAACATCAGAAGAAGTCAGAATAGCCATCTTAGTCATTAGTAATGTGGTGAGATAACATTTTGGGCTGGTAGATTTACAAAAGATTGGGATTGTTGGTAAAATTATGAGATTACAGGCAGAAGTCATTCTTACCAACTAAATTATTCACTCTCACACAGAAGAGATGAAAAACCAGATAGACACAGTTTCCAGACATTCCAGCTCTTTAAAATAATTTTTCCAGACACCAAAACTGCTTCTCTTTTTGTAGTTAGCAATAATTTCAGACCAGGCAGGCCACACATCAGACTTCAAATTCTATTGGACCTAATTTCATTGCTAGACAACACTTTGATACCTTTTTTAGGGAGAAATGGAGAAGTGTAAAATATGTAATGAGTCATTCAGTGATGAAAACACATCAGTTGTTCTACGAGCAAAAGGCCGCAAATGTGTGAACCGTACCAGTGCTCAACGTGGAAGTAGCTTAGTGACAATTCCTGGAGACCGAGTACACATTGAATGCCGCCGCAGCTATTGTAAAGCAGAAAATACTGTACGTGATAATGTAATACAATCTTTGCAACAACCACAACTCAATTTTAATTTTCAAGAGCATTGCTTGTTCTGTGGACAACCAACTGAAATAGATAAGAAAAAGAAAAAGAGAGAGGAAATTGATATCTACCCAGTAAGAACAGGAGACTTACAGCAATGGTTGTACAGGTTTGCCACTTAAGGAAGGATGAATGGTCTGATACAGTTTTTGGGAGAATATCATCTGTCCATGACCCTCATGCAGCCGATGCAATGTACCACAACATATGCAACACTAATTTTCGAAATATGAAGAATATTCCGAGTCAGTTTTCTGTGAACCCTGGCAACAAACCCAAAAGATTCAAAGTCGGAAGACCTGAAGATTATGAGAGAACAACAGCATTCCTAAAAGTGGCAAACTTTTTAGAAGAATACAATGATGAACAAATTACTATTTAAGACCTTATGGTAAAGATGACAGAGAACTTGTAAAACACAGGTTGTGAACCATATTCTTAGTCTGACAAGCCAGACCCACATCAAGATGTTTTGGTCTGGAAACTCACCATAGACAGGGCTCAATCCGAGGGGCGGGATAAATGGTTGTCTTTCAAACTCCCTCTGCACGCGATAGGATAGCGCTACACCAACCAGAGCAACGAAGGTGAAACCGAGCTTGTTGATAGATTAAACATTCACTGTATCCGGTCGGCTAAACTCTGAACACATCTTCCCTTTTTAAGAATGACTTCAGTGCCGTTCTTTGTTCTTTTCTCAGAGGAAAGCTTAACTCCAAGTCTTCCAGAGTCACGGTCAAAGTTGATTCGAAAGACCACCACCGTTCGCCAGTTTCTGTGTTTACTAGAAGCACGCAAACGCAACTCGGCCGTCGTCATTATGGCCCCGCCTACCGACTCTATACACGATGTGATTGGCCCGTCCAGATTGAGAGGAATACAGCTCAGAAGGGTATTGAGAGTTCCTAGACGACACTTGCGGGCAGATTAAATTTACTGCCACTAGGGCGCGTCTACATTTCTAGGCTACCATATTCTGCAAAGTGGATGAAAAAAAATATGACTTTTTGATATTCAAAAAGTGGATGAAAATTAAAATAAAGGAACACTTTGGAGATAGTGTAATAATGACCGGCCTGGAAAATCAATGTGTGGTTACTTTGCGAGACACAATGCCTAAGTCAATTAGGCATAGTGTTGAGCTCATTTGCATATTTAAAATAGATTTTCCCAAGAAACTTGGAAAACAAAAATGTTACTTTCATGCATGTATCCTTTCACTGTGTGAGGTTTGATTGTGATAGCAGTAATAGAAAAAGTAAGCTCTAGGGAGTATTTTGGGCATATTCGATTAGTATATTGTTCATTTTCAAAGAAACTTCTAATACAAAATGTTTTACTTTTCATGTCGACTTTCATTGTGTAAAGTTTTATTGTGGTAGGAGTAAAGGAAAAAATAAGCCCATTTGGGTGTATTTTGGGCAAATTCAATTAGTGTATAGCTCATTTGCATAGTAAAATTCATTTTCAAAGAAACTTGTAAAACAAATAAAATTTATTTTCATGTGTACTTTCATTGTGTAAAGTTTCATTTAGATAGGAGTAAAGGAAAAAAATAGCCCCATTGGAGTCTATTGTTTGTTTGGCCTTACTGGCATACATCTCGGATTGATGAGAATTTAACATATTTCCTCAACTAGGATTTCTTAGGACTTTTAGTATGTTGTTCTGGGCACCTCATATAAATTATCTAAGCTGAAAAAATTATTTTACAATTAGTCTGTCATAAAACACTATTTTGCCTGGACTATTATGACTGGCAGGCTGCCACGGTTGGAGTTAAACATTTTAATTTGTGTTCTACTGAAGAAACAAACACACCTAGATGTTGGATTCCCTGGGGATAAGCAGATAAACATCACATTTTAATTTTTGGGAGAACTATCCCTTTAACCAGAATGCCACTGCCACAGTGTATTTTAGTGGTCGTGAGTATGTGGTTTAATCATGTGCGGTATTAACTGTTGTTTTTCATATTTGATTTTAGGAGACTTCACTCCCTCGTGTGTTTAAATTATTTCGGGCGCTAGGACTGAGACATCTAGTGGTTGTTGATAATGAGAACAGGGTAAGTGTATTAATATTGCACCTGTTTTATTCTGCTTCAGTTACTACCTTTAACTCACAGCTATGTTAAGGAATGAACAATATGTTGGTACTATATTAGAATTATTAATCAGTTATTAGATGATATTAGTATTTTATTATTTTATTTGTCAGTATCGTTTGGTATTAAATATTTAATTTAGCATGTTCGTTTCTTCTAGTTTTCATAGACTAGAAGAAACAAACGTCATATCTGCGTTATCCTCGGTTTCCAGTTTTATTTTGCAGAAGCACTTTAATTCTAGCAGTGTGCAACACACAGAGTAACTTCATAACATCATTTTAAACACACTTAATGTATCTAATACGATAAACAGACATACTCATGAGGTACATACATCATCAAAAGTTACATAGTGTAGCTTTAATTTATTTAAATTTATTATAGAGATCGTAATCAACTATGTTATATTCTATACTATTATGTATAATATATTACATAATTAGTATATAATTTAAATATCGGCCATTCATCTGTTATCTTTAATAACTTAAATTACTTACTAATTCCTTTTGTTTTGGATGTGAAGGTTGTGGGGCTGGTAACCAGGAAGGATCTTGCACGCTACCACATCGGTAAAGATGGCCTGGAGGAGCTTCACCTGGCTCAGACGTGATTGGCCGTCAAGTTCATCCTTGAGCCTGCCTTCAGAGCACCAGCTTTGGACCGTAATAACTCAGGGGCTGGTCAGAGTTTCTCTCATGTCAAAGATGCCAAACTCAAACCTACTACATGCATAATTCAGACATTCATTTTAAGGGCTCGATTATTTAAAAAAACAATTAATTTTTGCTCCTTTATCACAAAGTCAGTCATGCATTGATTTTTGCCTGTGGAAATACAGCGAATGAGCACATTATGTTAGTTCATAATGTTAGTTTTGCACTATGTTACTATTTATTACATTTATACTATTTTAGAGAAGATGAGCTTTTCAGGAGCCCTAACTAATCGTGCCTCTCCAAAAGCATCATTTTGTGTCACCGTACAAGTTTATCGTGGCTAGTTACCATTTGAGATATGTACATCAACGTGTATTGTCATGCCATGGATAATGTATATCGACATGACTGTGTCAGTATGCATTTTCTCTTTTTCAACAAGGTTTCATTTTTGCAGTGACAACAATTCCTGCATAATATTAATTATGAATACTTACTTGCTAATGCATAACAATTCTAGTAAAATGTTGTTAGCTCAAAGTAAGGTATTCATTATGAATGTGTTGGACAATTCAAGCAAGTTTCCTGATTTTTAGATTCCCCTTATCCCCATTTGTAGCATTAAGAGACATAATTGGCGATACCTTTATGTGCACTTAATACAGACTACTACATATATTGTTACAGTTAATATGGTTCATTACTTTTTTGTTTACCTCTTATTTAGGATTTTAAAATGTTTCTGTCTTGATTTACCAATTTTAATAGTATCAAATATTTTAGGGTAGATCAGGCCCTAAAATTAAATGCATAAATCCTATTTTTCACGTGGCAAGATTTGGTACGAGTTTAAAACTAGATAGTGGTTTTATGAAGTACATTTCCTATGAGCAGTTTGCCTGAATGTGAATTTTTCTGTCTTGAGCTGCATTTGTTTTCTGTGAAAATCTATACTTTGAAATGAACATATAAATCACAGTATTGAGCAGTGGAAGATTATGCTAAAATAATTGCCAAGCACTGATTGCAAGAAACGGTCTTTAACTGAACATCAGATGAAGCGTATAAACATGACATCTATTTTCTATGTGCTAAAAAACTTGCGTGCGAAGGTTGTACTCTTCGATGTTTCAATCCAACATTTTTTTGTTTTTATTGATTAATGATCTTTTGCTCTGCTGATCTCTACTTTTATATGTTTGTTGATTTGAAGGAAAAAAAAGTTGAGTTTTATAACCGTTTGAACTAATAAAGCTATTATTCAACATATGAACTCCTTGTGCCTCTTCAGTAATTCTCACAGATAATCATGGCTGATTTGGATTTTAAAAAAAAAATAGAATAGGACTGGCCCAAGACTGTATTCTTTTAAATGTGTATCTGTTAATTTTGTCAGCCTTAATTAATACACTAGCATATATATGGCTTCAAAACGAATATCATGGATTAATAAAAGCAAACATATTTCATGAAACTCCGCCCATGTTTAAATTTGTTAACGCAACACTACATGACAAAGCAGAATGTTATGTTTCAGATTTATCTTGGCATAATCATCCCAGATACTACACTGACACATTCTTATGAGGTATCTGAAAAAAGGTGTAAGTTGTGAACACGCAAAATGGAATTCTATGAGTAATGCTGCCAGGATGTCATTTAAGTTATCTTGTACGAATCCCGTGTTGATTCACCCTGTTCATTATAATAATTGCTGTCATGTGTGGCTAAAAATGTCTTATCTACAGTGATCTCTCTGGGTCTCTACAATGTTTCTCATGAGATGGAATTATAGGCTAATGTAATTACATAATATCTGGATGATAATTTTAAAAAATTATATTTACATACTTTATAATTATGTACATATATCTGACTTTGGCTGAATCATGAGTCTGGGTAACGTGTTTAACAGCAATAAATTGTAACCATTCACAGATATTTACTTTAATTGAATCATGCTCCGTTAAAAACAATATAAATATTTCCGCATAGAGCTTAAAAAGTGTCCATCTGCAGGACAGATGCCTGAGGGTTAAGATCAGTGTGCTCTAATCCATTTAGAGAACATCTAAATCTCCTTTTCTTAATCCTCTCAAATCAATAGGTGCCAGAATACATCTCTCGGGCATCAACAGCTAGAGCATTCAGTAGCTGTGTCCATTTACATTTTTTACTCCCTCACTTGTAGGCCTATCTTAAATTAGTATAACATTTATTAACTTATTATATTCATTGATTTTCAGTTGGTTTGTGATATATATATATATATATATATATATATATATATATATATATATATATATATATATATATAATTTATTGTGCACTATGATGCTCGTCTTCAACCCAACCCAGGCAACAAAAACATTTTCTAAGAACGTATTGCTTATTAAGAAATAAAAACGTTCCTTTTTAGCAGCCGTTCTGCATTTAAGGCAGTGCTTTTGAGAAATGCAGCCTGGTCTGATATTGTCAGGCTCAGCGTCTAATGTAAATACGGCTTCATTTTACAAACATTCTTGGACCTTTATTAGTGTTCTCTGAACATTCTGAAACCAACAGTATTTAAAAATGTTAGACATAAACATAAACCGCTAAGACACAAGCTACAAGACAAATATATACTATATATATCAAATATATACTTTTTAAAAATCAGTTAGGTAAAAGATTTGATTGAAAATTCTGAAGTGACTGAATGCCTCTTAACAAACTAGCGGGTCATATACTAGATCTTAAGACACTATGGTTTATGCAACTGGCCCCTGGTAACATTTAATAAACATTCTATTAATGTTACTGGAAGATTTTTTAACTATGAAAGAACCTAGGTTAGTTCAGTTGACCATCTATCCTAAATATTTTTTGAAACAACACACTGATCATTTGTATGATAGTTCTGTGGTATAAATCTACAAGAACGTGTTTGGTGTAGGCCTAATCAAGTAATCTAATTACTGTAATTTAATTACTTTTCCCTTGAAAAGTATAAGGGATTATTCTTAATTTTTCTGTTATTAAATGAGCTACTTCTGAAGTAATTGCATTAAATAGACTTTATAGAACAATAGTGGATTTAACACTATATTTACAATAAAATGTATGTTTTTAAAGTAACCTCTCCATTCACACTTTGGTCAATTCAAGAATAATTAATATATATATATATATATATATATATATATATATATATATATATATATATATATATATATATATATATATATATATATATATATATATATATATATATAATATTATATTGTAATTATATTCCCAATGTAATTATATTGTTTATTTAAAAGAATCAAAACTGCAGTTTCGTGTCTGTTCGTGTAGCCTATTGCTCAACTGGCCGAGGTTGATATGGGATTTTGAAAGTATTAAGTTATCCAATACCTTTTAGATGGAGTAATTACTACAGTAATCTAATTACGCTGTTGAAGATCTAATTAGCTAATAACCAACTTTTTAGAGTAGCCTAACTAACCCAACACTAACTATAGCTAGAAGCTACCTTTCAATATAGGCCAAAAAATGGCCATCCAGCGGCTGTGTTGCTTTGGTTACGGGATGCAAACATAAACATATGTTTATATGTAGCCTATAAAAAAACAAAACAAAACAAAAAGTATTTTTTTTATGATTCTGACATTTTGTTTTGACTTCCTTTTGTGAAGATGGCTAACGACAGTCAGTCTTTGAGTTGTAAAGCCAGTCAAATGTAATTGAATAGGCTTACTGATTATGTTTTACCCTGTTAATCCTTTTGAAGAAGTCATTTAGAAAAATGAGAAAAGAGAAGGCAGAGGATTTATTGTGAACTGCTAATCATTAACAAGGTCAATGAGAATCATCCGATTTTTGCACCAATGAATTTCCATGGTGAATGTTTCAAATACTTGTGGAAAATGTTACCATCTCTACACCGAATCTTTATATGAACACATTTAAAAACACAGAACAATGTTTTTTGTTGTTGTTTTTTTATTAAGCCAAACATGAAAATTAAGTTAGTTAAAAGAAGTCTAAAACATCAATACAACACAAAAATTGAAGTGAACATGTAAAAGGCCTCTCCTCTCAGAAAGAACACTGAAAACAATGACAAAATAACTTAGCAGGTGGTTCCACAGAGTGTACCACTGTATGGTATTTTGGTTATGTGCTGTAGACAATCAACACATTGCGGAATCAAATTCCACATTGTTTCTTTATCATCATATAAAACATCATAAACCTAATTCCTCTACTTCATCTGAATAGCCACTATATTATGCATTCATAGACTGGTAGGTTGGCGTCTATACAACTTAGCTGTTTGCAACAGAGTAAAGGCAATGGTGCAAGTGTCCATCTGCAGCATCCCTCATTTAGGATCCAGAGGTGGAGCCAGTCTAGTCCACTACACTACACAAGTCCAGGTGACACATCTTCCTGTAGTCCGTCTCAAATAATACCATACTGGACGAGCTCGTGCAACTCCAGATGGCTAAATGCTTCCCATGGACACACCACAGTGATGTCTGTGCATGAAAGAAATTGGCATATGAAGCACGGCGATGAGCCAGACAATGAGCAAAATCATTGGAAGAGTAATGGGTTCAGCAGAACGCAACAGTAATTTGAACAAAGGGCTGTACTCACCGGTGCCAAGACCCTCCATTCCAGGGATCTCATCTCCAAATCTAATGAAAGGGGGGAAGAAATTGATCCCAAAATGAAGTTTATTTTCTTTATAGCCACTGTTTATAACAAAGAGTCCAAAAGAGAGTTTTGCAGTTCCCTAAAGAATCTTTCAGTCATGGTTTTAAAAGAACTATTTATTTCTCTTATAGTGTAAAGAACAATTTAAAAACACAAAGATCCATTTTCCACTAAAGAAGTTTTTGTTGCCTACTCACCCTTTGATTCCCTTTTTGGGAGGTTTGCTTTTGAATTGTCTCATCATTCTCTGTTTGAATTTAGGGGGTCCTCTTCTGGGTGTTGTTGGTCCCACTCTTGTTGGAGTAATGGGCAAGTCACTGAGACTGCTGCAGCTATTTCCTGAGCTCATCTCGTACACCGTCTATGTTTCTAAAAAAATCGGACTCTTACGTGGGCTCTGGTGTTTGTAGATGATTTCTCATTCAATGCCATTCTCTCTCCTTATGCTCAAGGAAAGTCGGCTTAAATACATCCAGACTGGTTTGTGGTTGCGTAAAATGGGACAACAGCAAAGCCTGACAGATTGGCGCAGTGACACAGCAGCAATCTGTTCAGGTTAACTCGGGCAAAGGGCCAGGATCACTCTTTGGATTCTGAAAACACAATCTGGCCTTCATTGAGAAATCTTTCTGAATGGCCTGCTCACATAGGTAGAACATATGTTCCGTTCATGGGATATGCAGAGGAAATGAATGAAAACTAAATCTTATGCATACTTAAGGTGTGTGTACTCGCAAGCATTAAAGCGGTCAACAACTTTGAAACTGATATAACATTAAATGACTATCTATCTATCTATCTATCTATCTATCTATCTATCTGTCTGTCTGTCTGTCTGTCTGTCTGTCTGTCTGTCTGTCTGTCTGTCTGTCTGTCTGTCTGTCTGTCTGTCTGTCTGTCTGTCTGTCTGCCTGCCTGCCTGCCTGCCATCCATCCATCCATCCATCCATCCATCCATCCATCCATCCATCCATCCATCCATCCATCCATCCATCCATCCATCCATCCATCCATCCATCCATCCATCCATCTATCTATCTATCTATCTATCTATCTATCTATCTATCTATCTATCTATCTATCTATCTATCTATCTATCTATCTATCTATCTATCTATCTATCTATCTATGTCCAAGAGGACTTCAGGCTAACAGGTAAAATATAATCTCTTGCAGCATTTTCGGATTACATATAAACTGAGACATCAATAAAAAAAGGCAGACTTTAAAGACAGTTTAAAGAAAATGAGACCTCAAAGTCCTTGATTTCCAGTTCAGAGTGATCTGGGTCTCTTTGAAAGTTAACTTCACTCTGAATTGCCCACCATTGCCTGCAGGCGTGGATAAACTGTAATATCGCGGAGCTGCTAAAGTGTAGTTTGGAGATCTGTAGAGAGCCTTCTGTGGCAATGGCATAAAACTGAGACGGCAAACTGCCATTATAGTCTCAAATCAGTACCTGATTGTATTTGTTATTTTACTGTTAAATATGAAATATGAATGAGATTGAGAAATATGAAATATAATTAAGAGAAATATGATTAAGGATTTTTAGTAGCAGCAGTCAGTAGTCTTACTTACACTTTTATAAGCACACAATCGATGTAAAAAAAAAAAAAAAAAAAAAAAAAAATATATATATATATATATATATATATATATATATATATATATATATATATATATATATATATATATATATATATATACAGTATTAAAATGTAATTCAACTTTTAAACAGAAGGGGGTGGTAAATATCTTACTAAAAGCTGATGCAATTAAATTGTCTAATAAAAGCACAGTGGTTTAGCAGGAGCCTCAGCCATCTCACAAGGGGCCCAAAGTTTATTTATATATCAAATCAAACTTAATTACATTTTTTAAAAATGTTTTACATGATCAAGATCTATAACATGTAAACTGACATCATATACACAACTGAGATCTCTCTCAGACAATTCTGACCACTGCGACACAGCTGGTTTGTGCAGAAAAGCTTTGAAATCGGTCAGCAAGGGACCTTAGTATCCAAAAGACTGAGAACCACTGGTATGGCACACTCCTTTCTAGAGGACAAAAACAGGTATGACTGAGTGAGTGATAAAAGCCGTGGCCTGAGGCAACTACTTCAGCATTCCTTTTCCACACAGAAATCACAAAATCCCTCCTCTACTGTAATGCAACTCCAGCAATACCAGGATCTATCTATTAGGCATATACTACAACTTACACACATAAAAATCATTAAAAAAAAAAGTTGAATGTTATTAAGAAGTACCAAATTGTGACTAAAAATAACTGTTACAATTGTGCAAATTGTGAAGAACAAATAACTGAGCATTTTGTCCAGATTTATTGTAGGCTATTAGGCTAGATGCTACACATCTAACACATTAAAGCCAGGGTGCATTACTTTTATCAAAATTTATAATAAAACTCGTAACTTTACATTCAGCTTTTTTAGATATTAGGAATATATTAAGATATGCATTCATTTTGTATTAAATTAAATTCACTGCAGGAGAAATAGTGCAGCTGTTTGCAGCAGGCATTTTTTTTACAAAAACGTCGAAAATCCTGTCGAGGAATTTACAGACATGTTGAGACAAAGATGTCAATAGCCTATTTTAGCAGATGAGTTTGAGTAGGCTACGAGGCATTTTTGGAGCACAAATTGTGGTGCATATCCTGCATAGCCTACTGGGATGTGGAGATTCTGCTACGTCTTTCTTGATACGCCACATAGTTTTACATCGGAATTTAAAAGAAAAGTTTAACTAATCTGTTTGAATACACAGTATCAGATTAACTATGCTAACGTTGCAGTTGTTTGCTTTTGCAACACGTGCAACAACAGTGATATACTAACATGCTCACTCATGCATATGATAGCCTACTATTTCGACATTTTAGATAATTTTGCTATTTTTACCAATGTGATATTCTTCTGCAAGTAGCTACAAACATAAACAGCGATATTTACAAAACTGCTTCAAACTATTTTATGTAGGCTACACTGGGCTGGTTTCTCAGCTGTGTGTTAGTGTGAGGCGTTGAGTTGTGATTGGTAAACTCTATTTCCTGGAACACACATGATCTGAACATTTTTGAACATCCGCATCTACAGTCCTGCAAGACGAGACAAGGCGGTAAGACACTTTTACTTTATTACTTTAATATTTAATATTGTTTTCAACGGTAGAAACGATTTGTTTCGCGATATAAGTGATGCAAAGATGTATAGGCTACGATGCAAAAAAAAAAGATATTATTTTATTTTCCAAAAATGTTGTTTTTTGGGGGAGGTAAGGATAATATTAAGCGAAATTCTGAAATGTGAACACTGTCTTGAACTGTAGGAAGTTTGGAGTAACTTTCAGAATAAAAACTGATCTGATTTAGCTATTCTCAAGATTTCAATTCACACAGTTTTTATTTTTATTTTACTTCATTTGACAGGAATATGTGCTACTGGGTGCTTTGATGATAATTATATTCATTTATAATCGCGCTTGTGCCACAAAGACAGAGTTAGCCCCATCCTCCAACTTTTGATGTACTTTTTTGGTGAAGTCGTACGAAACCACATCCTCCTTAACGTAAGACTAAACTGAGATCCTGTTCTGACTGGCTTCTGTGTCCTCTAGACACCATGCACAGACATCTTACTGCAATTCTTTATCAATTTATAAGTATGAATATTAAGAATGTGCAGAATGAGCAAGTCAACAGACTTTTCCATATGTTATGCCAGCGATAATATATAGACAGTCTGACATTATCACAAAAAATGTTCAGATGTATCACCCTAAAGTGGTTTATTTTGGAATTATAACTAGTGACTGTACAATACTATAAAATTTCAGAAAGCTGTGTTTTATTTTACCACATCACCAAGACATGTCAATATTTCACCTATTTTATTTAATACAAATGTCCATATATTACCTCTTGTTGCCATAAAGAATTAGACCGTGGGTAATTTTACTTGTGCATGAATGAGAAAGTTTATGTGAAGTCCTAGTGAATCACTGTTATTCTCTTGTTCTAAAAAAAACTTGCATAGCAAGTGCAATATATGATGGTGTTGTTGCGTCTTTATAGCCGAACTAGTATGCTTTTATCAGCACAAGGTCTATTATTTTATTGCAGTCTCTGGAGAATTCAGATATGATTTGCTTTTTTCCCCCTGAAAGCTCATTTTACATTGACATGGTTTAAGGGGCTGTAAAATGATTGGAAAATTCTTGCAATGCCTTTTAGCCTCATATTGATGAGTGCAGTAGATGACATACGTCAAGGTGCATCACCGAGCTGATAAATAGCCTATAAAAGCTAGCGTGGGAATGATTTTCGAAGAGAAGAAAACTGTTGGTAATTGTTTTTTAGTTCTTTTTCATTCTGTCTGAACAGATCATTCAGTTTTTCCCCACACAGATAAACAAGTGCAGCCACTGTAGGTTTGGGCTAATATAATATCACAATGCCTGACAGATCCGTAAAGAGGAAGCTGTGTATATTAACTGGCAGACTTCGATAAACAAGATCTCTGTCTATTGATCAAGACGGCCCTTTCACTTCCTTCTTGAGGTGTTTGTTGTTCAGGCCTAGGCTTGCGCAGAACTTCCTGAGGTAGTGGAACAGAGCTGAATCGCAAGTGAATTGCAATTCAGAGCAGGTCTCAAGAGGAACCATTCAGAACAGTTAAAATATTTTACTTTGATGAGACCAAATTTGTGAGCACATTCAGACAATAAATGGCAAACACTATACTGTTAAAAGAACTGATCTAGACCAACTGTGGTTGAAATTATAAGCCTGCTCTTGTTACTTCCTGTTTGTGCAACCATTTCCAGTCATATAGGTCATAAGTGAAGATATATTTTTTTGTATAAAAGTTTGCATGCATGACTTCATGGTTAGTTTGTTTTCTTTTTGTAAGTTCAAGCAGCCTCATTTTTTTATGTCTTGACTAGGGTGGTCATTGGAAATCACAGGCAACTAGATTCCAGCAGTCTTGTGCTCTCAGTTTAGTGTAGTTTGATAGATCTATTATGTAATCTATCAAATCCATTTTCAGAACTGCTTGATTTAAACAACTGTCAGTCAGTCTGAACTCCAATCCCAGATTGCCCTAGCTGACCACAATGTGAAGTCTATCGGATAGAATAACCACAAGTAAGATCTCTAAAAGTTGGCATGAAAAAAAAGTTGTGATCGTTTTTTCTTCCCTTTTTGAGACCTATATGTAAATGTACGAGAAAAAAAATTAGGCAGGGGTTGATTTTGTCCATGTGGAATTGGAAGGTAGGTATGAGGACATTTTGGAAGGAATTTATTAATATTCTCAGTGAAAAATGCACATTGTACAAAATATTACAATATAAATATACAAAATAGACACTTTTACAATTCGCTTTGAAACCAAATCTTCCGCCATCATCTTTCAGCCAGCTTACCTCATTCTTGACACATGATAAATTAAATCTCCTGCTGCTGATCTGTGCTGTGACTCTCGTTCGCCTCACGCTGAATTGAGCAGACATATTTAATTATTAATTGTATGTTCTCTTACTGAACTAAATTATTTTTATTTCTATAAAAACAATCGGTAGGGGGCAGTGCCGTGGTAGGCAAGGGATATAATCGGTGTGCGGTTGAACGCCTATATTAGCATAGCACAAAAAACTAAACAAAAAACACACACACACACAAAAAAAACATACCACCACAAAAAAATTATAAGTGCGTGCTGCAGTTTTGTCGTCTGCCATTTTAAAAACAAGCTCTTTAGTGCAGGATGGATTTTGATATGCTGTGTTTTTATCATTCATCAGCTGGAAATTAATCATTCTGAATGTATGTGTCATCCTCTTTGTTGTTATCATTATTGTGGTGTGGACTTTACTATAAGAGTTATGCGCAAATTAACTTCCGTATTCTATAAATCAGACTGGACCACTTCCAGTTTAGGTCTTTTGAATGTGCTTCATGAAAAAATTGCAGTTTTACTCAAAGTAACCTAAAAGGAGCGAGCAAAGATGAGAATAACAGATGTCTCTCTTGCATATGCAGATTTATATCTAAAAGTTTTTTCATTTTTCTTCTTCA